>NC_133347.1:17149337-17749337 GCF_030506205.2 Paramisgurnus dabryanus
CCTCTTTGTAGTACCTTAAAGGTGGGGTGCATGATCTGTGAAAGCCAATGTTGACATTTGAAATCAAACAAACACACCCCTACCGAGGCGTCATGCCCATTCAAACTGAGGGAGGCACGTGCCCCCTTGTTTTTTTTTTTAGCCGAATTGATTATGCATGCAACCTCAAAATCAAAGAAGCGTCCTTTAATCTGTTATTTTTCTTTTAATCTGTTTAATATGCACAATATTATCAATTCTGTGCTGCATCCTTGTCACTTTTCGAAGATTTTCGCAGTTTTGATCGTGTTACATTACTTTATTCTGGCTCAGACGGCATTAGCGTCTGAGCGCGCTCACAGACTCTTTGCTGTTGCTGCTGCATTTTGCTATCTGAGGAATTAAAACGTGTAAGAAACGCTCACAACATTTCCCAACCCCAGTACGGTAATGTGCAGTTAACCTCCTCTGTGTAAAAAATGTTTGGTTTAAAATGTGATAGTCTCGACGTTATAGTAACGTAGATTTCTAGATTCATCTTGGCACAACGCCAAAGTTCGTTAGAGTTCACGGGGCGCGGAATCACACATGCTCACATATGAGGTAAAATTTGATGCAATACAAAATTAAAAAAAATTTAAATCATCCTTGAACATTAAAATCAATCACATGGCTAGCTTATGTCATTTTCATTGTTTATATACTTTATGGATTTAAATTTACATTAATTTTATGGGATAATGCAGTTTTTGTGCAAAATGCATTAATGACACAGTTGCAACAACAATTGATTTATTAAAGGTAGGGTAACACATTTAGAAAAATGCTAACGGTAGCCGCCTAGCAATGAAATCCCGATCCCACCCTCAAGTCAAATCGCCATCCAAAGTCACGCCTCTTTCCAAACACACGAACACGCACAGATCAGACGGTCACGTCTCATGTCTCATTCACCAGTACAAAGTGAATAACACTTCCAAAATAACCAACATAAACAACTGGTTTACATCAGATTTAGTTTAAGCACACGTTCGGTTGTGTAGACGTAGTAACTATATCGTTATGCTAATCCGTAAACGAACACAAATTTCATAAGCAACACAATGTTTCATCAAAGTAGAATATCTGAATCCATCTCAATACAAACATATCGCGTACCTACCTTACCAAAATAAACAGTGCAACGACCCATTCAGACCCTTTGCCTCCTGTAGCTGTTTGCATCTCGTGGTAAAGCAGTAAAGTTACCGATGTTAATTTGGGTTTTTGCTCTTGCTGATCCAGGCAGTTTTTGCTGTTGTTGTTATAAAAGATGCATTTAGTTTTGTTGCTCCTGTGTAGTTTGTCAATTCAGCAGAAAGGTTTGGTGTTCTCGCTGTTTACAGACAGAGCGCACGTGAACGCGCCGATGACGTATGGTGTCTGCTTGGACTCGCTGCGCGTTGGGAATTTAAATTACGCTTACGTATGAGGGACAAAAAACGAAACGTCCGTTCGGACCGAAATCTATGATTTGTTGAAAATTTTTTGGTCCTACGCCTTTCACAGATGACATACATTTTTACAAATACATTTAAACAACTTAACACAGTGATTGCTTTCAGGATGTGAGGAGACTTTTAACCAGCATAACTAAAAATGTTTCAGGATCAAATATGTTACCCTACCTTTAAAACTTAAATAAAACATGCCGTTTCAGATGTCAATATGATACCAATATGTCATTATTCCAATTGAATACTATTTGATATGAAAGTTAGCCAACACTTTTATTTTGGAGGTTTTTGCATGAAAGCAGTAGTGTTCAGATTGTTAGAAATGTAAGTGCCATGGAAAAGACTGAAAGCTCTATAATATTTAGTTTGATTGCTGTGAGCTGTGCACACTGTGCCCCCTTAAAAAAATTGGTGCATGACGCCCCTGCACCCCTATCCCAATAGAATCTGGACCTTCTTTTGAGAGATTCCCCACACATATGCAACCCAGGCAACGATGTTGGCTAGTAGACATGCCCCTTACTGCTGATTGGCTACAAGTGTGTTTTGCCATTCGGTCCGGTTTTTCAAAAATCATGCACCCCGCCTTTAAATTTAAAAAATTTAAGTGTGGTTATCTGCTGGAATGCCAGCTCAAAACATTTCATGTAAGTAGAACAGTCAACACATCACCTAAAGGGTGACAGATTCACAAAAAGAGAATTGAATACGGTAGGTACAAATACAAATACAATTGTGCACATTTAAACACAAAGGTTCTTCACAGCGATGCCATAGAAGAACCATTTTCTGGTTCCTCAAAGAACCATTCAGTCAAAGGTTCTTAGACAAACTCTTTTCACCATAAGAAAAAGTTAAAGGTTCTTTATGGAACCGTTCAGTCAGAAATTGTTATTTTATGGCATCATAAAAACATTTTATTTGTAAGAGTGTGCATTAAACAACTTTTATTTACCTGTCTATTTGTAGATAACTTTCAGCATAGATGGGCCATTATGCTTTCAGACAGAGCTGAGTACAAAGCCACTTTGTGTCTGTAAGCAAATTGACTTTAAATGTAAATGATTTCGGAAATGTAAATACACATCACTTTCTAACTACTTGGCATCTCTTTAGAAAAGCTTGACAGTAGTTGCCCACTAAATGATTGTTATTTGCCGGACAAGGGAGGAGCCAGAGTTACAGATAAGCCCTCTCCATTATCATGAAACTACCCCCGCCCACTCTGTGGATCTCTCTCTCTCTCTCAATCTCTCTCTCTCTCTCTCTCTCTCTCTCTCTCTCTCTCTCCTCCGTTCTGTGTTAATTCAGTTGTGGACAGCGCCGGGTGCTGATGCTGCTGCCCGTGTAGTCGCATCTATCCTGGGGGCCTCCTCCCACTCATCACAGCTCGACAATCCGCATACAGAGCCGTTCATCCTGTGTCGCAGAAAAGTCATGTCTCTCTGCAGTACTGCATCGGAATAAGGGCACAGAGAAAGCAGATCTACTTCACTTACATTTTAACTGAAATAGCAGCGACGTTCGTGGTTGCGAGTGGAAAAACCTTTGCTTTCTGCATCAGCGCGAGAGGAAGTTATGTTCATTTTTGACGCTGCTGTGAAATGCGTCGTGTTTAGCGCAAGCCCGATTTAATCGGGTAAAGAGAAGATACAGTACCTGAGACAGATTTTAACTTGGTCTTCTGGTGATTTGGATTGCCTGGAGTGCGTTTACCTGAGATCCCGAGCATCAGGATGTTTTGACGCCTGCTGGAAATCTCCAAACGGGTTACCGAAGACTTCGTCTCCTCCAAGGCGCATTTAAAGCATCGGCAGAGACGAGCAGCCTCTCTGCACGGGATTTAAAAGTATCGTCGCTCAGGCGTTTTTCTGTACCTGTAAGGAGAATAGATTTTAACAGAGATGAAAGTTTTCCCGGCAGTATTGTTTGTGATCACGTTTTGGAGTCTGGAGTGGGCGCCAGTGCTTCCCGATTCAATTATTCACATCGGTAAGTTCAAATCTGTGGTTTCTCAGTGTATCCTTTCCTACATGATTGTGTTGTTTCAACGTGAAAACAAAACCAGTGGTGCAAATGATACACATATTGACAAATAGCGGTATGTCAGAAGATCAAACGAATGTCTATCAGAAATGAATTTAGTTTTTCATGGGCTGAGTTACGCATTATAATGAATGCAAATAAAATATGCATTTGACTTCAAATGATGATGAGATTGTGACCACAATATCGTCAGGTTAGACTATGAGATGAATATCTCCATCTGTTCCCATCAATGCGTCCATTATGTGCCCTGGCTGAGAACAGGTGGTTTGAGCAAAAACGATTCCTCACGACGCATTGCATGCACTCCATTACATTAGCTACGACATCGTTTGATCGAGCAAAAACTTGTATTGGAATAAATGCTCAGTGTTTCCAAATCTCTGTATAAGGATGAGAAGAAAAGCGCGAGGATGGAGATGGAAGGAAGGATGGGGCATGCGTGCTTGTTTTAGAGATGGGCATATACGTGGACTGGCACTGAGATCGGATAAGGTCTAAGAGGTGTTAAATCAGTGCTGTTAAAAGAGAGGGTTCTTCTCACTGTGTGGAGGGTGCTGGGGATTGGCACGGTTGAAATTGGCGTGAGAGCATGCGCGTGTTTAATTTAATTAAGGCAGATTGATACACTAAACAAATAAATATGCTGCGTGCCGCATGCATTTCTGGCAGGATGACATGGCGCGTAACTTAAAGTTGGTGAAATACGAAGTCACGCATTTAAAAACCTCCCAAAATGATTCATTATCACATGACAACAGATAAAAGAAATGGCTGGAGTGGATATACAAATGATGGGTTTGAAGAGACCGGACTGTGCTGGCACAAATGAACGCGTTGCGTCCAGTACGCCTGTCGCACCAGTTGAAGCATGCACCATTCATTAATGTGAATGCATGCGCCAACAATTTCCCGAACAAAACGCCACGGGCAAAGGTGAACTTTTTAGAAGCATTAACATCAACTAAACAGTTGGGCTATGAGGCATTCAGGTTAGGATATTTCATTTAAATCCCCCCCTTTTTTGTAAATATAAATGTATAAAATGTACTGTGTGAATATCTTAAATTACTAAAATTCATTTATTTTCCACAGTTTCCCTAATATAATATTTGGAATACAAATCTGAATAGGCTATGTATTTATGTTCGCATATTATGCAATGTAACCTGTGCTGTTTTCTCGATGTCTCAAGACAGTTTTTTATAATAATCATTTTCTGCAATAGCTCCATGAGAAACTGACGTCACTTGGGACCGTAAACGACGCCGTTTAGAGGCGAGACGACTGATGAAGGTGTTTTATCACACGCGCTTGAGTTGATTGCAGAGGAGCCTTATAATGATTTGCACACGAGTGAAGAGTCTCGCGCGCCGTGCGCTGCATCGCAATGCCGCAGCTCCCGTCAGGACTCCATTCAGAAAGTCACAGTGATTTATGCCTGTGGAAAGCCTACAGTTCCCAGCATTATGTGGGTGCTCAATTGGCACCCTCCTCGGTCGGGATGCACCCTTAAGTACCAACCCAGTACCAAGAGAGACGGTTTTGTTAAAGCTCTAAAGTTGGTTCCAGTATGAAGATTAATGATTGGGTAATTATTGCCAACATTTCCCCAAATTATGTTCACAAAAACAGTGCACACGTTTGGTTTGGCAACTAGTTTAAGTGAAATTTTTTTAACAAGGTTCTGCTATCCCCACCTAGTGGTTAGGATTCCATTCCCAAACTTTGGTTCTGTTGTTTTTGGAACCTTATGTTTGTGTGCGCGCTCCTCCAAGCAGTTTCATTATCATTTTTACATTTCCTTTTCAGTTACTGTAAATGCACTTTTTAAGCTTGAATTGGTTTCGGAGCACTGCATAAATATTTAATGAAATACACTACCTGTTTCAATTTAATTAAGTCTACTAAAGCACTGCATGTCAGCAATAGCAAACTAGATTTTGTCCATTACTGTTTTATCCACGAATCGGCCTCATTCTCAGAAAGATTTGACATATTGGGAGCACATCTGTAGCACTGAGGGGATATCACAATACTCATCACTGACAGTGTATGTTTTCGGCTGGCCTTAAACTTTCTTGTAATGTAGGTTGCATGCATGACAACAATTATTGCACAACTGCAAATGAAAGAAGAATATCAAAGCTGGTGGACGGGAATCAGATCATTATCTCTTTTCATTGCGCAGTCATGGTCCGTTACTCGTTAAATTCCAAAGCCAGAGGAAATTGTAGCATATAATCCTGAGCTGTGCTTGGTAGGTGGGCCAGATGGGTAGTGCCATTGCTGTTTCTATTTTTGGACCGAACTGCAATGGCCTCCATCCCAAGAACAAGAAGATAATGAGATATGGAAGCCTGGAAACTATCTTTCATAGGGTTGCTTAATCTCTCTCCGTCCTTCTTTGTAGTCGTACGGTGAAAAAGCAGGGGTAATGAGTAGCTGTGCTTGTAAGGTCTTGTAATTACACGCAGTGCATTGAGATGTGTTTTGTTTTGATTGGATAGCTGTATTGTGCCTGCTCAGGTGTTGTAACGGATAATGAAAAGTTGAAACACTAGAGATGGAAGGGTTTTGCTGTGATAATGGCCAGGGTTATTATTGTGGCATTAGAAGATGAATACCTTATAGCAATATTTGACAGATGAACTGGTGCATTGTCGATCAATGACGGGCTTGAGTAATTAATCCCACGATTATGTGACTCGACTGTTTATTTCAACTCTCGAAAGAGTGATTATATCGAAAGGCCGACAAAGGTGTGACAAAATAAGGTTTGAAATCTTGGGGTGCCATTTCCAACATTTACAGTACTCTGGAATTTGTCCCAGGTCCATTAGGGACCTCTTGATCTTTTATGCTTCTAGTCTAAATCACTGCTCCTTGCTTCACAAGAACCCTGCAAAGATGATTTAGACTTCGGGCGTCCCTGACATCTGTAAAATGATACTGCCACTTCTTCAGTATCTCTTTTAGTCCTGCAGAATTACAGTGTCATATGAAAGATTATCATGAGTGACAACAGCACTGGCTTTTCAGTCTCTCTTCTCTGCAGTTGCTCCTATCAGACTCGCAGTCTCAGGACAACTCATGTATCATAGTCCAGTCCAGAGAGAGCACACAGCTTAACGTGCCGTAACAAAAGACAAGTTTGTTTGTTAACGGCAGTTTGGGTTTTTCCCACATGCATCTTTCAGAGTTTCAAAGCTGTGTATTTTTTCTCATATCTCCATATCTGCTCAAAAATGTCTATGCTATCTTCGCTATGCTACAATTTTTTGTGTATATTAAGTCTATTTATTGTATTGCACATCTATCCCTCTATCTATCTATCTATCTATCTATCTATCTATCTATCTATCTATCTATCTATCTATCTATCTATCTATCTATCTATCTATCTATCTATCTATCTATCTATCTATACCTTTTAAAAAATTCCTAATATGTACCATTTTGGTATACTTTCAGGTAATGGTATAGCTCTCTAAAGTATCAATATGCACCTTTAAGGTACAAAAGTGTACTTTTTTAAAACATCCTTTCGTGCCTTCGTGTAGTTTTATTTCTGAGAATGTCATATACCGTGCGTTCCTGTAGCTCAATTGGTATAGAGAATTGTAATGGTAGTGCAACATAAAAGATTGTGGGTTCAATCCTAGGGGAAAACACAAAACTGATAATGTAAACCTTGTGCACTATAGTATCTGCTTAATGCATATGCATACGTATAAAATGTATGTTTACTTCATGGAAACAACTGAGAACTCCATAAACTTCCCTTAGCTATAAATGAGCAACATCTGTGCATTTCCATTATTGTTTCTTTGGATTTCTCCGCTGTCTCTTTGAATAGGCTGCAATGTTGAGACGCAGAGTAATTTCCTGTGTGTTTAGTAAACAGGCTCTCAGTCAACTGAAACGCAGCGCTACGTTGTACATGTCAATCAAACCTTCCTGCAGGCGTTATGGTTTGTTGCAGTGTGGCAATTACAATACATGCGTTTAAAAAAGTGTTTTGATTTTCTAACCGCTACTCTATCATCCATTATATTCCCATGTAGAAGCAGCGCTCGTATTGTATTAACGTCAGCTGAACATAAAAACAGTACAAAAGTATGGGTGGCTCCTGACTAACAAATGCTGATACTCCAGGAAAGATGCTTTATCCATCTTAAAAAATTCAGTCAAACATCAGTCTTCCTATAAACAAGCAGTCATGGCTTACTCTACTGCTCAGTGTAGCCACCTTTTGAAAGGAGCGAGTCCCCTTTGAGAAGTTATGTGTCTGATCTCGCTTGCTTTTACAAAAGAAGCCTTGGGCCTCTTTTCTTTGACTTCTCTCTCCGGCTATGTATCCTTTTCTTTCTCTCTTTCTTCCTACCTGCTAGCTTGGCCCTCTTCAATAGGTTTCTGCTCTGATGTGCTTTGAAAGCGTGTGAGAAGTTTGGGTGATGCATTCTTTACCATACTTACAGTCAGTCTCCTGTAGGAGGCAGTAGAGAGGTTGCAGTTGCGTCAAATGCATTTTTATTATGTAGTGAATCATTTGCAAGAAGCCCTTTGCAGAATGAAATCTTTCAGTGTGTACTGCAGAGAAGATACAGTAGGTTCCTTCTATTTTACATGCAAATATATTATTTACAGCTGGCCATAGAGATTTTTGTCTCAAGCAATTCACCACAATTTACTATTTCTTTTAAATAAGACAAAAAGGGACTCACATGTGACAATTGTTAGACACAGAGTATAAATCAATGCTATTAATGTGGATAGCATTGTTAAAATGTGTGTTTCACATAGCTCAATCATAAAGTATTGCATTAGCAGCACAAAAGGACATGGGTTCAAATCACACATGATGAATAAAAATGTATATTCTATAATGTAAGGTAAGTCACCTTGGATAAAAGCATCTGCTAAATGATTTCTTTCTGAAAGCACATGTGGAAATACAAAGACTTTTCCCAGAAGTCTGTTTCAATTGGATGCCCCTCTCTTGTTTGTACACCCTCAGAAAAAAGGTACAAGAAGGTACAAAAGTTGTGCCGTACTTTTTCAAAAATTACACGTTTTGTACTTAAAAGGTGCATATTGATACCTCAAAGGTACACACTGATACCTTACGTACTGGTACCTACATACAGTATCTGTACCATAATGATACACACAGTATTAGGACCTTTTTAAAAGGTACCGTAACTTTTGTATCTTTTTTTCTGAGAGTGTATAAAAGTCGTCATCCAACAAAATACAAATAGGGTGGCAGTGTAGCTAGGTGAATAGTACTGTTGCCTTACACCAAAAAAAGGATTGAGCCTGCATAAGGAGGACTTTCTGTGTGGAGATTGCATGTTGACCCTTTGTAAGTTTACTCTGGTTTACAACACATCCAGCTTAGGTAAATTGGAGATGTCAAAGTGTGTCAGTAGAGTAGTCAATTTGTGTATAGATTGACATGTTTAACATAGATTAACAGTTTTTTTGCCATGAATATAGCCATAGATGCTCAAATGGTGTTTAAAGGGACACTCCACTTTTTTTTGAAAATATGCTCCCCTAGAGTTAAACATTTGATTCTTACCGTTTTGGAATCCATTCAGCCTATCTCCGGGTCTGGCAGTATACCACTTTTACAGTAGCATAGCTTAATGCTGCATTTACACCAGCCGCGGTAGAGGCGTAAAGCGCGAGTAACTTTCAATGTTAAGTCAATGTGAAGACACATTGACGTGCGTCTGGAGTTCTCGCGGTGCGGATGAGGCGTTTGGCAGAAGACGCGATTCCATGCCATTAGCGAACTAGACGCGCGAATGAGGTGGAATCGTGTCTTCCACGCCGCGTCTGGAGGTCTCATCCGTGCCTTCACATTGACTTACCATTGAATTGAGCGCCTGCCGTGGTACACGCGGTACCCGCGAATGGTAGTTTTTGTGCATTTTGCGTTTGACGCGAATTTGCGGGTGACGCCCGAGTTGAAAAATTTGAACTTTGGTGGAATTTCGCGCCGCGTTAACCAATCAGGAGCCTGCTTGCTGCTGTGGCAGCAGTCCTGCCCGGAGTTACTCATTCAACCTGAAGGCTTGATATTGTCCGTTAGCAGTCACCCGGAGCCATACCATACGACACAAGTTCTTATTTCTATAGAGACAGGAATAAAAAGGACCTCGCTTGAAAGAGTGTCAGTGAGGACTTCGGGCAACCTGGTAAGTTGTAATACACATTTCATCTTTGAGTCACGTGACGTTTATCGACCTGCGCCTTTTATTTTCCCCCTATAGTAAGGTTACCAAATACAAACCAGTAACTCTCCCGATAAATGCACAATCAACATCAGTCATCTTGCAAACAGACAACCGCATAGCACTTGCCCCTCCCACAAGAAGCGGATTTTGCCTCTGACGTGCGTCAAATGCTTGCCTTTTCCGTGCGTCTACCTCAATCTAGACGCGCAAATGCATTCAAACTGTTTAAGCGGCAAACTAGGCACGACAGATGCGATTTTGACGCCTGAAACACGGTTGGTGTAAGCACAGCATAACACAATCCATAGAATCTGATTAGACCTTAGCATCGTGCCTAAAATAATAACAAAAGAGTTTTGATATTTTTCCTATTTAAAACTTGACTCTTCTGTAGTTACATTGTGTACTAATACCGACGGAAAATGAAAAGTTGCGATTTTCTAGGCCGATATGGCTAGGAACTATACTCTCATTCTGGCGTAATTATCAAAGACTTTGCTGCTGTAACATGGCTGCAGGAGGCGCAATCATATTACGCAGTTCCCGAAAATAGTTACCTGCTATTGAAAAATTCTAAGGGGACTATTTTCGGCTGCTGCGTCATATCATTGTGCCTTCTGCAGCCATGTTACAGCAGCAAAGTCCTTGATTATTACGCCAGAATGAGAGTATACTGTAGTTCCTAGCCATATCACAACTGTTCTGTCGGTCTTAGTACACTATGTAACTACAGAAGAGTCAAGTTTTAAATAGGAAAAATATTGAAACTCTTTGGTTATTTTTTAGTGCGATGCTAATGGTCTAATCAGATTCAATAGATGGTGCTAAGCTATGCTAAAAGTGCTAGCGTCAGACCCGGAGATCAGCTGAATGGATTCCAAAACAGTAAGAATCAAATGTTTAACTCTAGGTGAGCTGGAAAATGAGTGTCCCTTTAAGTAATAAATAATGCATACATATACATACATACAAATATTTTCAAATGTGTCATTTAATAGATTTTGCAGCCATACCTATGCAAATGCCTTATTCAGTTACTCCATTCTAAGCATTAGTAATGTAAATCTTAAAAAAGTTAATCTTTAAATCCTCTTTGAAATAAGCCTGCTCTTAAGCGTGTGGATATTTTGTTTGGTCTCACTAATTCCTCTAAATTTTGACCATGAAATGAAATCACTATCTTTGTTCTCACTTAAAGTCAATTCTCTAGTTATCACTGCAGACCTTACGTCTCATTATTTTTGAGACCTCCACTTAGGTCAGTAAATGAGAAGAAAAGAGTTCCAAAATGAAAACACACACATGCACAAATTATTGTCAGAAAAGCCAAAAGCAGTAGCATCTCCAAAGTAATTGTGTCAAGACTGGACCGAATAAGAAGTGAGATGCAATTTAGGTGTGCAGATGTGATTTTGTTTTTAATATATTATATCATGTGTGTTTATCTGGAGCAACCAGGAAATGGAAAACAGGATGTATTGTAGATGAACCAAAACAACAGGAATAGAGTTGTTTAAAATGTAGTTGTTTGTGTGCCTCCATAGCACTAAAAGGTTTGAAACCGCTGTACATTCATGCTGAGAAAATGGAAAGCAGTGGGATGTTGCTTCTAGACACTAATGTTGGATAATAGGGCTTTGTTCCAATAGGCAAGACTGCATCAGTTTCTGTGTTTGGAGCCTAGCCAGCAAAGAGACGAGCTAAAACACTGATCTCAGACTCTTGGAGATTCTGCACTTTTGTTGGTTCGTAATGTTTCTCTTGGGACAACATCCATTTCAATTTAATGCACCATGAAAAGAGGATAAACTTAAACCTTTAGTGTACCAGAGAGGAAAAAACACGTTGTGTGAGGTAACCGAGCAGTCTTTAACTTAGTTCTTCATTAATATTACTATTGACAGCTTCTTGTAATTTATAAGGTGCAAAAATTGTTTCTCTGTTGGCTACAGGAGCGAGATGAATGCATGGCAATCTGGCACTTCTAAACATTAAATTGATTTACAGTAGGACTGTCACTAAAACTTTGTCAATTACAACCAGTAAGGGTGCACCTTGCATTTGCTCTAAGCTATTTTTTTTATTTAATCAGTAATTTAAATTTAAATCAAGTTATCATTAAGCTAATGTTTCTCATGTTCCAGTTTAATAAGATAAGCTCTTGGATCAAAAACAACAACAAAAAATGAGCATAAAAATACAGAAACATTTTTCCTCACACATATAAAAGACGTATATAGGTCCAGATTCTATTGGGGTAGGGGCGTGTATGTTTAGGTGATTTCAATATTGTCTTAGTTTCAAACATTGTGCACTCTGCCTTAAAGTAAGCAATAAGGTACGAGAGACTGTACTGTATCATGGAGTAAGTCACAGCTAAAAGACGTTGTAAGGCACCACCCAAGCCAAGTCTATTGCAACCTATTAAGGAGTGACTTATTCATAAAAGAGCATAAGCCTTACATACCTTTTGTACACCATTTACTGTAAATAAAACACAGCTATTGACCAATCACAATCAAGAACTGGAACTAACCATTTTATAAGTAAGGGATAATGTAGAGGCAGCCGGTAGTTATCGGGAAATAAGCCCCGACAGTGGGATTCGCGTCGGGTCTTGTATCACACTGAAGGGGCTTATTTCGCGATAACTACAGGCTGCCTCTACATTATCCCGCTTATTACACGGCTACTTGCCACATAAGAAAAAAACTGGACATGAATATGAATTTGACAGATTTTATTGGCATATTTGTTTTAAATTAACATTTTTATCCTTCCGCGAAACTTTGCACAGATGCATAAAATGATCCTCTGCTTCATACATGTCTGTCTCCATTTTTTCTCTTTTAGCCAGTCTTTGAGAAGTTTTAATGCCCATTCTGTATTTTTGTGTGTGTTGGCTTCGTAGCTGTCATGCTCTATTTTGTCAAGTTCAGTCTCAGTAAGCTCTCTGTGTCTTGTCGTTGTTCGTTCTTCTATCCACTGTTTAAATGTTTTGTTTTTTCCGTACATGTTAAAATTATGGTTGTCCAGTGTTTGTCACAAGATGGCGCCAAACAGTAATCTTTATTGGCGCGGAGCGATTTTAATCGTACAAGTAGTACCGGCTATGCGTTATTACTTTGGAGCGGTTATTTTTTGAAAAGAACGAACCTGCAAATGTCTCAACTGACCAATCAGAATCAAGCATTCCAGAGAGCCGTGTAATAATTTGTCCTAGAATATTTAAAAAGTGGTTAGGTTATATAGACATTTTGTAGGAATTGCAGAATACTTCGCCAATTTCGGAAAGTTTTTTTATGTGTCACGTGTAGACATTGCGTATTATTTGATTTTATGGGCATTTACCCCGGAAAAGCACACCTACAGGTCAATCAGCAGCAGAGCGAGAACAGAGGACGCTATAGTCACACGCCAGCTTTGTTTTATATCAAGACTAAACAATGGCATGAAAGAAGAAGTGTGTTTTTGGATATAATGAGAAGTAAGCCAGCATTATGGAAACAATTGATAAATTTTGTTTATACGGGGTAGCAGCGGAGTTTTGCGTGTGTATGTTTAACGCTGGATTTCGTTGAAAAGTCCCAACCGGGTCATGAGTTGCATGTGGTAAGTAAGACTTCTGTGTTATTTGAACTTGTGCGTAAGTGCATATAATGTAAATTACATGAACATGTAGTGAATCAGTGATTTATCCAGTGTTGTATACAGTGTTGCTTGGCTCGTGACTCCTCCTAGAGCTGATCTGACTTTTATAAATCTGATCAAACTAAAGACTCTTTGGAGATACAGTATGAAGAATGTAATACTACTCTATAGGTACTCAAGATTAACATTAGATATGCAGAAACAGCGTGTGTTATGAAAACATTAAAGAGTCCCTTGTTTTCAACCAAAAGTGGTTTAAATAAGCATATAATTTTAACTTAGAGCTATCTCATACTGCATTAGCACCACTGATTCTCAGCTCCACCTGCTTTAATTACCTCATAGGTCTGCTATTTCCAAATCACCCCATCAGTGCGTGAGATTTTCTCTTTAACCCTTGATCTCGGCCCAGTTTCACATCTCCAAACGGCTCCTTTGACCTACTCCATAACATCATTCTCATCCTCTGGAAGCCCTGAGCCTTATACAGTACTAATTTGCACTGTTTAATATCGTGTGACCGCACAGTCAGACCATCTTTCTAGCTTTGATATCCTCTTATTTCCCTCTGGTTCCCTTTATAACTTGGGTGATAACACAGAGGATGGACCTTGACCTTCGTTCATCTCTTAACTTATGTGATTCATCCAAGACCTTTAACCTGTTTGCCTCCGCGACATCCGTGGGTTTTTATCTTGGCCGGAAACCTTGAAGAAGTTGTGTTGTGTCTAAGCACTGCTGTGCTTAAGTAATTCACACATGCAAAGCATGGCTGCTGATGCCATATGGATGCAACAACCTTAAAACTCTTACAGTAACATGCTTTATACATTGTGACATGCTGGATATTTAAATCAGTCAAACATTTCGCAAGCAGAGACCTTTTCACCCATTCTCGAAAAGTCTTCAAATAAATAGAATGAAAAACATTCCTACAGAGTTTAGGTCCATAAACCTTTTTCCTGCTGTGTTATTGTCTGATAATTGGCTTGTGCCAACAAACTGGTGCTATTATAGGGGCGATTTGAGAGCAGCGTCGACCAACCTAATTGAAGAGAAAGTGTGAGGAGAGAGAGAGAGAGAGCCCGAAAATGGCCGAGTGGGGAAGGCATGACGTGGTGTTTGTCTCTTGGAGTGAAATTAGCTTTGCTTTGTAGCAATAGGCTGTCATTCTGTCACGCTGCCAGTCCGCCGTGCAATTTGCCACAATGTCGAGCGACCATCTACTCCAGTCTCATTTAGTAAGTTTCCCCCATTCTGCTCTCATTCGTGTCTTCTGACAAGGGAAATTGCCTTTCTTGTTATCGGATATGGGCCTTCACACAAAGCTCAGGATAGGCGCCTCCTCGTTCTTAAAAAAGCAGTGCCTTTATCATAAGCAGCTTGGAGATTAAAGCGGGTTTATTAGAACTGTATGTTATAATCATAGCACCCAAAGGCAAATAAAAAACTGGGGTTTGTGTTATCATTGTACTGTAAAAAATGATTTTGGGCACCTGAAAATATAGCAAGTCTTTCCATCACTAATATTGTGGACTATAATCACTATGCTTTTTATATAAAAGTAAATCTATTTATATACAGGATAAAAAGAAATGATACATTTTGTCACTAACAACTGTTGCAACCCGCTGCCTGAGGAAACTTGCATATAATGGAATTTCCATATGGAGTCGCAGGGGAAAAACAAATCGGAGATTGTCGCTGTTAGCACTCGTTGCCCTTTTCCAAAGCTGTGACATTTCCAATGGTCAGTTTATCCATTGTTTCCTCTGGTCCGTTCAAATTGTGCTACTTGGGCTTTAATGTCCTGCTGGGAGACACTGATGTGGTTTGGACTCCCAAGAGAGAGTTTGATCACCGGCCTTAAAATTGCTTTAGAGGAATTGAACACGGGCACTTCCTCATAGCAAAATGCACCGGCAGGTTTTTCTTTATTGGATGGACAAAGTTTCACAATCTTTTCACAATAACAGAAGCTTTAAATTAGGATGTTACTTAATATGCATTGATTGCTGAATGCTGCGTTTAGTGCATCTGCTGAATGTGTCGGATTAAACGGGGAGAGTCATGGGCTGATGCAAAGTTTTGAAATGTTCCTTTTCATTTTCATCTGAATCACAGGAATGGCTCCTCCCCTCAGCCATGCTCTCTGACCACCCATCTCTCCACTGATAATTGGATCCTGGAGAAAGCTCAGTGAGAATCTACTTTACATTGCTTTTTACAGCGAAACGTGAAATTCCACTGCTCTTCAATATTGCGTCTCAACGCTGTGTGCGTGGATGAAATATTCATAACGAAAAAATGATATTTAATACAGCAAACTTTCTAGAGGTGTGTGAGAAGAATCATCTACTTCTGCTAGTTTCATATATAAGACAATTTTAATGTATTTGTGCATCTTGGGGTCAGAGATTTTCTATTTTCAAGATCTTCAGCCGTGTGTATCGGCGTAAATTGATTTAGGACTACATTACTGCACTGAACTTTAGCCCCATCTCTTAACATTTAGTCCAAAAATCTGTCAACGATGTCTTAGGATATAACATTAAAATAAATTAAAGTAAAAAAAATTACACAGAGAGTAAAGTATTACACTGTGTTCATTCAATGATCAGCATGTGGACAGGAATTCTTGGATGCACTGTAGCGTCCAATAGGCTTTATGCCCAGCTGCACTACTTCCTGAACTTGAGCCAGCTCCTTGTTTCCTGTCCGCCATTATTGGACAAACTGATTAATCCAGGTGTGCCTGACCTCAGTAGTCACAAACAAACTGATTAATCCAGGTGTGCCTGACCTCAGTAGTCACAACAACAATAATCAGACTCACCTGGATTAATCAGTTTGTCCAATAATGGCAGACAGAAAACAAGGAGCTGGCTGAAGTTCAGGAAGTAGTGCAGCTGAGCATAAAGCCTATTAAAAACTATTCCTATAAGGTCCTTTAAAGTAAAACATCACCGTTTTTCAATATTTTACTATGTTCTTACACCAACTTAGACCAATTAATACATATCTACATGTATCTTTTTTTCAATGCGTGCACTTTTAATCTTTGTACAGTGCCTCGTGAATGTGTTAGCATTCATTCCTATGGCTCCAAAAAGGGATGAATTTAGAAGCCACCAAACACTTCCATGTTTTCCCTATTTAAAGACTGTTACATGAGTAGTTACACGAGTAAGTACAGTATGGTGTCACAAAATAAAACTTTTGTTTGGAGCCATAGGAATGAATGGGGGTAGGCTAAATGCTAAAACATTCACGAAGCACTGTACAAAGATTGTGCACGCATTAAAAAAAGATAGGTATGTATTAATTCATCTAAGTTGAGATAAGAACATAGTAAAATATTTAAGAACTACTTTTTTTCTTTTAAGGAAGTCCATGAAATATACATTGTCAGAAAAATGGTACAAAAGCTGTCACTGGGACGGTACCGTTTAAAAAGGTCCTAATATGTAACACTTAGGTTTAGATACAGTGTGTCTTTCAGGTATCACTATGTACCTCTGAGGTAATAATATGTACCCTTTTTGAAAGGGTGACAGTTTTACTGTATATCTTTATTTCTGTGTGTACCTGTAGGCCTACCATTGATTTCAATGAAAGGTTGATGTTTTTTTGACAAGTGGCTCTAAACACATCATTCTGCAGCATCGCTACCTAGATGCCGGTCCTTTACTGGATGTCTGTGAGATCATAATAGGCACTGTTTGTTTCTGACAAAATTCACTGGGCACCTTGTATTTCTATCTTGTCTGTAATGTTGTCTTCTCTATAAAAATGCTCTCAGTGGAGTTTGTATTTAATAAGTATGCACTTTAACTATAGGCTATAAAATACGACCTCAGTGTTAGCATTTTGAAGAAATTAAATAACACGACTGTAATAAGATTAAAGGTTTGCTGGGTGGTTAATTCCTCTTAATCCTTTAGTTGTGGAAAGTTTAGAGATGAAAAGATGGAGTTGTTTTGAATCAGTAATCTTTTCATGACTGAATAGTGTAACTGAAATGCATTTAAAGTACCTGCATTAGAGTGAATTATACTGTAGCAAATCAAACTAAGTAAGAATTCGTTTTGCAAGGCTGCTATATAGTGCTGTTCTCATGGACTCCGCGAGGAGCAAGGTTTTCGCACAAATCAAAATTTAATTAAAATGCTTGTCTTACACTGATTTTGATACTGTCAAATTCAATGATCTCTAAAGGAAATATGCGAAGAGACGCTTCAGTCGGTTGTCATTATTCTTGCTGTGATGTGCTGCTGTGAATTTCGATGTTGATGCAGAGCTTACGGTACGCTGTTTGATTTTCATACAGAGTGTGCTGTGTGTACTGGTCCGTGTGTGTAATAAAATAAGATGGAGAGTGAGACAGCACAATAGATGGTGCGTTTTATAGGGGTGCACTAGTAAAAATGATTGTCTACGTGCTTACCTTGCAAGCACAGTTTGGTCGTAGTTATTATATTTCTTTTACCAGCAAGAAAGAACTGCGTTTGTTGACCATGTTAATAACCCCAGTAAAGATGATCTTTAAAGATGACTGAGTGTTGGGTAGAATAGTCATTAAGCTTTGTGATTTATCATGAGGGGTGGGCCTTTAATGTTCTCATACAGAAAATGATGTGCATATCACTATTGGTGTAATAACAATAAATTATAATAATTTGTGTTTTGTTCTGTAGTATTATAGATGACTTAAGTAAAAAATAAAGCCCCCCCCCAATAATAATAATAATAATAATAATAATAAAATATTCTGCATCCTTAACATCGGCAGATGGAACATAAATCAATATCCCACATCACTGATATAGATAAGCAGAATCTATCACACACAGACCCTTTTTACTAAATTGAATACTGGGAAAATATTAATATTTGTCTGTATTAATACAAAAATATTCATCATTTTATCTATAAAGTCTACAAATGTCAAACAGCCAGCTTGTTTGGAATCTAAATGTAGTAGAAATGAAATTACTCAACTATAATATAAATTAAATTGGGGCATAATCAGACAATACCATCAATAGGTTTTATGGGTATGTGAAAATCAAAAGTACTCTATTTTAAAGGGATTAAGATGATGCAAATTATTGTCATTTAAACCAAGATACACTGATAAAAGGTATCGGTAGCACTTTACAATAAGGTTGTATTTGTTAACATTAGTAAATGTATTAGCTATATTGACCAACAATGAGAAACATTGTTTTTCAGCAGTCTTTGTTAATGTCTTCCTCACACAGAGGGTTCTGAAATTTTCTGACATTATTATTATTACTTTTATTACTTATATTTAATTTAATTTAATTAACTTTTTTCTTGTGAGATGGACCCAATGCTGCATGGCTTTACCCACTATTGTACTGTTTTCATTTAATTTTAGGTGAATTAGTCTCCAAATGCTATAAAATATAATTGTATCAATTTTAATTATTATTATAATTATTGGATGATTGATTTGATTTCTCTGACACTTGGAGGAAACTTAAAAAAACAAAAACATTATGAACTGAAGAATATTCATGACACTGTTATAAAACTATTTGACAGAATATTAACACTTAATGACATTTTATTGACAAATTATATTTGTATTACTGTAGTTGAGGTCAAGAATAATATTCATGACGCTGTTATATAACTATATGACAGAGTATTAACACTTAATGATTGGTAAAAAGTGATCAGTTATGTTGTCTTGATAAAGTCAAGTTGTTATGATAAGTTATGTTGTATTGGTTTATGTCAAGTTGTCATAACAAAGACATCTCAAACAATGTCATCTTTGCATTAAAAATGACACAATTAAATTATTACATTTTGGCAGTTGTTATAAACGTGATTAAAATCTCCTTCATGTTCATGACACGTTTCATGTCATGATTATGAAGGTGTCATTTCAGTCTTATGAACACCCCTTCAAGTAAAGTGTTACCGAAAAGGTAACGTATAAGGTATAGTTTACCCATGAATGAAATTCTGTCATCATTTACTTACCCTTATGTTGAGTATAAGATATAAACCCATGAGTATGAGTTTCTGTATATATATTCTGTTATGATATTTTGACAAATGATGGTAAACACATAGTTGACGGCACCATTTGACTTCCATAGTATTTGTTTATCCTACTATGAAAGTGAATGGGCAACATCAACTGTGTGCTTTCCATCATTTATCAAAATATCTTCTTTTGTGTTCAACACAAGTGAATCAGTGATGACAGAATGTATTTTTTTTATTTTTGAGTAAACTATCCCTTTAACAAACCAATACCCTTATGTAAAGTGTTACCAAGGTTTTTTAAGGTCACGATCAGGCAGAAATAGGCTCATATTCTTGTCTTTTACAAACTAAATCAGACACAGCAGATCAAATAATGTCTGTATGAGCAGGTAACTGAAGTCCATTCTCCTTTTCCAACTCATGATAGTTCGGTAATGGCTGTAATCACAGCGCCAGGTAATGAAAGTGAATATAAAGGCGTTATATTGAAAAATTACTAAAACTTTTTATTAAAAAGTTTTAGGAACTTCTGCTTTCATCATCACGGGTATTCAGTGACAAACTAAAACTGGATCTGTTCAGGTTTTTCTTCCTTTCACCCAAACAGGAGTTTAGTCTCACTGTCAGACTGTGCAATAGCTCTATTTTCTGCAATTTCTCTACCCTGGTGAGGCGGACAGTCCTCACAATAATGATTGACAACTGCATACGCATGACATACGCATTCATGATGTAACAGACAACTAGTTGTCAAGGCCAGTTCTGTTCCTACTGCAAATACAGTATCAACTAAACTTGCTCTGAAAATTCAGCAGCAACTACTGACATTTTAAAGACAGCTTTTTAGTTAAAGCTAAACTGTATGTAAACATAACCGTATATCGGATTCAGACTGAACTGACTTCCGTATTTCACTGCTGTGCTGTGTGAACGAATCTCACGATTCAAGAGTGTTGTGTGTAATCTGCATTTTGACGCAATTATCACTCTTGTTTTCCTTCTCAAGCTTCAAGCATCTCCCGTAACTCCTTCAAAAAAATTTATGGAATTAAGCCTGTGTTTACTATCCAATTACTGTCTCCTCCGAGTATGAAGAAGTGCTTTATCCTTCCTTCACAGAACAAAGTTAATCAGTAGGACAATGGCAGAGTTTGATAAATGGAGTGAGCCAGAAAGTAAACACAAGTCAAGCCATTTGTTTTTCTCCCTGAATCAATTTCAGAAATGCCAAACGTCCAGCTTTAGCAGCCCCAGCTCTGAGAAACATTTCAAAAAATATGAAAACAATACGTTGTGATGGAGCACAGAGGAACAGCAAACAGACTGATTTAATTATGACATTGCCTGTGCTATCTGAGGGTTGACGAACACTAATGGTGGGACCCGGGCCCGCGCGACGTGTAATCTGGGACTTGTTTGTTTAGCTTTTTTCCCCACTGAGGTGACGATCTACAGTGAGTGCAACACAGATTAATGAGATGTCATTTGATGAGATTGCCATGAGAAATCATCAGAGAGAAACTCCATCTACGGTAGCGAGTGTGTGGCTTTTCTCTATATGCTGTGAGTTTCTGTGTCTTGAATTTGAAATGCTTGAAAGGAGGGTGGTCGGTGATCTGCTTTTGTGTTGTGACCTTCAAATAGATTGTTGAACAGGACTGATGACCCTTATAAAAAACCAAACATCCAAATGATCCATGTTTCTGTGTTTGCCCGTAGCAAAGACAAATCACAAAGGAGATCTTTTTTGTAGACGGCAATGGAATGCAAATGATGAAGTCTCAGATGTTTTTCCTCAGTAATCTTACTCATGTTTCTTATACAATTTCAGATGTAAACATCAAAGATCGAATTATTCCAAAACCACATGATTTGAGTTTTCTATGCTGCTTTCTTTATTGTTACAAGATCAACTTGTTAGTGTCACGTTAAACCATGAAGAATAAGCCATGCAAACATATCAGATATCTTGGCATGAAAACTTGTTTTTAACATCAACTTGTCACTCCATACAGCAAAAAGCTTCTTGCCAAAAAAAATTACCATTCAGTATACAACTTCTTGACAGAAAATGAGTGGGTGCATGAAATTGGTGCAACCTGTCAAAACCTTTGGAGGCCGATACAAAGTTAATAGTAGTTAGAAGTGAGTTTACTGCTTTGTAGTTTGTGAAAACTGGTCCCTTTGCTGTCAAAAAGTAAAATTCATGTTTCTTCTTTCCATCATTTTATGATTATTTGTCTCACATTGGCAGAAAATAAGGAAAAATGGAATAAATGTTTGGCAGATAAAAGCGTAACTTTTCACTGACAGATTTGTGACATCAGTAACTGGCTTGAGATGCAAAACTTTCCATCACAGTTATTTGTTTACAGTCAAATGCAATTTCTGCTCATCTAAATGGCTAGCAGGCATGGAACTGAATGCTTGGATTATAAATGTTATTCGAGAACCAAAACAATATCTTTGGAATTTCTGTGAAGGGCAAAAAGAAAAGGAGTTCTGCATTAAAGTGCATTGCGATACATACTTGTACCTTGTATTTTGTAACTATAGAGACTTTTGGCCCTATTTTAACAATCTGAGCCAAGGTCTAAAGTGCACGGCGCAAGTACACCTACAGTAGGCAGTGTTAAACATTTTAAGTTGTATTAAAATAGAACATTTAGATGGTGTAGCAGACAAATCAAGTTGCCTTGGTAGATTATTTTATATTCATTTATATTACTTTTGGTGTTATAAATGGTATTATAACACAACATTCATGACTGACTTTAAGTCAATCATTGAAGAAACAAATTCAAAACTGAGTTTTTGACATGCATTGTCAGTACTGTGGAGAGAAATGTAAAGAAATGTGCAGGGTTGATGTAAGGAAACACTGATCACCTGAACAGTGACTTCACAAACTTTGCATTTACAACAAAACAACATCAATGATATAAGAGCTTAAACCTCTATGACATTTTAATAATAAATATTAAGTAATGAAAGTTCTTATCAGTTTTTATTCTGTGAAAAAGCAAAAAATAATTAAAATATTCAGGCGCAAAGGATTATGGATATTCCTCACAACATGTACTAATAATTTTAAGTTCAGTTTACTTAAATGTTAATGGCTTTTGTACGCTTAAAAATTAAATGAACTAAACTTTTTAAGCATTAGTCCAAAACACAAAATATTAAGTGATGTTTACTTCATTGTTTAAGTAAAGACAATATCTGGGTTAAGAGTGTAGGATGAAACTTTTTTGTGGTTGAAATCAGATTATATTGATATATTATATGTATGAAAATTTTCTGGAATGCATTAAACTTTTGTGAAAATCCTAAAAAAAAAAAATGCTGGGACTTGCTGGAATTTTTTTTTAAACGCTGGCGAGGAAAGAGTTAAAAGTCAGTTGTGCTCACGCCATGGCGGATTCCCTATTTACCTGGCAAAATTTGTAAGCAGGAAAACTGTAAGCGGAGACCACCAGTTTAAGATTGATGTTAAAAAAATTGCATAGGTTTTTTTATTTATTGAAATGATAATTCTTTGTAATAAAAACTTTGGTTCTCTTTAAAGGTAATTTTTTCAGGCATGGAGTAATAACTAAAATCAGCAGGGGTTTATTTGGTGAAAAATATGAATACATCACTGTAATCTCAAAAATATTTTTACAACAATAATTTACAAATATCCAAAAAGCTTTGCCCTCTAAGAATACTTTATTTGTAAATAACAGGAGAAAAATAATTTATAAAATTTCAGGAGCCGAAATGTTTCAGCACCTTGGAGAGCGCCCTGTGTGTTATAGTAAAAGTATTCCTTTAACCTCCCGAGCTTTGGTTTGTCCTTTTATCAGATTTCTTCCAGCTATTTGGGGTTAGAAAGAACCAATAAATACAATAACAAAATATTTTTCTTTAAACATGAAGTAGTGTAATTGTCCACGTTTGTGCACAACAGGTTCCAGTTACACAGAATTAAGGATCATGGTGCAAACAATGAAAAATGTGATGTCCACGTATGTTAAAAAGCGCTGCCCTTTTCATATGTGTGGTCGCATAACAGCAACGTAGGTGGCGATGTACACACTGGATGTACAGTACAGCACCAACAAACAGAAGAGCAAAGACACTTTAGTTTAGGGCAATTGGTTCGACCATACAAGTATTACAGATAATCGCTCTCGTTCCCCTATACACTATGCTACAAATGACAAACAACAAAGCTGAATCTCATCCTAACTCAAAAAAGATTTGCACATCTCAAAAGCTGGCTCAAATTCAGACAGAAATCGCACAGTATATGCTCGGTTTAAGGTATACAAGGTTTGGCAAGAGCAGTTGCTGCATCACTGGATAAGATAACCACTGTAAGACATCACCGCAGAGTGTGTGTTAGTGCACACCGTGTCAAGTTGAGCTGATTCGGAGGGAAACAAAACAAAACTCTGTCGATTATCTAACAGCTGTCGCCCACAGGGCTCACCTCAGCCCATTCCAAAACCACATGCATGCAGCGGTGTCTGCATGAATCCCAGGCCCGACTCTTTCAGCCTTGTGTACTTTGATTCACCTGAAACGCAGCAGAGATGTGACCTCATCCACCCCCTCATCGCTCCATCCGCTACATCAGGACGGCAGATTTACACCAGCGCCGTGCCAGTCTAGTCCTGCTTCATTTGATTAAAGTCTTGGCATTGGAACAAAAGAGGGCAGATTACTCTATCGATCCTGAGAAGCTCAACTGCTTTGCGACTAATAGCTTAGTTTAAATACTAAGCAATATTTATTTATGCGATGGATTTGCATTAAGGGAGCGTAATTTAGGGATGATATACTTAATATTTAAGCTCATGACTGCCTACACAACTGCGAATATTGCTCCTTTCAACCCTCCCACATGTCTCTCCCTCTGTTATCACTCTTTTTTCTTCATCTCAGAGGTTGTTATTTGGGTCTAGAATACTCAGTGGAATTGCATATTGGATTCTGTCCTGGTCAGATGAATGCGAGTACGTTGTTGCAGCATGTGCAATGCATGACGTGAATTAAGCATTTATGTGGCATTGCATTGACTGAGCACACAGCCAAAAGGAAATTCTTTTTTTGCATCATCACTCGCCAAAAAGGACGACAGCGTTGAGATCCTCCACTTTTGTGATGCAAATGCAGTTTTGTCTGAAAAATATTCCACATCCGGCGTCCTTCAGTGCGACTCCCGAGCTAGTGGGAGATCTTTTATGAAGGAATTGCTTTGAAGGTTGACCTTGATGTTATTGAAAATCACAACTTTTTAAATACCATCACATTTTTAAAATGAAGAATTCAGATGCATGCACAGATCAATAAGAATGGCTTACACATTTTTCATTCTTCTCTGGGTTTATAGGAACCTCTGGCCTTCTGTTCTGTGCTGTTTTTTGTGTGATTGTTAGAAATACTATCACCACCAGGTTCACCTATAATTACAGTTTTTATTGTTGGTGGTCAGAATCATAGTTTATGACGTTGATGCTCGTAAATTCTTGCATTCAGTCGTTCTTTATTTAATGCGGTCGTACAGTAAAATAGCAATTATCTGCGGTGGTGCTGTAAATCTAAAAGCATAAATGGTTGACTTTACAGCAGCATCTTATTGGTTTATCACGGTTGGATTTTAATTTGTGGGGTGTAGTGTTTAATTGCCCTCATGTTTCAGGGAAGCGACTTATTCTTCACTATTCAGATTCTCATGGCGAGATAATGAAGGTCAAGTGATCAAACTTTTAACATGTTTTTCACTCTCGTTCTTTTCTGAGATCTTTGCACATACATTTTTCTAGCATTGCTATGAATATCTTCCCTTTGCATTTCTTGGGATAACGCTGATTAAAAATCACATGGTGGGTGAAATGAATGTGCCACATGTGGAACATAACCTGCTAGGAGATGAGCAGAGGGAGTCCCTTTGAAGAGCCTTCTCAGATGAAGACCTGAGGGTCTCGTGGTTGTAAGTGACAGGTGTGAAATTGCTGTGCCGTAACCGAGAACACGGCCCACACCTCAAGACACTGTAGCACTGGCCTACTGTCTTCCAACTTCATTTACATATCTTAAAGAAAACATATAAAGAAGATTCACAGCCTGCCACAACATCATAAAAGGCAATTTCAGAATAGCTGAACCGCAGTGGATATTCTTGACTTCCTCCCAAGACGGCAGGGAATATTTAGTGGTATGCATTAGAAAGGAATACATATTATGTTTATGTAGATGTTTTATAGGTTGTGAAAGGAGAAATGTGATTGTGCCGAGTGGTTTATTTCGGGCAGGCTCTGGTACAGAGGAAGTGCATTTTGATATATGTTATATAATCCATGCATATAGGCAAACAATATTTGAGATTGTGCCTTATTGAAAAGTCACAGAAGAGAATTTAAGCAAACTCTAATTTAAAGACATGAAAATGGTCGGCTTTTAATATTCTGAGAGTGTGGAAAGAAAACCATATTCTTAAACAATGTCTTTGTTTTGCAGTTAAATGTCTGTCAAAGAAAATATATGTTTTCTGAAATACAAAGAATCTGCTTACGAACAGGATTTTTCATCTTGTTGTGTATCCAACGTTGTTTCGTATCACATGTGGTTAACTTCTAATCTCAATTTTTCTTGTTGAGGAATGATTTGCTATTGCTGGATGTCCACAATGTTGAAAATGTTCCATCAGAATACACTTTTTTAAAACATAATGTTTATGTTGTTATCATGTACATTTATTCATTTAGCGGACACTCTTTTCCAAGCCTTAAAGGGACACTCCACTTTTTCTGAAAAATATGCTTATTTTACAGCTCCAATAGAGTTAAATATTTGATTTTTACTATTTTGAAATCCATTCAGCTGATCTCCAGGTCTGGCGGTACCACTTATAGCATAGCTTAGCATAATCCATTGAATCTGATTAGTCCATTAGCATTGTGCTAAAAAATAACCGAAGAGTTTTGATATTTTTCCCATTTAAAACTTGACTCTTCTGTGGTTATGTTGTGTACTAACACAGACGAAAAATTTAAAGTTGCGATTTTATAGGCCAATATGGCTAGGAACTATATTCTCATTCTGGCATAATAATCAATGACTTTGCTGCATTAACATGGCTGCAGGAGGCGCAATGATATTACGCAGTGCCTGAAAATAGTTCCCTTGGTTACTTTCAGAGATGGGACCAAGTCACACATGTGCAAGTCTCAAGTACGTCTCAAGTCTGAACTTTCAAGTCTCAAGTAAGTCCCAAGTATTTTTTTTCTTGGGCAAGTCAAGTCGGGTCACAGGCTATGTCAAGTCAAGTCAAATCCAGTAGTAGGTCAAGTCAAGTCCAAGTCAAGTCAAGTAACCTTATTATTGTAATTTTACCTGCAGAATCTGATCTTAATAAAGATATATAGAATATAAAGATATAAAGAAATACTCATGTTCAGTAAAATACATAATGGAATCAAACAAAATTGTAATCTCTTCCGTTCGCGCGCCTACATTTGAAATAACAAACTTGAGCGTGCAAAAGACGTGATATGTGAACCGGTCCTAACATTGTAGAATACAGTCATTTTTCTCTGTGTGTTCAGGTGGCAAACTTAGACACAGTAGCCAAGTCTTGTACCGCTTTTTTTTTTTTAATAAATCAAAATTATTTTGCCCACATTTGTCCCCAACATGGTATGATGAGGGTTAATGGCTACTTGAGCTATTATTACATTAGCAAACTACCAACTAACCTTTAAATGAGGGACGAAATTGGAGGTTGTCGTCTGGCTGTCCGTGATTTTAAAGGGGACAGAGAATGAAAACCATTTTTACCTTGTCTTTGTTGAATAATGGTAGTCTACCCACATTCACGAACATACAAAAAGTGCTTGACATGCTAAACATCTCAGTCTCATAGAAATTCCTCTTTTAGAAATGTCAGCCAGAAAACAGCCCAATCTGAAAAACTGATGCTTATGACATCACAGGCATCTCCCTGCCCCTTCACTTTAAAATAATTGGCTACATTTTTAGAGTGGCAGCAAAGTCAGCCAATCAGTAATGAGATTGCAAGTTAAGCCAGTAGGGGGAGCCAAATAGGTGCAAAACCACTTGTTTAAAATCCCCTACCCTAATAGAGCTATCTGAGAGAGGTTTTTAGGAAGCTTCCAAGGCATTACAGACCCAAATAAAAATAATTTTATGTACATGTCACATCACAGAACAAGGATAAATACCCCGTTCAATCATTCTATGTCACCTTTAATGTTGCATGTCTTGCAACGCACTGTTCGTCTTTTGCCATCTTGTTGAAGCCAAAAGCGATGACCCTCCGTACCCCTCCGGCTGACATGTTGATATCTGATCTAAGTGGGCGTGGTGTGCGTGTGCGTACGAGAGGGCATGACTGATGATAATGTCGTGATTCAGTCATGACAACACCATTCTCAGCCTGCGCTCCAGCTCGGTCGACTTTATTTTTTAAAATAGTTTATATATTTTATATTCAAACTGAAAACATGATGTGATTAACACTCAAGTCATTCAAGTCATCGTGTCTCAAGTCAAGTCAAGTCCCGATTCTTTAACTTCCAAGTCCGAGTCAAGTCTCAAGTATTTTATTTTTTGTCAAGTCAAGTCACAAGTCACAAAAATAGCGACTCAAGTCGACTCGAGTCCAAGTCACCAAGTCACAAGTCCCCATGTCTGGTTACTTTCAATAGCAACTTTTAATTTTCCTTCAGTCTTAGTACACGATGTAACTACAGAAGAGTCAAGTTTTAAATAGTAAAAATATTTAATCTCTTTTGTTATTTTTTAGCGCGATGCTAATGGTCTAATCAGATTCAATGAATTATGCTAAGCTATGCTAAAAGTGGTACCGCCAGACCCGGAGATCGGCTGAATGGATTCGAAAACGGTAAAAATCAAATGTTTAACTCTAGGTTAGCTGGAAAATGAGCATATTTTCAAAAAAGGTGGAGTGTCCCTTTAAGTGAAAATAGTATTATCTCAAATGGCTGATTATTTAGATTTAAGATTTATAGCATCTTAAGGTGGTGCATTTAAGCTCTAACCCCCTCCAAGAAACACCTCTGTTGTGTTGCGTGGCTGCCTGGGCCGTCAAGTTCAGATTTTGGTTTATGCCTTATCTGTATGACAAATTCTAATATATCTTCTTCAAAGACAAAAGCAGTGAATTTAGGGTGATTTTTCCAGTGTTTGTTTGATCCCACTCCTCCGAGTGTGTGGGAGCTGTTGAAGGTTAATAAGGAGCATTGGGGCGAAGAGTCTTCCAGCGTCGTCAGCCAGCGGTATCCCAGCAGCAGATGCTCTCTTTTCTCTGGTTTGGCGACACGTAGTGAAGTCTCCAGGCATAGAAATCTCACCGTCCTACATAATGCATAACGTGAGATTTTTCGAGTAAACGGGTAGTGAATTTTTCATCACAGACCAGCATCTATCTTCCTGAAGGAACAAACGATGGTCAGGTGGCTAAAGCGTTTAAGCTCCATGCATTGTGGGTCCTACAGTAGAGCTCCAGAGGATTCTGCATAATTGAGATGGGTTTCTTCTAACGGCAAAACCATTTTGTATTGACAAGAATCCGGGGGAAGAGATCTGCCTTCGATTTGTGGGGTTCTCTGATGATTTGTGTAAAAATCTCGGTTATCAAATGTTTTCTTTTATATATACATTTTTTTAAATGATTTAAATAAACTTAGTTGTCAGAGCCTGCCCTACACAGTAGTACAGAACACAAGCAAAAAGACTAATTCCCACATCATATTTGCTCTACCCACAGTATTACTGTACCAATCATTTAGCTTTTGATATTGGATTACTTTTCTTAAAGGATAAACGGCAGATAAAACAGATTAGAAAAAATGTGTTTAAGAAAGAAAGTAAAGGTAATGTGATTTGTCAAGTATGGTAGCCTACTCGAAATGTGACCTCTGCATTTAACCCATCCCAGTGAGTAGTAAATGCATGCACTGCAAGACTGTGTGAGACAAAAACCAGCGACCTTATACTACATAATAGTATAGACAGAATAGTGACCAACACATTGGCCAGGCCGATTTTTTTTACATCATGGTGATTTTGTATGAATTTGTATAATTTGAATCAGACAAAATTTAACAATTATTTGAAAAAAGCACAAATCAAACCCAGATCTTAACCCCAACATTACCCCAACATATTAGGCTGAAAACAGATCATATGAAATTGATATGAAAGGATTAGCCACCTTGTAAAATCCTTGTATTCCCATGAATTTTGGTGGATTTACCAACATCAATGTCAATCAACTAAAGGTTACTCTGCTCATATTAAACTACTCCTAAGATACAGCATGAATTATTTTAAACTTCATATCAGACAACCACTGCTCTATCAGTGTGCTATGGTCGGTCCCGGACTCCCTGCCTGCTTTACTCTACACTGTTTTATCTTTACTGCTCATTTCTGTAGCACTTTGAATAAATCCATAATTTAGCTGGAAGTGTTATCCCCAAAACTTCTCATTTGAATGTATCATTGCCATACTAAGTACTTCCCTGTCTAAAATTCCCAAAAGACAAATCCCCAGTTTCACAGACAAGGCTTAAAGGAACACTCCACTTTTTTTTGAAAATAGGCGCTATTACACAGCGCCCAAAATAGTCCCCTTGGTAACTTTTAATAGCTGGGGACTATTTTCAGGCCCTGTGCAATATCGTTGCGCCTGCTGAATCCATGGTACGGCAACAAAATCCTTGATAATTATTATGCCAAAATAAGAGTATAGTTCCTAGACATATCTGCCTAGAAAATCGCAACTTTTAATTTTCTGTCGTTCTTACTACACAATGTAACTACAGATGAATCAATAGGAAAAATATCAAAACTCTTTTGGTTATTTTTTGAGGGCGATGCTAAATGGTCTAATCAGATTCAATGGATTATGCTAAGCTATGCTAAAAGTGGTACCGCCAGACGCGGAGATCAGTGGAATGGATTCTAAAACAGTAAAACTCAATTGTTTAACTCTAGGAGAGCTGGAAAATATTTTCCAGCAAAATTTGTTGCATTTTGGGAAAGTAATTATAGGTTCTATATTTTTTAAGATATAGAAAGTGTGCTGTAGGTGTAAGGTGCTGTGCCAGAATATGCTAGAATACCTATGTTTCAGGAAGGTCCGCTATGTAAATATTACATCAGATAAAAATATTCATGGTTTAAGTGGATAAGGTTTATACGTAGTGCACCCTGTGCTTGCACTTTAGATAATTTATATACAGTACACCCCCACCTGCCGCCAAAGGAAACAATCTCATAACCTATTCCTATTCAAATTTAGATTTATCAAATTTAATTACTTTTGAAGGACATGAGGGAATAACATAAAAAACATTCCCTGTGATTCCTGAAGATGTTATGTTTTTATCTGCCTGACCTTCACACTCTCAGTAGGAGACAATACTGCAAATGAAAAGATTCCTCAATTTTGAAGTAGAAGGAGAGGGACTGAAGGTGCGAGAAAGAAAAGGAAAGCTAGAAAGGTAGACAGGAGGCAGGGGCTGTATTATATAAGGATGAAGGTTGAGTGTTGGGTGGGTTATTGATAGGAGGTCATTCAATATAGAAGGGACATTTATCAAAGGTAAACAGTATACATGAACACTCGATGAGAATGCCACGTTTTGTTGTGCTTTGTCAGAATATTGGAAATGAACAACCTTGCAAGTGTTTACAAAAAGCCATTCACTAATTTCTATTCCACTAGCAACAAAATCTCTCAATACAATATACATAAACTATAGCAACTACTGATTTGGTCTATTTAAAAGTGCACAACGGCACATTTTCATTGACAGTTCTGTGCGGCATATGTGTTTTATGTGTGAATACAGAAGTATCGCTAATGAAATCTCTGTCTCAAGGGCACCCAGACTTAGGAGATTGTAAGTAATAGCATGTATGTGAAAAAGCGGTCTTCCCTTACTTTAACATGTTATTATGCTTGCCTATTTCACTTCCAAGAAGAAGTCAAGGACTTTGATCTATGGCAGTAACTCATATACGGCTGGTGTGGCTGATACGAGGAGCACATCACTGTAAGTAATGACAACATAAAGCAAATTTACCACCCTGCCACTCAACCCTGGCGAGAGCTCTGATATACAGGCAACACCCTGATGCCCGTCCAAATACAAGAGGTCATAACTCCAGCAAGAGCAAAGGATCATGCTTGTGAATCACAGTGGAAAGAGACAGGGCTGGAAAGGGGGTGTGTGATGATTTGAGAAAGAAACAGTAGGGTGGGGTTCCGAGGTCAAGGACCTGAGGAAGAATAGTGTTGGGTTTCAATTTGGATTTTGTGGACATGGCCATACAGTACTGTATATCTTAAAAATACAGTAAAGCTTATAAAAGGGTTTTTCAGAGCAATGGCATAGAAGAACCCATTTTTGGTTCTCAGAGGATCTTTTTTGTTCAAAGGTTTTTAAAATAACAATTGAAGAGCTGTGTGTCTGACATTGTTTTTGCAAATGAGCATTTTAATCATTAATCTAGCTAATCTAATGGATTCTACCAACAAATAGGTATTTCGGAATTGCCTGAGGCCGGGATTTAGCACATTTAAAGCAAAACTATTTGATGAACCTATAATACGTGCCGAAATAATTCAGTTTTGATGGAGGTAGTGTTTAGCGGCTGTTGCATATCAGCAGAGGCGGACACTACTTGAGTATTTTAAGTAAATTTTCCAAGCATCTGTGTTTGTCTTGGGAAAAAATTTACTTTACTTTACTAAAAAATTTTCACTACATTCTAAAGTATAGAATCATACGGTGTATTCCTTTTATATTGCATATTAAAATTTATTTGATACCTAATTACATAAAAATTGTGTACTTTTACTTTTCTTGAGTAAAAGTACAAAAGTACTTTTTTCTTCAGTAAAAGTAAAAAAGAACAATAGATGTTTAATGTACTTAAATATTAAATATAAACCAAAAACTTAAAATTATACATTTAAATGTAGTGGAGTAAAAATTATAATAATATGCTTTGTAATGTATGTTTTCCAAAGAAAAACACTGATAAAATATGAATAAAATGTACTTTTATGTAGAAAGTAAAAATACTTAAGTAGTGTCTGCCTCTGCATACGAGCTTCTAATTTTCTTTCTTACGTTTTAGTCTGTTGAAACTTATGCAACAGAAAGGTTTTGTGGATGTTAAAGGTTCTTTATGGAACCATACTGCCAAAGGAACCTTTATTTTTAATAGTCGCTGTTTTGGATTGCTACCAAAAGCACATTTAATTTATTGCTGAAGGTCAATGATTTGGGCCTTGTGTCCTATTAACAATGGAATATATAAGTACATGTTGTGCATGCAAATGCATACAAGGTTTTTCATTTGTTTATTTTATTTTGCATGAATTTCCTGAAAATGCACTTATTAAAGAACACGTTTATGTGCATCCACGCCAGTTCATGTGCATTAAAGCTTTTTTACGTAACATGGTATAAAAAATTTTTTTTTTTACGTAACATGGTATAAAGATAATATTCAATATTATCTCTGCAAAACGAAATAATTGTACAACATTTTTTATCAAATTTAACATTTCCATTCACACTTGTTTCTATTATATATTTTTTGCAACATTATTGAATTACTTGTATTAATCTGTTCACATAAATTAACTAATGTACGTATTTATTTTTAGTCATTGACCTATTTTTGCTTTTATTTAAAATGATTTTAATAAATGATTTGCAAGAAAATAAATAATGAAAATACCCTACTCTTAAACCCACAGTGTAAGCTACAGTGTTCTAGCTTAATGAAAGACTGTAGACTGTAAAAACCATAAACTGTAAAAAAAGATGGACATGATGTCACCAATAGGTTTCAGTAGATCGTTTTTGAAGCCAATAGGCGATGCCTGCCGTTGCCATCTTGGCTGTGCGTCAGCGCACATTACTCGTGGATATCCAAAAATGGGTAAAGATGCGGGACGTGGGTGAAGCTGAGGTGGCTGGTTGCTGAAACCACACCCGCCTAGCTCGACTCTAGTAACAGCAGTGGCTGTTCAACTGTCACTCAAGTGGCCACGCCCTAATTATGCAGAACTTTAAGGCTTAATATAATTTAAATGGATGAGTTACAAAAAAATTCACCCTCCTAACAGTTGTCATGAAGGGCAAATTTAGCTATACAGACCAAAACCAATTTTTGTACCAGGCTGAAAACATATTTTTTCAACTGTAAAGTTGGGCATTTTAACATAAGGGGTCTATGGGAATTGACTCCCTTTTGGAGCCAGTCTCTAGTGGCCAGTTGATGAATTGCAATTTAAATCACTTCCGTATTGGCTTCATCAGAGAGATCGGAAGGTTGCCCCTCAGTGTGAACTCCAGAGAACACATTTGCTAAAAAAATTATACCTTGCACCCTTAAGAAATGGACATCTGTATAATACCAGTGCACCTTTGATTAACCTATATAGCTCTAGTCTTTAGTCAAATGGTGCTATGTAGAACCACAAGTGGTTCTGTAGTGGTGCTATGGTTTTACAATAGCACTTAAAGTGGTTCCACTATGTGATTACCAGTCAATGAAGCACTTTTAGTGCTATTTATGACCATTTCTGTAATGCATTGTACATTTTTGGATAAAGCATCTGCCAGATTACATAAATGTAAATGCGATGTAAATGGAAGGAGGTGAATGTATTTTCCTTGCAACCATCACGTCATAGCTCTGTAAGTGTAGTAGCAAATCGTCATGTAAGTGTTTACTGTACAATGCTAGACTTTAAAATGAAAGGTTGAATTGTGCTCTCAGGAGTACTTTCTGTTGTTTTAAACTGCATTGCTGTAGGCTTTGCAAGATTGTCTGCAGCCTGAGAGACCTTCCAACAGACTGTTCAATGTGTTCACATAACCATATTTGGCTCGTGACGTCCGTTTGGACCTTGATTGAAACCTTGTCTCGAGCACAGACAGAGACATAGTGTACAGTGGATTGATTTAGCTCATATAAGCATACTGTGCAAGATGTTAATAATTGAGAAGGCATCTGTTCCAATTAATATGCCCCTTCATATCAAATCCCCATTTACATTTCAAAAACTGGGTCACAGGCTCTATAGCATGATGAGATAAATAAATCGACTTTTTGATATGGGTTTAACATCGCAGAATCTCCCTCATTTCTCAAAAGACCTGCCAGGTCAACAGAGAACTCGGCACGGCTGCATTAAACGTTCGTGTGGGGTATCTGTGTGTGGCTTGTATGTGTGCATGCTGATATCCTTTGAATGAGATGGCGATACACTGTCTTTGTGATACAGGAACCTCATTAACCTCACATTAAGTTGATAGATGCCGTAACAGATCCACAGAGTTGTTCGGCATGCGGGAACGTGGGCACGATTGTGAAATTCCTTGGTGGGTGAAATGTAGAGTGAAATGTTCTCACGCAGAATATTAAGTTGGAGGTTGTGAGACACTTGAGAGTTTCTGCGTATTCTTTTCCAAAATCCTTTACCTCTAATTGCTTTCCAACCACAACAAACCATTGTCTTTTTCCAAGACCAAATCCATGCATGATTCCCTCCAGCAACAAACGGATGTTTTATATTCTGCACGTATTACATGTGACATTTGCCAGGCTTACTGCACAGGTATGTAAAGCATTAAACAAATGCTCTTTAAACCCAATGCAAATACATCCAGTGACAAAGAGAGATATAGGATTTGGTAATGACACTCTGTCATGTATGTTTCATAGAGCGGCTTAGTGGTTTCTGCGTTTTTAAATTGTGCCGCATTTGATCCCAAGCTTGATATGATTAAAGAGAGAGATTGGAGACCTCAAAGAAGGCAGAGAGAGACCGAGGGCAGTATGACTCCATCTGTTTCATAAAGCATCTTAAAGGAGCCCTGCACCGCATGTGTTAATCTCACGCGATAACAGTGTCGGATAAAAAGCGTGAGCTGACACCATTCGGAGGTGAGACACTCAACGGTATTCTATCAGGGCTGTCAATGGCAGAGAGAAGCTTTTATTCTGAGGTTTGGCAATTCACTGCCACCTGTGCTGAGCATAAACTTACTGTGGTGGGTTGTGTTTTACGAATAACACAAAACTCAGACTTCTTTTATCCTCCATCATCGCTCAGAGCACATGACATTTACCATATATCACAGAAGGATTGCATCACAGTCTGCTTCACTGCAAAATATAGCATCAATGTATGACATCACCCAAAGCGTGCACATGACATGAGTATATAGAGAGTCATTCAGTTTTCAAGAGAAGCTTTATTTGAAGGCGAGTAGTATGTCCGAATACATAGTATTCGAAAAACAGTATGCGAAAAGTACCCGAATGACCTACTATTTCCGGTTAGATTTTGCAGTGTGCATACGATGGACGCTTCACTATCCCATAATGCCCCGGGAGAGGAGTTATCCAACGAAGAAGAAGAGGCATGCGGCTGTTTTCGCGCTGAAATGACATGACGTGATGACGACGTATGTCACGTGATGTAGCAACATGGCGGATGTAGTACGTCCGAATCTCATTCATACTACTATCATACTATACAGTATCTACTTCATCTAATTCAGTACCTACTATACAGTATGCGATTTCGGACGCAGCCTAAGTATTTTAAAACCGTACCATTTTCTATGCGGTTTATATATCGCCATCTGCTGGTTTGGCATGCTCTTGACAACAGGGTTTTGCTTGTTCTTGTGGACGCAGAGATTTTTTTACAAAGGTGGGGAAAACTCAGTTTAAAAATAGCCAAATATGGGTGACTAGGCCTAAAATGCTTGTTTCAGCTGTCTTAACTGAACAGCTTGTACTGACATATCTTAAAATATGTCAGTGCCATTGTTTGGTCTCAAGCTGCACACCAGTAATGTTTTATGTAAGATATGTTTGTAAAAAATACTTTAATGTCCTAGGGGTGGTTTCCTTCACAGGTCTTATCCAAGTACTAGACTAAAATGCATGTTTGAGCTGCCTTAATTTAAAACCATCTTGTACTTACATATCTTAATATACATTAGTGCTATTGTTTTGTCTCAAGATGCACAACAGTATTGTTTTTTGTGTGTAAAGTATGTTTCTAAAAACTAATTAAAGGGATAGTTCACTTTAAAATGAAAATTCTGTCATCATTTTCTCACTCTCATATTGTTACAGACCTGTTTGAATTTCTTTGTTCTGATGAACAAAATTTTTTGAGAAATGTTTGTAACCAAACCGTTCATGGACCCTGTTAGGATTCGACCGGGGGGATAGGAGGCAAAAGTGACACAGAAGCCGCTTGGATTCAGGTGAAGGGTGATTTATTAATGACACACGGTGAAAAAATAGAAAAATAATCAAAAAGAAAATAAACTGTACAAAATATACACTATATACAAAGTATTTACATGCTAGTTCAGCTAAATCAACTGATCTGAACTGCATCAACAAGAAATTCGCAATAAACTTTGTATAAAGCAAAACACAAACTCCTACAACAACCCACACTGACTGACTGTGTGGGAGCCATTTTATATTCTTAGCTCCGCCCCTGGACCAAACCATTCTGAAATTGTTGGGGGTTTCTCTTCTAACTATAAAAACATACATGGGCAACAAAATATACATTAATGAAAATAAATAAGTACAAGTACAAAATTCCACAGACATATCAAACCATTAAGACTTTAAACAGAAAAACAAAACACTTTTATACAGGCATGAACTGGTGACCCATATGATGTCACAACCAAAATGGCTGCTCAGCATGGTAAGTGTATAAAAGTCCCAGGTTGTATATTGCACAGGTTTGGTTCTGGAAAATGGAAACTGGTGAGTGTTTGTAATCTTTGTATACGTGTTTCTTGCCCAATAAATGATAGTAGAAAAAATAATATGCGTGTGGTTATTTCAATGTTTTATGGCAGATGAAATGTAGTTTTGTTCATGAAGTAACAAACAGTGATAAACATTAACATTAAACACAGATGCACAATACACTACACCACTACACAGATCCGTGTATACATTAAATGCCGGCATTCGAATCGTGCTTGGTGTTAATGGTGGCTGTGTAATAATAATAGCTGTGTATAAGGCTAGTCACAGTGTCTCAACCTCATACTACACTGTGACAGACCCCATTTACTTCTATAGTATTATTTTTCCTACTATGGAAGTGATTGGGGTCCACAAATGGTTTGGTTACAAACATTTCCTAAAATATCTTCCTTTGTGTTTATCAGAACAAATACATTTATGCAGGTTTGTACAACATGAGAGTTAATAAATTATGACAGACTTTTGGATTTGTGGGTGAACTATCCCTTTAAATGTCCTTATGAAAGCCCTAGTCCTGGATTAATCTAAACCCTGTCTGTGAAACTGCCCCAATAATATAACTAAGGTCTAGTCTTAATCTAAACCGCCCCATAATACTGTAATTAAAACATAAAGTAGATTTTCTTATATATTTAATAGCACACACACACACCTCTTAATATATTGTAAAGTAACCACACTGGATTTTGGTGAAGCTAATGCCTGCATGACGTACTTGATTTACTTTTCTTTTTGTGCAATTTTAAATATTAGGTTATTTCAAACTCAATTGAAATCTGTGATTAAAATACATGCACGTTTTGCCGGCAGCCAAGATTTACTTTGGCATATGTAATTGACGTCCCTGACATCGGCTGGTTATTGAAAGTAATAAAAAAGATGCTTAAATGTTCACAAGTGTAATGGTTGTCTTTTTATTTTAGTCTTTCATATGCATTAAAAAATAAGCCCATCGGCAAGCACCCTGACAGACATTTTGTGAAGACAAAAACAGAGAAAGGTAAAACATAAAACAAGGTGCTTCAACTCACAGTATGTTCATTATTAAGCACTTCTGGCATTCAGCTTTCAGGCCTTTCTAAAGAAAAATGAACTCTGCCCTGATAGCTCACTTCAGCAAAACAGCCTCTGGTGCCTTGGGCAAACACTGAGCATTCAGACACCTGAAGCTCCAGTTGTGAATGTAGTTTTGTTGTAATACGTCTCTTCTGTGTCTAAATGCACACCTGATCTTGTTTACTTTTAATAGAGAGAAAAAACCTGACTTAAAATATGCAGCACATATTTTGTGTTTCAGTGTTAATTCATGGGCATAATGCAAGCAAATTTGGTATTTAAGCTGTTATACTGTTTATTAAAGTTTCTTTTTTTATGTTGTTGTATTGTGCTGTCCCTTAGACAAATTAAGTAATTTCCAATTAGGTAGCCTGTATACAAAGTCAGAACAATAACAACATACAAACAGTTGATCCAGATGGCACTCTTTATCTCATAATAGCCAGGGCTTCTCAGACAAGTCTGGATTCAGGTTTTCTGACAGCTTGCTTGGGGAAAATAGTACAATAATACAATACACTGGTATGGATATACCAGCGATCAAGTCGAGAGCATATTCATCCCTCCTCTTACAAAAGCCAACCCCCCAACCCACCCCACCAACCCAAATAACATCTTTGTTATTGAAGCTCTCCACGGTATTTTAATCATTGAAGGATTACACATCCTTCTTCAAAGGGAAACCAGCATGCATAAGTTTGCACAAATTTTACTCGGAAAGCATCCAGTGCATCCACAGGAGATTTTCTCAGCATCATCTGTTGACACACACTCCACCCAATCATATTGTTAGCAGTGGGAAAGAAAACCTGTCACTGGATTAAAGAATGAACAATATAGCTTTGAGACATGTAACAGTGCTTGAGCACCGCCCGACAGAGAATGTGGATTATTTTCAACATTAGTATCCTGTTTGCTAAACTAAAACAGGAAGTAAGCTAATTTCTTTCTTTCTTTGTTTATATTTCACACCATTTCAGCATCTTTAGCCATATTCATGATGAGAACTGGTTAATCCATACACAAGTATTTGGTATCTTCAAGGGAGGAAACATGCAAACTTCACACAAAAAAGCAAGTAGGGTAGAGGTCTTCTCGTGTCCAAAGAAATGTACCTGACTGGAAATGATCCAAATCACTTTTTACATGAACCCGACGTGCAAAAATCATTTATTTTTTAAAGAAAGACCCGACACGAGACAAACCCAAGAAAATTTGACTCGAATCAGTGGCAATTGTTTTAACCCGACTGGACCCAAATGTAAACGGCTCCAACGTGTGCGCAGGTCTGCAGCCCCACATGCACCAGTCAGACAAAAAGAAACCTCGGTGGCCTCGCAACCAATTTGGCCCGCTGCTCCATTTATTTTACTGTTATCTGATGACCAGGGCCATGCACAGGGGGTGGCCCAATGGCTAGAGCTGCCTTTCTGGCTTCATCAGCTAAGGTGCCCTTCTCATCAACCCCCAACCAACCCAGCCCACCCCCCACCCCTAAAGTGTCACTACTCTGATAAAGATCCACTCTCTCACAATCTGTGTCCAGACTTTGGAGAGTGGAGACCACAGTTCCCCAAGTTTGTTGCATTCACAGGTAGAAGTTTGTTTTTGTATTTCGGTCGGTAATGATTTGCTCTCTGTCTTCTAAAATGGATAACAACTTAGAAAGCAAACAGGTTAGTCTGTTAGATGTCTGCTAAAGAGCTGTTTTACATACATTCTAAATCAAAGACTTCTTTAATATGTCTTCTCAAAATTGGGTATTGACGTCAAAATCCACAGCGATCCGACATCAGGATCCAATGTTTTAATAGTATCATCCCACTTAGTGCCCCCTTTTTTGGGGGGTTTGGGCCACTGGCCCTCAAAATGTCCTTGCTGACGACGACACCAAGGTAACCGCTAATATGTACATTTAAATTGATTGACAGGTGAGACGATTTCGCAAGTGCTCTTGGCAACAGAGGAGGAGTTGAAAAAGGATTTGATGCACACGCAAAAGCGCATTTATTTTAAATTACCCGAGATCTGATGCCACTATTATTTACCCTTCCCGTGTCCAATAAACTTATAGACCCGAACCCGCTTGGGTCATGGGTCAGACCTCGGGTTTTTGGATCTAAGTTGGATCTAAAGTAGGGTCATTTTTTATATTAACATAATGTTATGGCTACTGTAGCTTCTCTATGCTTTTCGAAAGGAAGAGGTGAGCTGTGGACTGAGCCATTGCATTGCAATTCGGATACATCACCACTAGTTGCGACTAACATCATCATACAGCACCTTTAATGATATTAAATACTATTTATGCTATTTATAATGATTTCTGCAGCCAATAGTTTTGCACTCCGTAACTTTATATTGCCTCTAAAGATGAATCGCGTTATTGTTTTCCTTATTTTTATAAATCACTTTGTATAAAAGCATCTGCTAGATGATAATGTATATTTAAACCGATTATGCAGATTTCCCCCGCAATCGAGCACATGGAAAAAGTATTGAATAAATAATACATGGATAAACAAAATTATTTAAATTCACTTTTATAATTACTACAATTTAGAGCAGAATGAGTCCTTTTACAAGTTTTATAAGACACAACTTCTACTGGAGCAAATATTTTCATGCTCAAAATATAGGGTATTGCCAAACCTTCAGACAATTCAAAGATCATATCAGGTCCAGAATTACACTTTTAACAGAGATTCATCTTATTCTTGAAGCCGACATTGCCATTCCTTGTCAGAAAGATGTATTTTTTTCTTGTTTACACAAAAATAGTCCAGTACAGATGCATGCTGCGCTTATGTAAATGCTTGACTGTTGTTATGCTAAGCTCTCTCCCTTTCATCATTTTCCCAGCACTTGGATTGCTATAAAAGCAACCTCACCTGAATGTCTGTGTTGTTAACAAGATGCTATATATTCAATATGTCTTGAATTTTGCATTCGTGTTTGAATGAATTGCTGCAATGTGGCAAGCTTTAGCCGCAATGGAAACAAGAAAGTATGTAAATGGACCTTTAAACAGGGACATTTTAAAAGTGTGCTGACTTATACATAAAGTTTTAGACTGAAAAAATTCTGCATGTCTATTTTGTCCTTTAATTAAATGTTTGATTTTCTCTTTCTCTTCGACTTATAATAAAGCATGCAAGTTTCTTGCTGAAAGTATTTGACTAAAGATCTTTGTATTAAAGGAACGCTTCTATTAAAATGTCTTTGTGCTTTACATGCATTGTCACCGATGTTTATCTAGATGGTCAATTTTAGTAAGTTTGCCAGCATTGACTATAATGTAATTATGATTAAGAAACAGAGTTTTTCTAAAGGTTTTATTTCTCTCGAGCCACAGCAGCCCTGTTACTTCAATCATGTGATAGTTGAGATGTATTGATCGCAAAATAGCTTATATATGAAAATTCTGAGGATAAACAAGTAAGATTATTTCCCCAGATTCCAATTTCCCATGCAGTTTAAATCACTTATACAAGATGATTGCTTGTGAAATATGCAATCTGAATGTAGAATAAATTACTCTTGCAATGAAGTTTTGTTAATAGAGGCAAATGTTTCACTTTTAAAATCTTTTTTGAGAATAAGGTACATAGCATCAATTGTTTAAATAAAATTATTATCCCTGTAGAAATCACAGAGATCATTTGATCTGATCTAGCTTTTTGTTGCAATGCAATGAGTAATTTCTTGTTTATTTCTTTTAGCAGAAATGTGCAATGTATGCGAGACTCATCCTGCACTATATAGAGTCTTGTCTAATCAAAATCACTTAAAAATAACATCATCCCTCCCACTAATACCACCTGCACCAAACATGGTTTATGGCCATGACATCACTTTCGGTTATTTCAGAAATCCGGTTTAGTTCATTTAAATCATTTGAAATATCCTAATTTGATTATTTTCTCATGCTCATCCTTTAGGGACTGTAGTCATTAGCCACAGCGTTTCATCCCGAAACTCAATTGCATTTGTTTGTCCCCACAATAAATATGACATACGTTCCACTTGATTTGCCCTGAACATCATAGCTGCAAAGACTCAGCAGGTGGAGGAGTCGGTGATGCATGCGTTCTGTTGACTGGGATTACATCCTTTTAATTTCAGTTCCCCCACTCCTGTCCTCCAGGCCACCCACTTTTGCTGCAGTGATGAATTAAACAACAGAAGTGGGTTTGTTGCATTTGTGCTGACTCTCTGTTTTTAAATGAGCCAGCGCTACGTTTACGCATCGCGCTTTTAGCGTACATACTCGTGCACAGGTCACCAAGAAAAGGTTAAAGGACTTCCACACACTTCGATACACTAAAAAGCATCCTTTGGTACTAGATAAGGCATGGCAACCTGAACTGTGGTATATGGCCAGTGGAAAGCGACGTCTTTTATGATAGCAGATGCTGCCGATGCAACTTTAAAATCTGATTTCATTCTCTGGTTCATTTCTGCTCATGTCTGATGCGCTCAGTGATGATGGATTATGGGTCTGGGCACATTGTGTTAGATCTTGCATATCTTCAGCCAAGCTTGTCAGGAGCTGACCAACCTGCTTTTAAATTAATCCATCCTTTCTCTCTCTTTCTCTCTCTCTCTCTCTCTCTCCCACTTCATTCCCTGACAGCAAGGAGCGACTGTGTCTCCTCATGCAAAATTTTTCACTGAATTATATCAGTGTCAAGCAGGCGAACACTTCCAGATAATTTACCTTTTAGAGTAGATGGATTTGCATTATAAATAAGAGAATATTGCCAGTCTGTAATGCTACCTTATTCAAAATAGCCTTTAGGACCATTAAAGATCCCTAACTGAACACAGACTACTACTTAAAGTGTCAGGATCTTTGTTTTATCATGGGGCTAAGTTTTTTGAAAGTCTGGCTAACTATTCAAAAATGTCAAAACAAGCTAAATGCAATTTCTTAGTGAAAGCTCACACTTAGCAAATCAATTTGAAAGTAACTGAAAGAGTCATAATGGTTTACAGTGTGTGTCAAAGTCAGGGCAGTATTTCTAACTTGTTATTTGTGTCTATTATATGAAATGTCTACCTTATGAAAGTCTAAATGGCTCTTATTTCTTCAGGTGCCTCATTTTTTAATTTTAAGTCATTCTGTTCTGGGTAAATGAACAAAACCAGAATAATGTATTTCGTCTCATTTAAATATCAAATAATGTTTCATGGCTGTGACATAACTAAAGCCCTTTGGCTTTCAATGACAATGACATGTAGGTAAAAGATTAGTATACTGAATGAATTGACCTCTATAGTGGTAATTAGGTATCAGTGGGATTCATGTGAGGACATAAGTGGACTACTTAGCATCACAGTTAAAAAACAACATTTCCAAAGAGACCACCTGTGCATCTGACACACAGTAAGAGGACCCCAAGGCTCCAAAACTCACTCTCATAATTCAGGTGAGGAATTATCAAGCCCAGGGGTGTAAAACTACTATCCCATGGCTCAAGATTTCATACAGCTCTCAGGTTTTAATAGTTTATCCTTTGCCCTTTAATAGTTTTTATATCCTGGAGGATAGATATTTGAGAGGCTGGGAGAAATACAGTGACTGAGTGGCCCAGTTTCTGAGAGACATTTAAAAGGTGGTCCTTGCAGATACCTGAGTACCTTGATACTGTACCTCACATGACTTACAAAAACTAAATCATTACAATTGCCATCTAATACCTTGTTCTCACTGTCAGTCCAAATCCGATTTTGGATCTACATTTAGATCGTGCGAACGGCGAAATCCTTTTTTTTATCCGTTCCAAGTTCTGCACGGGTCAATTGTTTAAGACCCGGTCCCGCCCGTACCCGTAAAGTTTAGCACCAGATCTGACCCGTTACTCATGATAATATAAAAATTAAATTTGCACCCGCCCAGACCCGTTAATATTTGGCCCGTTACCCGATCCGTACCTGCACACGCATAAATCACACACGCTTAAATCATATCAATTAAAGTGCTTTATTTTTTATTTCATACCTCAACATCACAACAGCGTCATGAATGGGCTAATGAAACAGGCTAAAGTGCACTTTGTTTTGCGCCATTGAATTAGCCTACCATCTGCGCCTAAATAGGCTATGGAACCTGATAACTATACACAAATAGACCTACTAATGAAAAAAGAACAAGTCCCACCTACACAACCCCTGCTGTGTGGGTATCCGCAGGTAACCGACCCGTTGCAGGATTGACGTAATGCAACCCCAGCGTGAACTTTGGAACAGTTTGTTATGACGAAATAATAGGGGTGTTTGGGAATGTCCATGTATTGGGGAATATAGTTTCTACAATGTCAGACGTCAAGGCAGATTGTCATCAAGCGCGACGTCATTGCCATAGAAACATAAACGGCTCCACCGGACTGGCCAAGTGTCCTTGAGCAAGACACTTAACCCCAGCTGCTCCCAACGAGTTGGATGGCCCCTTGCATGGCTGACACCGCAATGGGTGAATGTGAGGCGACTTGTAAAGCGCTTTTGGATGGACATAGGTCTGTTAAAAGCGCTGTACAAATGCAGTCCATTTACCATTTAACAGTGCAGATCTGGAACATGGCAGAACACTACAGGATGTACAGATCGGATCTGAACAGTTGTGATACACAACATGGACAGTGAGTCTGTCAACTTGGATATGCACCAATATCGGATATGGACTGACAGTGTGAACAAGGTATTAAAGTAACAGGGCAGCTAGAAAAGCATTATTTTACATGTTACTTTCAACAGAAATAAACAACATATTATTAAAAATATATGTTTCTGAAGAAAACATGCTTATCAATGAATAGCAATAAATTATATATTGGGGTATTTTATGCAGTGGCGGCCGGTGACTTCTTTATTCGAGGGCGCTCGATAGGGATGGGCATTCCGTAAAAATTTTTTAGTCGATTGTCGGGAGAATTAACGATCGACTATCGATTAATCATTAATATTTTTATAATAAAAAATAATTATTTAACTTTTATAATTCAGAAATATTGAATACAAAAAGTATTCGATTAATCAATAACAAATTAACGTCATCGACTAAATTCTTAACGATCAATTATCGATCGTCGATTAATCATGCCCATCCCTAGCGCTCGATACGAAGTTCGTCACAACATGTATGTAGCCCGTCATGTGTGTGGTTCCTTTTATCAAAATATGTGTTCTGCGCATCCAGAGGTCCTGTGTGCATCACGTGTCTTGTCAAAATAAGGGCCTGCTGCAGATGCATCTAAAGGGTTTATGATAAAAGAGACGATCGCGTTTGCCAGATACTCGCATAATCTCATGTGTAATCACATTTTGTGAACGTGAGCCTCTCTTTTATCATAAACAGTTTTGACGCGTGTGCAGCAGGCACTTATTTTGACAAAACACGTGATGCACATGGTTCACATGACGCAACAAACACATATTTTGAAAACGCAGGCAGCACACTACACTCCGAACACATATTTTGAATTAGATGAGCAGTCACCAGCTGCTGATTTTATGTTCTTTCTCTTTTAAAGTTTAAATTAAGTTTAAACATCCAAATCAGTTGTATTTTCTGCACTGTGAGATGTGTGTTTGGCCTATAATTACCATGATTGTTAAACAATATTGTAATTTCAATATGTATACAGTACACACATTGGCCCTACAACCAGAATATAAACAGGCAGTTGTGGCAACAACAAACAAGACCGTGTGATTGCATCCATTTAAAAAGTTTGTCTACAAGTGCAAAACATATGAGGCACAGAGCTGCATTGCACCCATTATAATCACCAGATCTGTCTGGCATGAGAGCAACACATTAGACAGATATCTGGTTTAAATTTTTAGAAAAATGATTATTTTACACAGCCATTTCTGAAACAATTCATCTATCTAAACGTTTTATATTAATTTATTTTCATATAATTCGTAAGAATTTTCAATTTCACATTTTTTTTCATGTATGAATAAATTGCTAAGTATTATAAACAGTAACTTGCTTGCGATATTCCTGCTCTTTTAATACTATCAGAGGTAAATTGCAGTTCTCAAGGAACTCAATCTCAGGCATCATTAGTCCACTAAACATGCAGAGCAGCATGCGAGGGCAAGGGTGAGATGAATCACTTAACTATGAAAAGGTCCGTCCATGCACAAACAGCTAAAATTCACAGTTACCAAACACTTGTATTTGTTGTAGCTGTAAAACTGGACCTCGAAGGAGATCCCCAGTACCTGATGACCCCCAATTTATTTGCAGTGCATTACAAGCTATACATTTTATCCGTATGTGTGTTCCCCAATCGAACCTATGATGTTTTGTGCTGCTTATGCAATGATCTACCAGTTGAGCTACATTTGAGTTTGAAACCCCTTTGCTGTAGCCATTATACTTTTAGGGGTCTTACACACCTCTTCTTCTTTAGCAGGGAACCACTGTATCAATCTCTTTAGGTGTACAGACATGTGAAAGTCATTCTTCCTCTGCCCCACTTTCCCCGGGCTCATTTTTTCTGTCTGCTGGACAGAGTGACTTGTGTTGGACTGTCAATGTTTTAATGATGTCAAAGGGTCCTTTAGTAACAGGAGTCACACCTTCATGTGCACGTCCGTCTGAGGACTCAGCAGACCCATTTGAGCCAGGTTTGATTAAATGTCAGAAGCAAAGATGTGTGCAGAAGCAAAGGTGAAGGACGGCAATGCAGGATGAAGATTACTTTTGAGGGGCAAGGGAGGCTGATGCATTAATGATGAAGGGAAATTAATTTACATTGTAATAATGAAATGAAAGTGTGGCGAAGCTGAATGAATCATAGAGGGAGACGTGCGGTGGCGGCTTTCGCACCAGAATTGCTGTCTTTGGGAATATTTTTCAAATTATCCTCAAAGAGGATAATGCACAGCAGGTGTCTCGCAGCACACGCGGGTCGTGTCACGCCGTCAATAGGGAAAGCCTGCGCTGGTATTTTGCTTTCAAAGCCATTAAATATGGTCATTATGCTCTCACTTGAATGGGCCCTGGTGTAATGCAGAATACATAGCAGGATAACCGCCTGTTAAACATTCCCACCTCATTGTCTTATAACAGCTGTATTGTAAGGATATCTCATATCCACAAATTATCGATGTCTGTAGGGTTGTTTGTGCTCACATTTTACTTAATTAACCAGCGGTGGCTTCTGTTGAATGAAAGGCAGTTGCTGTATTTCCCATGAAGGGGAAATTTAGACAATGCGTGTAAAGCTGTAAAGACCAACATAGACTGTAGACCATCTGTAGCGGATTTCACCCAGCACCACAAATGAACCACCGACTCCAGGCTCTCATGTCTGCAGTTTAATAAAACATAGGACAAGGGACACACACACACATCCTTAGGTCAACGATCTGCCAGCTGGCTCTCTCCAGTCACAAGCAGAACTGAGTCAGTCTTGAATAAAAAAAAGTTAGCAAACAAGTCTCTTTTTGGTTTCTAATTGTGTCTCTTATGTACATTTCATTGTCATTTATAGATCCCATACACCTCTCTTACATATATATATATGTAAACAATATGTTTATTATATATATAATACATAAATAAACTACACTACCAGTCAAAAGTTTTACAACACTTACTCGTTCTTTCTTTCTTTATATATATTTTATTTACATTACATAATAATAAAAAAACTCATTCAAACTACGGCATGAAATTGAACTGTCTAAATAATGTTGGTGACTAAAAGCATCCAAAATAAATCATCTGAAGTGCAGTTGCCCAATTGCCTAGAAATTGCAAAAACGTTTGTGTCATTTCATCAAGAAGCTTCTTGATAGTTTCACCTTGAATGAAAGAGTTCATATTTCATCTGGGCCATTATTGGCTGCTTTTCCTTCGAAATTCAGTCTGAGCAGGCCAGGATTAATACACCGTAGTGCCCCAGCAGAAAATTTTAGGCACACCTTGAATCAGCCTGCAATGTAATTACTCACATTTTCCCAAAATAACTGCATTTCTAAAAAAATACTAAATAAACTTAACCCCTATAGAGTTGCTGCACTTGTCATTATGCACAATTGATGAAACTTTTAGAATAGAAAGTTATGAACCAAAGATTTATACAACCCCCTTAACTAATTCTAGGCATAAGATACATGCATATTCATAAGTTATTTCCAGATAGCATATTGTAATGAGATGAGTGGCATGGCACAACCTGATCTCACAAATTTCCGTGACATAGTCACGGAATTTTTTGCTCATTTTTCCGTAGCATTCTCACGGATCTCCGCATATTTCACTTTCTTTTCCGTGGCATTCTCACGGATTGGTTACTCAACTGTTTTGTCCTATTTTCTTACCATTGTCGCTTCGGTTTAGGGTTAGATTTACATAAAATGACATCCCTACCCAAACCCAACTCTAACCCCAATGCCAGGCGACAATTGATTAAAGTTTAGAAAATATAAAAGAATACATCAGAAAAAATTGTATAAACCAATACTTAGAGTGATATACTAACCCAAACACCAAATCTAACCCTACAGAATTTTGTGAGATCAGGTTGGATTTTTAAGATCATGGTTAAAATTTCAGTCAAGTGTTTCAAATATTGACTGGTAGTGTATATTTCTACAGACTTTATCCACCAAAGTTTTTTGTATAAACTCATTAAAACTTGTGGGCTAAACTGGCACGCGGGCGGCAACAACAAACAAAGGCGTTAGGGCCATTTGTTGCTAAATCTTTATATATATGCGCTTCACTTTTACGAGAAAATCATAAACATAAACTCAATTAATCTTATCTAATCAAATAACACTTCTGTAATTGATATTGACTCACATTTTTACTCGGTTCAACATATTTTATCAATGGTTATATAGAGAGATGCAAAAAACAGACCTAGGACACGTTCAAGTTAAAAACTGTGCGCAACGGTTTATGGGTTATTAAGTTTCCTAGATAAAGGTGTGCAACAGGGTTTGAGATACGTTTTCTCTTGTTTGGTGGGTGTGTCACAACCAAGTTGAAATGTTCTCTTTTATTCTGGACGGCAAGGGTAGTGACTGTAACATCAAACGTATTTTACCGTAGTGTAGTTGCAACTCTTGCAGGGTGTTCAATGCACCACCTAGCACTTTACTTTTTGACGGCATTTATTTGGTTTATAAAATGTTTTCATTGTAGTTCATGCGTGTGTTTTCCTATCAGATAAGACATTTATCCGACGATTATGGGCACAATTTTTTAAATGCACTTTTTTATGTGCATCTTGGTGTTTCCATCCAGTGTTTTTTTATGTGCATCTCCAAAATGTGCATAAAAATAGGTGAATGGAAACATAGGTAACTTTTCACTCAGCTGTCCAATCACTGTGGAGGAGGGTTGGGAAAAATACCATACAACCAAACAACCAACGCATTTTACAATGACTGACAAACAAAACAGTAGTATAGCATCAACCAAAGCGTTCAACCAAAGTCTGCGTTTTTACGTTAAACGCTTTGTTGGACACATGGTCTTAATAACTTTCGCACAAAAACACAAACATATGAAATGCATCTTAATCTAGTCTATTACAATTATGTTCCTACAGTACACCTGATTAAGTGAGTGTCACTTAATTTACTGCCACAATGGGGCAGTGCACAGGAAATCAGTGTGAAATGTCAGAGGTCATCAACTCTGACACCCCCCTTCAATTCTTAATCGATGAGGATGACAGACCTTTAAAAGAAGTGGATATGCGTGATATCTCATATGTAACCTGAGTTAAGCGGCCTGGTGGGTACACCAGTACACCAGCATCCCATGCTGGGCACTAACATCCAAAACATACAGTAGCATGCAATATTTATGCTGGTCTTTTCAGCAGTGATGTCGCTGTGGTTTTAATACGGTGATGATGGGATTTGTTAAAAATGACTGCAAATAACCACAGCAGGTTGCCAGTTGCTCATGACAGTTTAATTAAATTTCACCCACAGACCAATAAATGTAGGCACGGGCTTGAGGGCAGACCACCATACATCCTCGAACAAAAGCCAGAACAGTGCGGTTTGTTTGCATGCTGACAGACAAAGAGAGGGCCGAACGACTGCAAAGCAAAAATTGAGAGTTATTAATGGATGACAGTGGGTGGCGGGCCACTGCCAGTATGATAAACAGTGCTCAGTGTTGCCGTTTTTATATCACGTATTATATCTGGCCATTACTGTTCTCAGTGGTCTGCAAAACTCATTAATCCGCCTTGTCTCAGAGGTGTCAACACAAACCGGCGTTCTTTTTAGGGGCGCACCCCTGCGGTCATAAATCTGCGCCTAAGATTCAGAAGCCCTCATTCCATTGCAAACTAATACATCATCATCAGACCACACCAACAACTAAGTTGCCTTCATCATCACAGAGAGCCGCACGAGGGATCGGTGCCTGCATATACTGTACTTGATATATGTGTAGTTTATCCTGACTATCATACTGTACTAAACATCACGTGCACACAAACATCAGCTATACTGTATACATCATCTTAAAATGACATTTCATAGATTTGAGTAAAGGACAGGCCCACCAAAGAGTTTGCAAATAGAAATTTGCTTGCAGATACAACATGCGTCTTTGCACCATTACACTGCCAGTCTGCTTAAAATGACTGTAAGACACGGTGAACCACATAGACTTTCACCCAGCTGCGGTCCTCTCAGACTGTGACAGACCTGACAGTGTGTACCAATATAGAGCCTCTGGCTGCAGTTACTGACACAGAGGGAGAAAGTCGTCGTTCATTTTTTCAGACCGAGACAGTTCACTGAGAGAGAACACACTGTGAAACTCGCTTACGGCTAATTATCCAAACTATTCCTCCAATGAATTTGACATTGTTTGAAAGGATCACAGCTTCAGTGTAGCAGAGTTATTGTGGCATTGTTCCATTGTAAATCGTTTTTTAAAATCTACTGAGTCATAAAGACAAACTGACAAATAGAATGGCATTGCGAATGTCGCGTTTTCTTCATTGAAAATTAATTAATTAATAATAAAAGTAATTAATTGCTAATTATTTTAATTACAATCACTTTACTGGGGTCTCAAAGACTCATTTAGAAGTGGCATAAAACAACCCCACTTCCCTCATAACCACATAAAAATATATTTATAATGTACTTCACATATAGGCTACTGTAGGCCAGGGAAGGGGAGTTTAATTATATAGCAAACTTTATACGAAAGGTAATTGTAAGTGTATTACATATAGATCATTTACAAAGAGAAAATGCACATAAAAACAACAATAAAAATCATAAAATGTGTGTAAAATGATTGTTAATGTGTATGGAAAAGAATAAAACAAAATATAAAGACAAAAATAAAAGTGCAATCAGTGTGCAGCAGCAGCACAGTGCTCATATTGTAAATTAACAGGTAGATATAAAAGTGGATACTGTTGAAGCATATCTGATCTTTTCTGAAAGCTGATTCCTATGGAAAGCTATAATGCTGACTGACCCTCGTTCTAAATGAAAATTCAAGAGTTTATTGTCATGGACCTAAAGAAAAGATAAAATTTAGCGCCACGTACGCGAGTTGATGCAGTGTAATGTACTCATCACAAACGTGCTAAAATTCATGCAGCCCTGCGCAGGCTGATCAGCGAATGACATCATAGAATCGCGAGAATGATTCGAAAGCATAGTTTTTGAATCCCTCTTGCGGGAAGTCATACGACGACTGGTGTATAGAGCGCCGCATGAGGTTGAACATACTACAGTACGGCTAGCGCTAATACAGGACGGATTTCTTCCAGTGGAAATTACAAGCTTGACGCAGGTGATTTTTCTCTAGGTTTGGTCAGGGGATCTCTGTATTGTAGGCTATACAGTTATCGATGTATAGCGGATAGCGAAGGTGATATGAAACGCTTTTGAAACACTATCATAACACTCTTTTTAAAACTTTGTGAGTAACGTTAGCAGGTGATTGCCCATACAACCAGCGATCTGTTTTGCCGTTGCCGATTCCTCAAACGCATGGTTGTGTTCGCGTTTAATAGCTAACCCTAATCACGATTACCAAATGACATTTCAAAACTTGTTTAATCAATAGTTAATAACGGTTCACGTGCTTACCTCAGTATAAGTGTAACTAAATAATAGAGAATCCAGTTAGAGCTTTTTATTGTTTATGTGTATGAAATTGTATTCTTTGATAAAATAGTTTGCACCCATCTGCATTTTGCACTTAAAGGAATAGATGACCAAAAAAATGAAAACTCACCCATGCGAAATATGACTTCCTTTCTTTATTTCTTTTGATTAGGTCTTTAATTTCTTCCATAAATGTATGCTTTTTTGCTTCAGAAGACATATAGATTTCATTAATGATTTATGTATGAGCTTTATCAAGGGATGACCACCATATAAGATTACATGGTCATTTTAATGTACAATTATTGGGGCCTTTTTTAATAATCTAAGCACATGGTCTAAATGTACATGGCGCAAGTGCATTTACGGCATCTCCGATTCCACTTTTGCTAGTTTTTAAAACAGGGAAAATGTTCTATCCACCTGGAGCACAGTCTAAAAGGGTTGTTGCTATTCTCTTAATGGGTAATGGGTGTGTTTTGGGCGTAACGGGGCAATTAACCAAAAAGAGTCTCATCTCTCATCCTCTTTAAAAGCCAGTTGCGTTCATGCCAAGGTGGATTGCTTATTTACATGGCAGAGTTTGTAAGTGTAAAAACTGCAAGCAGAGGAAGAAGACCCCCAGTTTAAAATTGGTGTTAAAAATGTGCGTTTATTCATTATAATGGTTATTTGTGTAATTAAGGCTTTGATTCACTTTAAAAGTCAATATTTCAGTAGTGGACTAAAATAAGCTGGTAAAGTATGATGCATGATCACTGTAATCTCAAAAAGTTTTTTTAAAGGTACAATTTGTAAGATATTTGCAGTAAAATATACAAAAATCACTAGTCCGGTGTTATATATTTTGCCCAGCTGATTACTAACAATATCTATAATATTTTCAACTACTTGTTGTAAATTATGAGAAAATTGCTGCCCTAAACAGTGACACGGGGCAGTGCAGTCGCCTGTTAATGACGTTAATATCTATGTAACCATTTGTTACCGCCTTTGACCACATGACAACAGTGTCGTGGACAAATGCGGAAGTAATAGCGTCTGTCGGGCCACTCGCTTTTTTATGGTAAGTAAATTTGTTCATCTGAACACTTAAATCTGTGCTGTGTTAACAAACCATTGTATTGGACTAATACTGTAACATCTATGACTAACAATTGCGCTTTGAACATTACATGAAACCTTACATAATGAAAAAAAAACCCGATGTCATCAAACACAACATTTATAAAACTTGATTACTTTACCTCATGTAACATGATTTCTCATTCCCGTCTGATTGATGGGCATCAGCGTTTGAGTTAAAGACAACAAATCCCATCAGTCCACGCTGCTTTAGAGCATCAATAATCTACGTCATTGTTATTGATTTGATCTGGCGCCATCTAGCGGCACGGAAAATACAAATTGCATCTTTAAGAATATTTTACAAAATGCTTAAAAAAGGTTTAAATTAGTAAAAATACTTTTATTTGTAACAAACAGGAGATAAAGAATTTACAAACGTGTGGAGAATTCAGCAATCGGACAGCGCCCTGAGTGTTTTGTAAAATATTACTTAAAAATGGTTCTCATCTCACCATATCCAGAGGTACAATGTCATCACTTACAATATATCTGTGCATAAAAAATAAATGCAATATATATGTGCACTTTTTAAAAGCAAAAAAGCAGCCTTTCTGATAGCTGATCTCAGATTCACGCCTTCTAAAGAACTATAAATTGTTCTCATTTATGTCCAAGAGACTCAATAATAATCTTTTACATTTTAATCCTTTAAATTTGTCATATTTTAATTGGTCATATATGCGCATCCATTGTGTGTTATAAGCAAAAGCGCAATGTGATCCTGTTTATAGGCGCATATTACTATAACACATTCTTTCAATAACAAACATTTTTGACTAGGTTTTAGTTAGTCAATGGCATATTCTATTTTAGTTGTCTGAACATTGCAACGCACCAACAATGTGCCTGAACAGACCTCGATTTCAAACCAGTATGCCCATGGGCGCACAAATGGGCGCAAATGCATCTGCTACTTAAAGAATGTAACACTGGACGTGAAAATTATAACTGCGCCTCATTGCGCATGGTATATGATATAGGGCCCATTGTGTTTCTAAAAAATTATATTATAGGTTGGGAAGTAAAAGTTGGGGCGTTACTGTACCAAAAATAGTTACTGTAATGTGTTACAATTACGTACTGATTTTTACTAAAAAACATAGTAATCAGTTACATTACAGTTACATTTTTGTAAAAAAAGGAAAACTATCAAGATTACAATGGTATATTTTAAACTAAATAAATAAATATTTTGGCATAATAACACTCAGTGTTATTATGCAGCTCCCTTGTTTAGTAGTCAGGGCACTGATCAAGAAGTCTGCAATTTAAGGGCTGTCTCTAGGGCTGGGATAAACGATTATTTTTTAAACGATTAATCTAGCGATTCTTTTTTCGATGCATCGATTAATCTAACGATTCATTTTATCAGTCCGATTCGACTTCGATTCGATTCGATTATCTCCCCATTAATTAACTAATAGCAATTTATACATGTTGATTTACATATCTGAATGTAAACATTTCAATATATGTTGGTTGTTCTTGAAATTTCAAAATAAAAAAAAGATACAAGTGCAAAATAATGCATTCTTAGTCAGAGGAAGCATTTCATAAAGCTTTTGCAGCTCATTCTGTGCTGTTTAGTAACAGTATAAAAATCTCAAGTTCAAATGACTTTATTTTGCATGCATTTATGAGCAAAACCTCTTCAATGTGCCTTTTGATGGTCACACAGTGTAATTTTTATAACTTGATTTGTTTAATCCGCATTGTTTTTGTGCTGTTCTAGTCCATGTAATGACAGATATAAACACAATTAAACTTAAGAAGCACATACATTATTAAATCTCTTTCTCTTAAGTTTATTAAGATAGATGAGGACTCATTTACTGCTGTACAGAGAGTGAATGAAAACGCAGTCTTCTGGCAACAGTGTATTTTTACATATTTCATTGCTTTTCGTTAAATTGTTCTGTTTAAAACACAATTGGCATCACATTCATGATTTTATGGTAAAATGACACACTTTCGCGTCAATCCACGAGCATTTAAACCAGGGGTGTCAAACATGCGGCCCGCGGGCCGGATGCGGCCCGCAAAGGTGTCCAATCCGGCCCGCATGATGATTTATACAGTTTTATTAAATATCAAATACATATTTTAAAAACCCTTTCAGGCGGGTGTCTAGTTCGTTTTTAATATGAGAGACTTGCGGAAACCAGCAAAACGCGGAACAGACTAAACACGGTGCCCAAAAATCTTGCCGTTTCATTGTTACCGCTCCCCTAAAGATCCACTGATTCCAGTAATCCACTTCGTGTTTTCCCGCCCGCTCCGCAGCATCTCTGTGTCCAATCTCTGCCTGGAGAGCGAAGACGACAGTTTCCGAAGTTCGTTGCATTAACAGGTAGATTCATTACATTATATCAGTTGTTAAACCGCAGAATTCGTAATTTGGAAGTTTGTTTATGTAATTCTTCCGGTAATGATTTGCTGTCGATGTTCTAAAAGTGCTAACAACTTAGCAAGCAAACGACAAAATATCCACATTCTTAGTATTAACGTTACAATGCTTGTCTAAGGGATTTAATGTTCCCGATCAGATCTAAGTTAATATAAACACTAAATTTGCTGTTGTTGGCACACTTTGTAGACAAAAAAATAAAAAAACACGAATGCCTTCACAAAATAACGACAGAGAACGGAAAGGGAGGCTGCTGAAGGCAGTTCAACATTACAAACATGGATTCAAAGCTCCATCAAGCCAGCAGGTAAATCATATTGAATATTTAGCAGATTGTCACACTTTAATTCTTGTTATTTCCCATTATAATCACTTGTCTAAGTTGATGCTAGTAATAAAACACATCATATTTGTAATACTTTATTAAACCATAATAATAGTACCACCCCAATAGTGCCATTTTTGGTTTGGGCCACTGCCCCATCTAGCATTTTCATTTTCTAAATGACTGTTCTCATTACAAATATATTCCAAAGAAAAGTGAATGGTTTATAAATAATTTTGGCATTAAGGCAAAAGAAGTTAAATTAAAGCTTTTCAACCTATAAGGCCTGTGGATTTTGTACAGATTTAAATTTGTGTGTTTAATATGTACAGTATGAGTGTGACCTTATGAAATGTAGTTTTCACAGAGCTGTGTGTTTCTCTAGTTTTCTTGCTAAACAAATTAACTAATTGGTTTGTTTAGTTAATTTTAACACAATTATCAGCACACTAAGGTTTAAAAAAATTATCCGGCCCGCACTTCGTGGCATTATTTACCATCCGGCCCTCAGCCTAAAATGAGTTTGACACCCCTGATTTAAACCATAAACAAAGCACTTTCACTTTAAATTAGCTTGAGCAGCGCAGCGCAGCAGAATCCACGCAGAAACGATTGCAGCACTGTTGCTACAGAGCCGCGAGCTCGCGCTCCTCATGCGGCAGGGTGCATGTTTGTTAACATGGGCGCTGAAAAAACATGCGCCGCTTACGCACTGCTCACACTTGCTGTGAAGCCGGCGTGGACTGGAGCCAATCGCGTTGCTACTACTCAACGGCACCGTCTTTTTGGGTCTGACTTATCGACGCGCATATTTTGCGTCGACGTATTTTTTGCATCGACGTCGTCGATTACGTCGACGCGTTGTCCCAGCCCTAGCTGTCTCAATTGCAAAATCCTTCCAGTGCATTGGAACGTTCATTCCCTAAAAATTCCCTACTGGGAAAATCGCTTTCAATTCATGAAATTTTGCAGCTATTTTGTTTTCAAAGAAGAAAACACAAACAACATTGTACAGTGCAAACAGACTTCTGGCTACAAAAACACTTTCTTTATCAAAAGACTCGACACCCAACCTAAAGACGCATTTGCAGGTAATTCTAGCACAGAAATCATGTTAGATTAAATGTCAGAGATGTTAAAAAGATGTTAGCTGTCTAGGTGGGTAACTACTAACGTAGACTAACTGTGTTCCGTACACTTTCGGGCTTTTCCGCAAGCTTTCGTCTACTCCTCGATGTAACTTGCTCAAAATAAGCATGTTTGTGTGCGCATTCTCTGGGGGAAGGCCTATTGTATGATTTACACTTTGATTGATGTCTTTTGGACCAATAGTTTTTGAGAAAAGTGAGAAAAAGTACCTCCTCCGCCTGTGTACGAAAGATGATTAGGGAAAACGGTGTTCCGTACATGCTAACAATGATGTTCCGTACAGAGCACAAAACTTGATTTCAGCTACGAAAATGGACATTAAAGATGAAATAATGTTTTATTTTACTTGATTGTGATGTTTTTTAATTTGTTAAAGCATGATGAAAGTTAAGTTAAACATAATCACTGCATACAAGATGGTACTGACAGACGTGCTATCCGACTGGCTCTATGCAGTCATCGGACGCAACCGACTTTAAACATTAATTACTCCAATTTCAAATATTTTTTTCAACAAAAGGTAATATATTTAACAGTTTGTGATAAAAATCATTAATTTTATAAAGACGTAAATAAAGTGTGAAGCATAAATTAAACCGAAATCCACATTTTTGCTGCCCCACTTGTCTCCCCCTGAAGCTTCAGTCTGTTAGCATAAGCCTGCCCACCGGCCGTTATCAAACACAAGAGGCGCACACCGCAGATTTACTGAATAATCACTGAAACAGTTTGCATGAGTTTCTCTTTCCTGGTCGTGGATGAAAGATGGGGAAATGAGGATGACACAGATATGAATTTTGTGTGTGATCTCAAATTATTTATTGAGTTATTGGCAGTAAAAGGTCATCTGTACGGAACATCGTTGTGTACGGAATACAGTTAGTCTACGTTACCACCAACACCACAAGCTCAGTCAATCAAATAAAAAAAGATTAGGGCTTCAATCAGCATGTGTTTTAAAAGAAACGTAATATGTAAAGACTTTTTGTAGAATTTTTAAATGTTATGGATAAACTATAATAATATATATTTTTTCTTGTACTTTAAAAAAATAAATCATTGTGTGTGTGTCCTTGAAGGAATTACTTTTATATTTTAGTGCTTGGATTAGATCACTGAATACTTTTTTATGAAGTAATTTGTAACAGCTTGCCATTGGTGTGTCTGCTTCAGCCAGGCTCGATGCTCTTTCATTTCTTTTTGATTTATTTGATGAAGTTGCCTTTTTCTCGGTCCTCAGTTGCCCAAGAGCTGCAGCCCCTCTGTTTAGAGCTGCAGTCCAGCAGCTTGTAAATCAGTTTTCTCAACCCCGCTCTCACACTCGCTAACACTTAAACTCTCTCACCCATCTGAAGAACAGAAGCCCCATGGGATAGTGAGTGGGACTGATTAAGACGAGGGAATTTGATTCCCATTGCTTTATTCCTCTTGAGAGTGGCTGCAAGATATTAATCTGACCAGTATTGCTTATAAGGACGTGGTACTGGCTCTTGAACACTTTTATTTGTGGAATATGTTTAGTTCTCAATCACGCTACCTACTTGAGCAAGTCTGTGCTGCAGTTTGAACAGGTGTTGATGTTCTTTCGGCATAGAAGCAGTCTCTTTTCCTCTCTCCTCATACATTTCCATTTTGATGCTGTGTCTGAAACCACTCTCTAGTTCACTCTTTTCTATTCCCTATGTAGCGAATGACATTTGAGTCCACTGTATATGGGAAAAAAGAGAACGACAATGAATGATTTGGACACTGGTGTAAATGCCATGCATCAGAGAGTGCAGTCGCAGACATTTTGGTCATAAACATTATGTCTATGCCGTATAACTGTGCGGCTTTATGGTATCGTTAAATGGTAAAGTTCATTTTCTTGCTGTTTGTCACATTTATTGCATTAGCTAAAAACAATAATAAGAAGAAACTATTTGTTGTGTTATATGTTTATTTGTTATATTCTATAAATATATACATTTAAACATAAAAATATTATTTTATATTATATTATTTTATATTATTATAAAAATCACATTATTTAACGTGTTTAATAATATACATGTATGAACATACTTTATATAAACACAATACTTTTTGTGAGGATTGTTGTCATTGTCCTCACTCTGACTGTGGTTAGGTGACTAACTTGGCAAATTTGGGAAATAGTAAGTTAGAAAGTGTAAATGAGATGTACAGATGACCTACAATCTAAATTAAGTGGTTCACTCAGGTTTCGGACACCGCTACAAAATGGCTGACAATCTATAATGCACTAAATCGAAGTAATTTCAAACACATACAGAGTCTGATGAAGTTAAGATTGAAGGGTTAATACGCCAAACAATTGCACCACTTTATACGTGCAGTATTTAAGCACAAATCTCATGTGTTAATCCAGTTTACCCAGCTGGAATAGCATTGAAGTATCGCTTCACTGCGGGAATTTTAATCATGTTTTCTCAGCACATTTCTATGTAAATAAATAACACATAGAGTATGTCTTGTCAAAAAACTTGTTATTTGCCTGTTGCAATTAACATCGTGCTCTGAATAGATTTTTTACTGTATGTGCGTCTATGTTTTCTGGTGATCATTGCACCATTCACAAGATAATAAATAAATTATAAATATCATTGTTACAGTATAAATGAGCCAATTATCTGTACTGCAAAAAGCTGTAGTGGAGCAGTGCCATATAGTTTAGATAAAGTGTTGCATATTGTAGTACTCTTTGCGGTTTAGCCTTAAGGACCCCGGATTTGTGCAGATTTTATTATGTTATGTGATCTGATTTGCATAATTATTTTAGTCAGTCTGTTGCCAAAAAACTCAGACAGTGCATGCAAATAAACAGGTCTTGGTTACCCTGCACCTGAAAGAAGTAATTTTTTGCCAGTTGTTTGTTATTGAGAAACTAAAAAGTTGCATCACATTCTTTGTCTGATCTTTTAATTAAAGTCTGATAAATAGATGGTTTAAGTTTAAATGGCAAAACAAAGGCAAATGCAGGTCCACATAGACTAGAGAGTAATGCTCTACAGCATTCCCCACCGCTACAGATGAGATATGGAGCTTTAAAGAAACCTCCACCTTGAGTTTTGTTTCTATGGCAACTCTATTCTACCCTCGGATAAAAAACCCATTATGATGTTTTGCAGAGGATTGGAGACAAAGTGAGTGTTTTTTCCTGAGATTTGTCTTGTTAAAGGCCTGACAGTTTTTACAGAGCCCTGCAGGTAGTGTCTTGACTAAATGCAGTTCTCAACTGACCATAGACTTTAATATGATATAGGTCTACTGAATGTCTTGTGTGCCGCCACATAAAGAGCGCCAATTTGTCCCTACAGAAGACACATACTGTGAAAATACTTGGCCGCAGATACTGTACCTTCTTATAATGGTTGACGGTATATCTTTTATATATAGAAGTTGACATTTGATTCAATTTTTGTGTGTATAAAATTCAATTATAGGTTGTAAAATACTGTTCTCCATTATATACAGATCCTTTAAAGAACTATAAATGAAGTTGTTTACAGGAACATTTGCACCCTGAATTTAATAAATACCTGATGTGCACATGTAAAGAAAACAATTGTGTTTTTCTTTATATGTGTACTGTATACACTTAAAAAATTCTGGGTTATTTTCGACCCAACCTAGGGTCAGTAATAGGGATCGACCGATATGGATTTTTCAGTGCCGATACTGATTTTTGTTTCATCAGCCTTAGCTGATGACCGATACAGGCTGCCGATTTTCTTGAGCCGATATTTGGAGCCGATACTGCTTTTGCTCACTCAATTTACATCTTAAAAATTATGTAAAAAAATGGCATGTTGTTAAAAAGAGATGTTATAAGTTTGGACAGTTGTATTTTAGTCTAGGACTAGCCTAATCCCTGTCCGGGAAACCGCCCCATAGAGATGAGAAATGAAAACCTGTTTTGTTCAGCTATTAGGCTGGGCTTTTGATGTTGTCATGCAAAGGTTGGTTGTTTTTAGTCACATTAACTGCAATCGTTTGCGGCTTCCAGCACTCTGTCTGTAAATAATGCTGGAAAAAATCGGTGGACACTGAAGCCATGTATCCGCTGATGCCGATACACACAAAACTCGCAAATATCGGCCCGATATATCGGCCGGCCGATATATCGGTCTATCACTAGTCAGTAAGGGACAAACCCAACAATGGGTTAAAACAATCCAGCATTTTGGGTGGAAACAACCCAGCATATGTTAAATTACAACCCAACGAATTGGGTTTGTCCCTTTTTGACCAGACGCTAGGTTGAAAATAACCCCGGATGTTTTAAAGCGTATAAATCAGGGTTCCCACGGGTCCTTCAAATCCTTGAAAGTTTGTGAATCTGGGGGAAATAATTCAAGACGCTGGAAAGTTTTTGAAAATATACATACATAAAAACAGGTCATTGAAAGTGCTTGAATCTATTTTATGCAAGAAGTGTTCTGGAAAAAATCCATATTATTCTCTGTGTAGTGTAGGATAATATCATTATAATTCTAGACTTTATAAGCACATGTGCTAAACTGTTAGCTTTAAATGCTTATATCTTTTGTATACAAATGCTGATGCATACCAAAATGCTTTTTTTGCATAGTTGTGTTTGACACATAAAAACATCTCTGGTTACGTATGTAACTGTTGTTCCCTGAGAAGAGAACGAGACGCTGCGTCTCCCTCGCCATACTTCCTGCATCCCTGTAACGCCGTCTTTGGCATTATTTCAGTAGCGATATACTTCCTGGCTCCCGCGTCACCCTGTCTTTGTCGTTAAGCCTCACCATTGGTTGAATTTGATACACACATTTAGACGCACTTACCCCTGGAGGCATCCCCAAAGTGTCACCGCAGTGACGCAGCGCGAGTTCTCTCGAAAGGGAAATGTAACAATTTATCTTAAAAGGTAACACGATGTAACCTTGCTCTCACTTGAAATGTGTCCCCACATTTCTAAGGTGTGGGAAACCTTATAAATAGTTCATACAAACATATATGAAGAGTTTATATGTAACTTTGTTGGAAGTCTACATTGTAAACACATCATAACGGTAAAATATTAAACTAATGAATACGTTTAAAGTCTGTGTATCATTAATGTTGTGTAAGTTGCAGTCATTAATACAAAACTCTTAACAAATCTTAACGAATTGTCGTTCTCAGGGGCCATTTTTGATGAATCTGCCAAAAAGGATGACGAAGTGTTTCGCATGGCGGTGGCAGATCTCAACCTCAACAACCAGATCCTGGAAACGGAGAAGATTACTATATCTGTGGAGTTTGTGGACGGCAACAACCCTTTCCAGGCAGTGCAGGAAGGTATGTCCTTTGACTTTGAGCTAAATGAGCTTTCTTGTCAGAATCATGTATCAGAGTCATGTACATTTTGACACGCATATTCTTAAAGTGAGAGCCTCGTATGATAAGGATTTGGTCTACAGTCTAGTTTTGATGGATGGATAAAAAACAAATGGATGAATGGATGGATGGATAGCAATGCAAATATACAAAAATACCTAAATTGAGTGGACTAAATGCTTTAAACAGAGCAATATAAAGCATTTGTTGAGAGAAACCGTTGTAGGCAGCAGAGTCAAAACAAGTCAATGTTTTCTCTGCTCATGCACACAGCGGAAGAATTGTGGAGTCTTATGGCAGTAGGCAGGAATGACCTTCAATGGCACCCTCTGTTACACCGCAGATAGATCACCCTGTTGCTGCACGCACTCTTCATTTCAAGAAACATGCCTTAGAGAGAGTAGGAGATGTAGTACATGATGTTCATTAATTTGGACACTGTTACCCTCTGAGCCACTACCTCCAGAAAGTCAAATAGTGTTTGCATAAGACAAAAGACGTCAATGTAGCCTGCATTCGTTTACTTGAAGTTGAAAATATCCATTTTACAGTACATGACTGAACCTTTGATGCTTGTATTTACACTTAAAGATTTTTCAGCTTAACATTTAAATTACTGAATTATTTAACCTAAAGAGCTGGAATAAACCAGTTTAGCCACCTCTTTTAATCATTTGAATAAAATATTGCTCTAGTCTAAAGTTTATACGCTTGTGTAGCCTGGCATTATGTAATTGTCTAGTCCCACCACGTTCATAGCTTCAAATTTTGAGGTCAGCATTAACTCAGCCTCTTATATTTGATTTAAGATCAGTAAAATGATCCTATAATGCCACAATGCTGTGGTTTCTTCAAATTAGTGTTGTTTGTTCTTTGGAGCGGAGCCACTTTCTGTTATCCTGCAAAGAAACCGGGCAGGTACAGGGCCCTTGGATCTTTTCCATTCATGCATCAGCAAGTTTTACTGTGAGTTTGGTTAAAAGCAGGGTATCTGATTTGATCCAGAAACATTTTTAGTTATGCTGGTTTAAAGTCCTCTCATTCTGATAGCAATCATTATGTTAAAGTGTTTAAATGTATTTTCATCTGTAAAAGGCGTAGGACCAAAAAACTTGGACCGAATGCAATAATTGGATGCATGCAATTTTTCTCCTCTTCTGTGAATGTGTTTTGCATATGCCACTGAGCACCCTGTTCATAAAGACATCATATGATCAGCACGTTCGTTCGGGTTAAAAAACCCGAAATAACATTGGTAACTTTACTGCTTTTCTACAAGATGGAAACTGCGGCTGGAGGCAAAGGGTCTGAAAGGGTGGTTGCAGTGTTTCTTTTGGAAAGGTACTGTAGGTACACGGTGTGATTTTATTTTGATGGATCCAGATATTATTTTTTCATGAAATATTGTGTTGCTTATGTAGTTTGTGTACCTCTACGAATTAGCATAACAATATTTATGTTTTCAAAATTACAAACAAACTAATTCGTCTACACAACCAAAAGCGTGCTGTATCTAATTCCGACAGATGTTTATGTTCATTATTTTGGTAATGTTATTCACGTAGTACTGCAAAGTTTTCTCACTGATGAATGAGATATAAGATGTGGACATCTGGTCTGTGAGTGTTCATAGGTGTGTTTGAGTTCATGCGGAGCTGCGCAGACCGATTAGCGAGGTTTGCACTTGCAGTCAATGGAAGAGTTGAAGACGGACCCATCAAGCCGGACACCTGCTGCTTGCCGTAGTGACGTGTGCGCCGTGTTTCCTGAATTGAATGGAGGGTGTGTTTGTGGTTTCAGCGCTAGTAGGCTAAAGTTATCATTTTTCAAAATCAGATATCCTGCCTTTAACTAACAGTTATTCTTACTTGCGGTATTTTTCTCTGTATTCTACGTATGTCTGCTCATATGCCATGAAGTTTTGTTTGCCAGTTGTTTATTTGCACCAATATTTTGACAAGTTCTTATTTGATACAAGCTGGATAGGTTTGTATTGCCATAATTGGAAAAATTGGATGTTGTGTATGAGCATGCTCCAGAACAAAGGTTAAAAGATAAATGCAGCTTTATAGTAGAAAGCAAAATACAGTCATCTAAAACAAGGAATAAAAGCTTACATTCATAAAAATTCGCAAGACCTGACAAATAACCGAGGACACAGGAGGATTTCAATTCGACACAAAATACTAGGAAGTAAAAGCAGAACAATGCTTCAAAATGCTTTTGTCCTGAGTACCAGGCTGTGGAGGATGCGGCAGTTTGCCGGGTTTTAATGGCAGTTTACAGCTTTGCTCAACCACTGAAATCCAATTGGCTGTTTAAAACGCACTTGAAGGCTCATCTGGATATATGCCTGATTGTAATTTTCTTTTCCATCATTTGATTTATTACTGCAGCTGTGATCAATAGAAAACGTACACAGGCATATTAAGTATAATTCTTGCTTGCCGTGAATAGAAACATTAATTGCACAAGACAAATAACACTTGCTTTAGTGTATGCGACACATTCGATAGCAGACCTTATTTGCACAGAAGGAAGGTACAGTATGTTAAATGACAATAAGTTTATTTATATAAAGAAAAATGCATTATGATAGCACAAACAACACCTGGTTTCAATTGTGGGTGGTTTGTGAACAAAACATTGATCTTAGAGAAATAATAAGCAAGGAACATGTTACCAAATTTTGTAAGCATAATTCTTCCTATTGATTTTCTGTTTGTGATAAATGTGTGTGTGTGTGTTAAATGCTTTTTATGTAACACAAAACCTTTCAGAGCTAGTTTCACAAACTGGAATTATGAAAATAATACCAATAAAATAAAAAATAATAAAAATAAATAGTTCCACTCAGACTTACCTATTGGCTGTACAGTTGTTACTGGGTCGAGTTAAAAAGCTGACATTCAAAAGCTGATATCTTATGCCGATGATGTTATTTGGAGTCACCCATATTCCTGTTTGACTCAATCAAGCCGTCACACTTTTTTGTAAGGGCATTTTATAACTACCTTAAACCAAACTTTTTAGAAAAACTAACACAAACATCAACATGATAAGAAATCATTAAAATAACAGAAGCTATTGTTAGGAAAATGTATTTGAAGTGTAATTTGATTTTTAAGTTTGGCTCACCTCCCATTCATTTACATGTAGAGGGTGGGGTTTATGACCTATTCTGCAGCCAGCCACCAGGGGGGCGATCAAAATGTTTTGGCTTCACTTTTCAGGATGGGTGTAGCACGCCTGGTTCAAAAAAAGTAAATTTATGCTCCTTGGGCAGATGAACATACTATCATTCATGTAGTTGTTTTTGCATTTTAAGTTGGAAAATATATCATCTCTGATAGCATTACGGACAGAGTTGCATGCATCTTGGTATCTCCAACTGTGTATAATTTCAGCAATGCTGACATCCTTTTAGCTGTATGGAGTCTTTGAGATAAAGGGGAGTGGGAGACATGTTGTGGTTGACCCCTCTTATCTAATGGACATGGCTACATTAGCTAACCACACTTTCTGTTCTTGAGGATCTTCCCACCTACATAAAAGCTCCTTTGCTCTGTTCATATGCTTGTCTCACTTTTTATTTGTTTGAGATCTTCAGTGAGTCTAATTACAGGTGCACATGTGTTGTTGTTCAGCATGAGCGCAGACGATTTTGCCTGATTTATGATTCTGGACCTCATTATGTATACATCATTTGTTTAAACATCTGTTTATCTCTTCAAAGTCAGTTTCCTGCTTTGTGATTGGAGGCTTTTTCTTGATAAAAAACATTTGAAAAGCTTGTCTCTCATGTACAATCTGTTCTACTTTGGGACTTTTCGACAAAAAAAAAAAAACTTATTGTAGAATAAGCCTTGATTTGACAGATTTAATAGACTCTCTAATGTGCTGTTTTCACTCAAATGTCTTTTTATAGAGTTTATATAGAGCATAATTATTAACTGTAAATGCAGTACTTGTAAATCTTTAAATATGTACAACGTTAGAGGTTAGGCTTTTATGGATTGCCGCTTAGTCATATGCTTTTAGAGATGTACAGTACTGTACAAAAGTCTTAAGGCTGAGGTAGCCCAGGAGATGAATTGCATTTTGTTGCATCGGGTTGCGTTGTCACGTACGAGTCAAATAAACTATACTTTGCAAGGCTGTGAATTCGACCATGCACATACATTCGCATATACATAAAAACAGACTATACTCTGAGCTTTAGGCCTTCATGCCAGCATTAGATTTGCTGTTTTATCAATGGTAACCTATAATTATTTATATTTTTTATGTCTGCCTGTTATAAAGTATATACTTACTATACAGCCAGAAAATAAAAAGTATTTGTTGTATGTGTATATGCAGAATTAAAGAAATAACACATTCCTCTGGTTTCAGAGACAAGGCCTAAGCCTAGTCTTAAACTAAGACACATGTTTGAGCTGTCTCAATTAAAAATAACTTGCGTTGACAGATCTCAAAAAAAGCCAGTGCTATTGATTTTTTCGAGATAAACACCAGTAATGTTTTTTTCTAAGGCATTCTTAAACATCTTAATTAAACTAAGGCCTAGTCTTGGCTTTAGCTAAGCATTGTCTGTGAAACCAAGCCATTTTTTTATTTAGTGTGACCTTTTAGACTCAAATGAAACTACCTGACCACTGGGAAGTTTACACATTAATGCAAATCAGTATATATTTAAAGCTGCGTCTTAGACGTGATTGGTGGGAAAAGGGTGCAGACATTAAAACATCATAAGAGTGTACTATCTTAGGCACTGACACCTTTTTCCATCCCACTACATCTACATTTGTTTAAGTTATGAAGCTGTTTTTCGCCTGAATAGCGGTGTGATAAATTTCTGTCTTCCAATCGTCAGGACTGCCCTGTCAGAGCTCATCCTACCCCGAGGGGGAAAACAGATTAAAAAAGGGATGCCAACATTTGTATTTTTGCATTTGAGTGTCAGTATTTATTTTGCACAGATGTCTTTGCACTCCTTCTGGCCAGATTGGACGCTCTGGTGTCAGCTTTGTGGTGTGTGTGTGCGTGTGTGTATGAATATATGTGAAGTGCTTTGTTCTGCTTGCTTTCTGTGTGCTGTGAGTTTCTTACCCATCAGCGGCTTCTCTGATCTGCAAACCGGGACTGACAGACTTCCTTTGAACTCACATCAGTAATTATAATATGCTTTTACGTAGATGTATCTTGTTTTGTCCTGTTCAAGGATCCATTATTAGACTCACCGGGTGTGTGTCTGCATGAAAGGTCAGAGGAAGTGAAGGATGGATGGTGAATTGACAAGCCCTTCACATATATGAGATTCTGAGAAAACAGCCATAGATTTATTTTAATGTATTTATTTTAAAGGTACAGCTAATACTGCATGTATTGTTGACATGCAAGATCCTCTGTTCACCCACATATATAACGCCAATACAAGATATTAGTACAGTTTTTTAATGATAAATTTGGTTCTTTTGTATATTGTAATATACTGATGGATTTTGAGGATCGGTGAATATGAAGTTAATGCAGTGACGTTAATTAAACTCAACATAACAGAAGAGTTATTTTATGACTTATAGGCATTTCACATGAAGATGCATGAATATTTATGACTATTGCATCACTTCAAGCTTTGGCTTGCACTAATGAGCGTAATTCCGAAGCAAAACAGGAAAATTGAAAATAGAATAAAGCGACTCAAAAGGACAATTTTTATTGATGAATATTTTAGAGGTTGAAAAACTTGTTATAAATGATTCAGACTGCTATATTCATCGTTTTTGTTTGCTTTAGTAACTTGAATTTAGCAGAGTTACATTTTGAAGACCGGCCTTTTAATTATTCATCTGGAAGATTTGACCCTTATTTATCTTGAATGAATGCTGTTCATTATTAATGAGAAATCACAAGGTAAGCTTACTTTAAGGTTGGCCATGGGACCCCTGCAAGTTTGTTCAAATTTTAACAATATTTTGTTTCACTTTTTTCCACTTTCAAGTCAAAAATACTTCGAAATAAACATTGCCTTAGGCGATATAAAAAAAATAGTACATAGGCATCTAGTTTTGGGATATTGGATGGGAAAACAGGGTTGGCAAGATTAGGCCCTTAAACATCTACGTAAATTGAAAACTGAAAGTTATTTATTTATGGTATTTTATGATCACTGATCTTCTTTAAAGAGTAAAGTGCTAAGCACCGCATTAGTTTGAGATCATATTACTGATCGAATTTCAGGGCAAAAAGCAACCTTATCTTAACCTTAGATTTAATTATTATATTTTTAATAAATGTTTTTAAATTAAATCTCTCTTATAATCTCAAAAACCTTTTAATCTGAAGGATTTTTTAATTTGCATATGTCTAAATGTTTGAAATGAGTTAAGGGTAAAATTATATCTGTGGCAACACTTATTTTTTTGTTACACAATTTTTCAGATTATATTGAAAATGTAGACCACTAATTTTCACTATCTACTGTATGAGGCTGTTTCCCTTCTATTCTGATGTTAATTTCTTGTAAAATGCACCAAAAATCTTTGCATGACATTGAATAGATTTGTATTCATATCATATTTCTGCGCATTGCAAATGTGGTTAAAGTGATGCAGATCATGCAGACTTTGAAAAGGATTAAAGCTTTAATACAGTGGGTCAGCAGAGATTAAATAGCATCAGTGCTTTTTAATTGAAAATTAATTTATTCATAGACCGCAAGAGCTAGACAGTAGAGTGCCTGATTAGTTTGTCAAATGACAAATAATTGTGCTTTATTTCAAGTGAACCTCTGAGTTGAGTCAGTCAGATTGTCTGCACTTTTTTTAGGCTTAAAGCACACACTATTACAGTATTCATGTGAAATGACTAGCGGCGTTTGTTCGTGCCATCATGTCGGGCTTGGCAACTGATCGAGTCCCACCAGAAATAAATGAGAGAGATGCCACTGAAAATATTTAACAAAGTAAAATAGGTGACTGGAAATCTAAGTGTTTAGCTGTATATGTACAACTTTTTTATCGAATCAGTGTTTCGTCCAGACGGATACAACATTTTGGGAGTCTGAATACACTATTTTTTGAAACCATGTCCCAGAGTGGAAACATCCGAAATCGACACCCTTGCATCTTCGTGAGTACATGCAATCTTTATATTTTAGTCCTTTAATCTAACAAATTACGGAAAATACATGGAAAAATGCGCTATTTCACTCTGTAGAAGTCGTAAATATTAATCTGTATATCATGGGCGTAGATTTAGGGTGGGACGCTAGGGACATGTCCCTAGCAATATTCAGGGAAGACTGAATTGTCCCTAGCAATAATTTCGACCAAACAATTAATCTGTATTTATATATAACCACTAATGTCCTTCTTATTCTTGTGTTTTCTATTTTTTACTTATATTTTTTTCAGGAATCATTTAAATGAGACTAGAAATCTTTTGCAATCCCGTTCTGTAAAAATGACGCTCTATGTGGTACACAAACGGTTAACAGCTTTCGTTCTCTGCAATGCCCGCCTCCGTAACTCACATCGCTAATATGATTGGCTTTGCATTTCTTTAGTCCCGCCTCTCTGATCACATTGCTAATATGATTGGATTAGCATTTCTTGAGTCCCGCCTCTCTAAATCACATCACTTTATGGGCTTGTCTTTACTCGCTATGTGTGATAGGATGGTTTCACTTTGTACAACGCGCCAAAGTTCACTCAACAAGACGCGCGTGATTATTCGGGCTACAGGTAAGTGAGGAAGAAAGTATTATTATACCCACTGTAACTGTTTCATTCACAAAATACGGAACAAGTTGTGTTACATAATGATTCAAGGACAGTGTTTTCACAAATACACGACAATCCCATGTTAACCTGAGGAGTTGCAAACTTTTGTCAACCTTTTATAAACGGGGTAGCAAGGGGGTCCCTAATCCATGAAAGAAAATAACCCCAACATGGTAAAAACATGAATTCATGTCATGATTGCTGAATACTTTACATTACTGCACAGTGGTCATTACTTGCACAGATGTAGACATAATGTAAGGTTGCATTTTAAACTGAAATTTTTTTTCACACTGATTAACTGACTGTTCATGAAAAGAAGATTTAATGTGAACTACAGAAACGTTAATAAACGTTGTTCAGGAAACAGCATGATATACATACCAACTTTAACACTGGGATTTTTTGGGCAAATTTAAATTAAGAATTAAATATTAATTGCATATTCTTCATTGTTATAAAGTAAATATGGTTATATCTTACAATGTGATTTTCTTTTTTTTTGACAAAGACATAAACAGTTACTGTTTATTAGGCTCTAGGACATAACGAATTGTTTTTTATAAATTTGGGATGGCCGGGGGTGGCGAGTCAGATGTTACTGAGTAAAGTGCATACTGAGTTGTCTGTTGTTTGTGTCAAGTAAACGGTGATAAACAGTTTTTGCAATGCAACCATTTTATTTATGTCCCCACCAATGCCAGAATCAAACCTACGCCCTTGCTGTATATAAAAACAAAAATATGCTTATTTTCCAGCTCCCCTAGAGTTAAACATTTGATTCTTACCGTTTTGGAATCCATTCAGCTGATCTCCGGGTCTGGCGCTAGCACTTTTAGCATAGCTTAGCACAATCCATTGAATCTGATTAGACCATTATCAATGGTCCAAAATAACCATTTCAAGTTTCAATATTTTTCCTATTTAAAACTTGACTCTTCTGTAGATACATTGTGTACTAAGACCGACAGAAAATTAAAAGTTGTGATTTTACCTGCCATTGAAAGTAACCAAGGGGACTATTTTTGGGCAGTGTGTAATATAACTACGCCTGCTGCAGCCATGTTACGGCCACAAAGTCCTTGATTATTACACCAGTTTGAGAGTATAGTTCCTAGCCATATCTGCCTAGAAAATCACAACTTTTATTAGTACACAATGTAACTACAGAAGAGAAGTTTTAAATAGGAAAAATATTGAAACTCTTTGGTTATGGATGCTAATGGTCTAATCAGATTCAATGGATTGTGCTAGGCTATGCTAAAAGTGCTAGCGCCAGACCCGGAGATCAGCTGAATGGGTTTAAAAATGGTCAGAATCAAATGTTTAACTCTAGGAGAGCCATTTGTTCACACCTTACACATTTCTTGGGACGACTCCATGTTTACGGAAGAAAAAAAAAGAGATTGGATAAAAAAAAGGGAAAAGCACTGGCTTTGTGTGGATGTGTCCTAACTCCTTTTAGGCTCTTTATCCTCCAAATGCCCCCAAATGTCTTTGTGAGGTATAGCCACAATCCAATTATCCAGCCTCTAATCAATGGGGGGTATTTCCAACAGTGACGATGACATTTGTAATAAAGAGATGGTATGATGGCATTCTGCAGCTGACAGCTGGGTAAAACCCCGTCACTGTGTTTTGGTGACATATCTGAGAAACTTGGCCTTCCGAATGTGCGAGCTTGGCACTCCTTCAATGTGCAAAACTGGCTCTTTCAAAGTTTCCCATGAATGATTGAGGGGCATTTCTTTGCCGTTTTTGAAAATGGGAAAGAGCAGCTGCTGGAATGTCTCTATTGGACATCACAGGAGGGGCAGTCGGTTTCCTACCCCTGCAGAGAGCTGCCAGCTAGAGCTGCGAGTCTGAATTTGGCTCGACTGATGGAAATGATTATTGCGCAGATTATTGTGAGAGGAGTCAAGCACTTGATGGTCTCAGACACACGCGTTATGAAAGATAATTGGTCTCTGGGTATAATTGGAAAAATTATATTTCAGACGAACTGACTCAAAATATGTTTTGAGGAAATTGTACGCTATAACCTCGACTACCGATGGAACACCAAAGCGATAAAAGTGCTTGGCCCACATGGATCACTGCCAGATTTATTCAAAATATGTATTCAGTCTTGAATCTCAGTCATTAACATACATAGTTAAAAAGAATTTATGCATGCGTTTCATAGGATAGAGTGGAAGGCAATTAGGAGAAAGCGTTATTTTTTTACAGTAGAGTCTGGCATTAGCATCAACATCAAGGTCATGGGTATACAATAGCGAGGAAAATGTCTAATGTAAGTTGTTGGAACTTGAATGTGTGTCTGTTGAAAGAATAAATATGATAACCAGGATTAAATCTCAAATTTTTTCATCCTGACTCTGCTCCCTTCCTCCATTTTTGAAACATTTTCAAGCATTAACCTTAATTCAAATTGTTGACATCCTTCTGCTTCCATCCCCATGACTTGAATTTGTGCATGTGCGTGCTAACCCTCCCATGGTGCAGTTGTCTAAAACAAAGACAGAGCTTTCAGTTGTCTGAAAGAAAAGGTCCAGTCACCCCGGGGCTAAAGCTAAGGTTTCCTCCTGCTCTCACCATGCAGCCTGCCTCCCTCCTTCTCTGTTTTCCCCGTCTTTCTGTCCTTCTTCTAAACGCAGCTAGAACAGAAATAATAACTCTCATTTATTTCACAGATTTCCTACTCAACCTCAATCGCACTCTTTTCAAATCATTCCATTGGATTCTGTCACCGTAATGACACTTTTCATGGTTGATCCCCCTGAGCGGGTTTGAGAGAAAGAATTAGGTTCTCCTGACCAGACCGCCTCCACTCTGCTGGGAACCTGATTGTGCAAACTGCCGCCTGGCCTTCCTTCCCCCTTCAAGACAGAAACAGAATACAAATCAGCCTGCAGTTCCCTTCATAGCCATTTGAATCACGCCAGGAATTATAATGACTTGGAACTTATGAAAGGTAGTATTGATTCGTTAGTGCAAGTCATGTTGTTAGTCCACCGTTGCTGCTCGTGTCTTGGCTGAGAAGCGTTTTTTCCTCATACAAAACCAAACCAAAACGTTTATTGACTGGTTAGAAATCTTTAAATAACAGGTGAAGAATTTTTTAGATATTTTGGCCTCTCATCAAAGTGTCAATGCAAAATTTTTGTTGAAACTGCAATGCATAGCTTTCTTTTGTTAAAAATATGAGAGAATGTTTATGGAAGCCCACGGTTTGGAATGTTGCTGTTGAGCAGTTTTGGTATAACAGTGCATGTTGAATTTATGCTGGTTAGACGAAGTTTGAACATTGAGACATATGCAACTGAGGTAAACTCTGTTCCTATTCACCATCAAAAACTTTGTCTTCTGCTTTTGCTGTTCTCTGGCTTTATTTGACCAACCTCTTGACTGAAAGAAGACTGTTAAGCAGTAATTTTGGTATAAACAGCTCCGCTGAGTAACTTATATTTTCTTATACACTAAAAAAAAAAAAAAATTTATTCATTGGATTAACTCAATAAAATTGTGGGCAGGATTTCCATCCAATATGAATGTGTATCCCTAACTCATAAAAAACTGCTTCACACAATAAAAATATATTGAGTTAGTCCAACTCAATTTAAAGTAAATGGCAATACTCAATTAGTTGCCTCAACTTAATTTAGTGTAGTCTGAATAACTCAATTTAGCGTAGTTTGAATAACTCAATGTAGTGTAGTATGAATCACTCAATTCTGATATTTTATATAAAATGCTTTTATATCATACTAATTAGCATAAGCACATGTTAGCATGCTAATAATAATTACTAGAGTTGTGACGTCCGCGAACGAACCGATTCTTTTGAACGGCTCACAAACATGAACGATGGGAGCCGAGTCGCGGCTGGAGGGGAGCCGTTCTTTCTGTCGTTCTTTTTTCCTATGCGTGTTTCACACAGATGCACACAAATTAGCTCCTCCGCGAGACAGAACAGTTATAGGGGGAGGGGCGCACCCAGCGGAGGGGTTGTTCATTTAAGACTTGAAGGGGCTGATGTCCTATTTGCAAAGTTTACATTAGTAATAGTAGTAATATTGGACTGTATGTAGACATTTCCATTTTATTTATTCTAAATTGTGGAAGTGTTTGTAGTAAAAGCTATTTTGCACAGAAATTCATTGCAGCAGGCTTTGTTTTGATATTTATTTGTGAGCAGGTATTGTATGAATAACATAAGACAACGTATAGCTTTACACTTTGTACTAAAGATAAATCCAAAATAGTGATGTCACTGTCTAATGTTGTGAAACCCTATGGAATATAGTCTACACACGACAAATGAGGTAATGATCAATATTTCAGAATAATTCAAACTCAGATATTGGTGTGTGATATCTGAGTTTTAATGATTTGACTACAAATCTAACCTCATCATTCCTCCCAGTGATTATTTACAGTTTTACAGGATAAACTGAGATGCCCCCAAGCTGGCTTCTTAAAACTGACTAAATATTTAAAAAGAGCCAAATGAGCCGTTCTTTTGAACGGCTCTTTGAAAGGAACGGATCGCCAAGATCCGGATCCCCTGAAAGAGCCATAAATCCCATCACTAATAATTACATATTATACTTTGGATGAGCATGTGTGAAGAGACTGATCTCCAAACAGGCATTAACACAGTTAGTGCTCATTGAGAGACATAAGTCACATCCACAACCTAACCATAAGCGCCACTCTTCTGCACGATGGTAACCAAACAATTTGAAAAAAAATTACAGAAACACTTCTAAATAAATAAGTTAAACGGACATTAAACACTATTAAGTCTTTCTCTTTACCTAAAAATGCATAAAATAACACTTAATTTAAAAAATTACTCTCCAAAAGCAGTTGCATACAAAGCATGCTGGGAAATTCTTTTTCCAGAACCCATACTCAAACTAATTGTGTTAACGCAATTAAAAAGAAATCAATAAATTATAGTACATATTTATTTTGTGTTAGACTAATTAAATATATATACTTATTGCTCTTAATGAGGTATTTTTAATTAATTGAACACAATTTTAATGTGTCATTTCTAAGAAGGGCTTGAATAATTTTTTTTTGAGTGTACTTCTACATTATCCACTGAATACACTGCTGCAGTATGGCCCAGTTTGGAATCATGGTTATGATCAGTAGCGGCCAATGACTTCTTTTTCGAGGGCACACGATGCGAAGCTCGTCACAACATGTATTTAACCCATCATATGTGTGGCTCATCATTTTAAAGTACTGTATGTGTTTGGCACGTCGTGTAAACTTAAATGCATCACGCTTGATGTCAAAATAAGTGCATGCTGCAGATGCTTCAAAGGGCTTTATGATAAAAGTGACGCTTGCGTTTGCCAGATACTCATTTAATCTCATGTGCTATCAGAGTTTAGTGTTAAGTTAGTGTCTTGTGAATATTTTGTGAACGTGAGCATCTCTTATCATAAATCCTTTCGATGCTTGTGCTGCAGGCACATATTTTGACAAGACACATGATGCACATGGTTCGCATGACACAATGAACACATATTTTGAAATGACGAGCAGTACAAACAAACATATTTTTTCAATTCGCACCCCTTAAAAGAGAAGTCACCGGCCGCCACTGGTTATGATTATTACAGCTTCCCCCTTTAAAATAGCATTAGCATTTGGTTTACCTACACTCAAAAAATAGCTCATTGGCTTAAAGGTGCAGTCTGTAAATTTTAGAAGAATTTTTTGACTGCAACAAAATATAAAATAGTTAACTATGTTTTCAGTGGTGTATAAAGACCTTACAAAATGAACTGTATTGTTTTTATTACCTTAGAATGAGACATTTTTATCTACATACACCGCAGGTCCTCTTACATGGAAGTTGCCATATTGCGGCATCATGTTTCTACAGTAGCCAAAAACAGACAAACTGCTCAACAGAGGGCGTTTGTCACTACGATGAGACAAACACGTCTCAGACGATGACATGTTTGTCCTGTGATGGCTACCCTGCTTCGAAAGAGAGGGTTATATTCGCAAACCTCACCACTAGATGCCGCTAAAATCTACACACTGCACCTTTAACATGATTCAATCATGGAATGTGGTTTCACGTGATTGTCCCCATGTTTTCTCAACATAAAACTAACATATAGATAGAACTATCTACATGTTATTCATGTAGATAGAATTTGACTGAATCATGTTTACTAAACATGAAAAAAACACAAATACTGAACCCAACAGGATTTTCAAATTAAAACAATTTATTTAATTCAATCACTGTGTAACTTTTAAATCAATGCATATTGATGATAAGGTCATAATCAAAGGCTGATCATGGCATGAATCAACAGTCTGTTTTTTTGCCGTAAAGCAAATGCTTTACTCTTTAGCACTGTTGTAACCACCTGAAAGCCAGCAATATATCACAAATTCTTTTAAATAACGACACAACCGAACACTATATGTCTCCTTATTTCATCTTGATTAAAAATGCATAAAAAAAGCATTTAATTTCTACATTTACTCTCATTGTTCAGTCCCATGCAAAGCATGCTGGGAACTGGAAATTTCATGGCTAAATTTGAAAAAATCACATTGAATTAATATGTTTTAAACAATTTATTATTTTATTAGTTACTACTTGACTGAATCATGTTCTTTAAAAAGATGCAACTGTTATTTGAAACAGAAACTGCAACAATTACGTTAAATCAAAACGAATTGTTTAAATAAAGTGAACATCTTAAAAAAAAAAGTGCAGAATGACATCATATCAGTTATTGATCTATATTGGCAGAAGTGAGATTGTAAGTTCTAAATGCTTTTTAGCCTATGGAAGTCAATGGTGCCCCACGTCTGCTTTGTTACAAACATTGTTTAAAATATCTTCCTTGTATTCAGCAGAACAAAGAAATTCAGTTTAGAACAACTTCAGGGGCCGTATTCACAAAGAATTTTAAGGCTAAAAGTAGCTCCTAACTGGCGAATTTAGAAGCAACTCCTAAAAATAATAGGCGTGTCACTCCTAAATTTAGGACTCCTAATTTTTTTCACTTAGAGTAATTCACAAAGCATTTTAGCCCTAAAAGTAGCACCTAAGTCTGGGACAGCTTAAAAGAAGTCGAGAGGACTCCTAACTCACTAAGACCTATTCACAAAGGATCTTAAAATGTCTTAGGTGCTGATCCTCCTTAACATGGACAGTTTCACCAACTCAAAAGCATTGCACATACTTAAAAGCACACTTTAATGTAAGCATATTGTTTATAACATTTGTTTCATAATTCATTACATTCATGACAAGCAGGAAGTTTTTTAGAATTACATGAAACGTCTCGGTTACGGATGTAACCCTCGTTCCCTGAAGGAGGGAACGGAGACGTCACGTCGTGACCGACGAATTGGGGAACTCGCTTAGAGAGACCAATCTGCTTCGAATACTACTAAAACGCCAATGAACTTGGCATTGAGATATTTGCATAATGCTGGCGCCGCCCCGCCAGGTGCGTATATAAGCAGCAGGTGCAAATAAGGAAATTAGCTTCTTTTTCGCTGAGAAAGCCGGAAAGTGTGACCGGCCGTAACAGCAGGTGGCAGCACCTGTGGCGACGGGACGTGACGTCTCCGTTCCCTCCTTCAGGGAACGAGGGTTACATCCGTAACCGAGACGTTCCCTTTCAGTCGGTCACTACGACGTCACGTCGTGACCGACGAATTGGGAATCCCTATCAAAACGCCACTAGGGGCTGACCTCTTCCAGTGACTGCGTAAAAGCCCTCCGGTTCCACTTAAGGAGGAGGAGGTAGGTTTTAAGGCAGAAGGCCGGGCACTAGATGTTCCTTTAACCCCACAGAAGTGCCAGCGACTGGGAAGCGCCCTACCTGAGCGGGATAGGAACGCTGCGGAAGCCACCACCCGTCTTAAGGGTTAATGGTGGGCGAAAGTCAACCGTAGTTGAGGAATAAGGACAGCCGTGGCTGTGTAAGCAAAGCAGTGCTCTGCTAAGGGAAACGTGGGCTGGTAGGATTAACCCCACGGAAAAATACTCACAAAGGAACCCGGTGGGACACAATGTGGAGCCCGAGCCAGACACGTAGGTTCGCGAGGATACAGCTAGTGAAAGGCTGACAGCCAATGCTCCGCAACAAAGGCTGCCAAGGCAGCGGAGGAAGAACAATTCAAACCATTACGCATTTTTGTTCTGAAGGCCTTCCATACTGACACAGTTATGAAGCATCAGTTGGAGGCTGCAAGCCGACCTGTGAGACTGTTCTCCGTGCTCCCCCTGGTGAGGAAAGAACACGAGAGGATACAGGCTCAATACGAACACTGTAAAATCTAATGAACGTATTAGGTGTCGCCCAACCAGCAGCTCTACAGATGTCTGTTAGCGAGGAACCACGAGCTAGAGCCCAAGATGAGGCAACGCTCCGTGTGGAGTGCGCTCTCAAATTAAAGGGGCAAGGAATACCCTGAAGATTATAAGCCAGGGCGATAGTATCAACTATCCAATGAGACATCCTCTGCTTAGTGACAGCTTTCCCTTTCTGCTGGCCACCATAACAAACAAAGAGCTGGTCTGAGGTCCTGAGGCTTTGCGTGCGATCCACGTAGAGTCGCAGTGCGCGTACGGGGCACAACAAAGCCATGGTTGGGTCTGCGTCCTCCGGAGGCAGCGCTTGCAAGCTCACCACTTGATCTCTGAAAGGAGTAGTGGGAACTTTGGGCACGTAGCCTGGTCTGGGCCTCAATGTTACGCTTGAGGCAGCAGGACCAAACTGAAGGCACGAGTCGTCAACAGAGAATGCATGTAAATCCCCTACTCTCTTCACTGAGGCCAATGCTAGCAGGGTCAGAGCTTTCATTGATAAAAGCTTCAGACTCACAGACTGCAAAGGCTCGAACGGGGGGGCCTGAAGGGCTTTCAGCACCATGGACAGGTCCCAGGGAGGAATAGAAGGAGGGCGCGAGGGGTTTAGCCTACGAGCGCCTCTTAGAAATCTAACAACCAAATCATGCTGGCCAACTGTTCTGCCGTTAATAAGTGAGTGATGAGCAGAAATAGCGGCGATATCAACTTTAATGGTGGAGGGTGACAGCCTACCGTCTAACCTATGTTGAAGATATAAAAGCACGGTGTTAATAGGGCATTCTCTGGGGTCCTCGCGTTGCGAAGAGCACCAGGTGACGAAAAGGTTCCATTTAAACGCGTAAGCCCGTCTCGTAGACGGAGCTCGTGCCGCGTTGATTGTGTTAGATACCGCTTGCGGTAAATCACCTAAACCTTGCGCGCGCTCAACGACCACACATGGAGATCCCACAGGTCGGGGCGCGGGTGCCATAATGTGCCCCCTCCTTGAGAAAGAAGGTCCTTCCTCAGGGGAATCCGCCAGGGAGGGGCTGTCGCGAGGAGCATTAACTCTGGAAACCAATTCTTGCTCGTCCAATATGGGGCGATCAGTAAAAGGCTCTCCTCGTCCTGCCTGACCTTGCACAGTGTCTGTGCGATTAAGCTCACTGGGGGGAATGCGTATTTGCGCATCCCCCGAGGCCAGCTGTGTGCCAAGGCGTCCACGCCGAGGCTGCCCTCGGTTAGTGAATAAAATAGGCGACAGTGGGTATCGTCCGGCGACGCAAACAGATCTATCTGCGCACGACCGAACTTCTTCCAAATGAGCTGGACCGTCTGGGGGTGGAGTCGCCATTCGCCGGGGCGCGCAGCTCGAGAAAGCGCGTCCGCTGCTGTATTGAGCGAGCCCGGAATGTGAATGGCACGAAGGGACCTCAGATGCTTCTGACTCCAAAGGAGGAGATGACGAGCGAGATGCGACAGGTGACGGGAGCGCAAACCGCCTTGACGGTTGATATACGCAACGGTCGCAGTGTTGTCGGTGCGTACTAGTACATCCTTCCCTCGCAGCTCCGAAGCGAAGCGTACAAGTCCCAGATATACTGCCCACATCTCTCGGCAATTGATATGCCAGTGCAACTGGGGTGCTGTCCACACCCCTGAAGCCGTAAGCTCGTCGTACGTGGCACCCCAGCCCGTGTCGGACGCATCTGTGTGTACAACAGCATGCTGAGCGATCTGTCTCATGGACACACCGGACCTGAGAAACGCGGGGTCCGACCACGGGGGGAATGTTAGGCGACACGCAGGTGTAATGGTTACACGATGGATGCCGGCGCGCCACGCTCTCCTCGGGACTCGATCGTGAAGCCAACGCTGAAGCGGTCTCATATGGAGCAGTCCGAGCGGTGTCACGGCCGCTGCTGCAGCCATATGCCCCAGGAGCTTTTGAAATTGTTTCAGCGGGACCGCATTCTTCCCTCGGAATGAACCGAGGCAAGTCAGAATTGACTGGACGCGCTCTTCTGTCAAACGCGCCGATAAATCGATCGAGTCCAGTTCCATCCCGAGAAAAGAGATCCTCTGCGTGGGGCAGAGTTTGCTATTTTCCCAGTTGACCCGAAGACCCAAACGGGCGAGATGCCGAAGCGTTAAATCTCTGTGCTCGCACAGCGTCCGTCGAGAATGCGCTATTATAAGCCAATCGTCGAGGTAAGCCAATATGCGAACGCCGCTCTCTCTGAGGGGTTTTAACGCCGCCTCCACTACTTTCGTGAACACACGGGGAGAGAGGGATAGCCCGAACGGTAAAACTTTGTACTGGTATGCCCGTCCCTCGAATGCAAACCGGAGAAACGGTCTGTGACGAGGGATTATGGACACATGAAAGTACGCGTCTTTCAGGTCTATTGCCGCAAACCAATCTTGGGGGCGAATTGAATTGAATATTTGCTTCGGTGTTATCATCCTGAAGGACCTCTTCTGCAGAGATTTGTTCAGAACGCGCAAATCCAAGATCGGTCGCAACCCACCGCCTTTTTTGGGTACTATAAAATACGGGCTGTAGAAGCCCGATCTCATCTCGGTTGGAGGGACCGGCTCGATCGCGTCCTTCGCCAGCAGGACTTCGACCTCTGCACGCAGTACGTGTGCATCGGACGCTTTCACCGTGGTGAAACGAACGCCCGAGAATTTGGGTGTGTGCCGGATGAATTGAATTTCGTAACCGAGGCGAACAGTGCGTAAAACCCAACGAGACGGGCTGGGAAGCTGAAGCCACGCCCCCAGGGACCGTACGAGGGGAATTAACGGCACTGTCGGGGTACCCGGGGTGGGGCGGCTGAGCGGGACAGGTGGTACTGCCGGTACGTCTGCTGGGACAGCATAAGTATCTACAGTATGTGTGTGTGTGACACTGACCTGAGCCCGCTGAGGGTGACGGTCGTCTGGTCTCCTCAGCGGAGAGCACAGACTCCGAGGAGGGTGCTGGTGGTCCCGTCTCCTCAGCGGAGAGCTGGAACTCCTCAGAACACCCGCTGGCGATAGAGGAGAGGGAGGAAGAGCATGTGAATGCCCGCTCACATCTCTCTCGATCCTCTGAAGACCTGGAGAAGGAATAGGAATGCACTCTTTTTGTGGTTTTGTGGGTGCCGGCTGAGAAGCCGGCGGAACAGAAACAAAAGGAAACCAAAGATTCTCCACCCGGCCCTCTACCGGTGGAGGGAGCGATGCCATCACCGTCTCCCGTAGAGTGATCCCATCCAAATCCAGGTCGCCCGTCTCAGGGCCGCTTCGATTTCCGTTTACCACGGGAAGCGGGTGGGGCGGGCGGGGCGGGCTGTCGACGGCTGTTCCCCCTCCGTGGCCTGGAAGATGTTCTAGTGGGGGGGGCGGAGGCAGCCGCCGCAGGGCGCCCTCGGCGAGGAGCAGACGGGCCCGCCGGCGCTGGAGGGCGAGATGCAGGTCGCTTGCGCCGGGGCATGATCTGTGCGATCGCCTCTGTCTGCTTCTGGGCGGCGGAGAACTGCTGGGCAAAAGACTCCACCGACTCACCGAAGAGGCCAGCCTGCGACACTGGAGCGTCCAAGAACTTGTTCTTCTCCGCATCCGACATGTCAGCCAGACATAGCCATAAGTGGCGTTCCTGGACCACCATCGTGGACATGGCACGACCAATCGCCTGCGCTGTCACCTTCGTAGCGCGAAGAGCCAGGTCAGTGGCAGCCCGGAGCTCCGAAAGGACAGGCGAGTCGTGTCCTCCCTCGTGCAGATCCCTCAAGGCTTTGGCTTGGTGAACCTGCAGCAACGCCATTGCGTGCAGGGCTGAGGCCGCCTCTCCACATGCCTGGTGGGCAGCGCCCGTTAAACCGGAGGACTGTCTGCAGGCACGAGAGGGGAGGGTTGGGCGGTCCTTCCAAGAGGGAGCGTGTGCCGGACACAGCTGCATCGCGACAGCACGCTCCACGGGAGGGATCCCCGTATAACCCTTAGCGGCTCCGCTGGTGAGGGAGGTGAGGGGGGAGGGCTGAAACGGCCGTAATCTCGTGGAAAACGGCGACTTCCAGGTTCTAGTCAGCTCCTCGTGCACCTCGGGGAAGAAAGGCACCGGTGGAGAGGGTTGTGAAACCCGGGCAGCTCCAAAGAACCAATCATCCAGGCGGGACGGTTCGGGCTGAGGGGGGGGAACCCACTCTAACCCTACGGTCTCCGCCGCTCGAGCGAGCACGGCCACCATCTCTGGATCGAACTCCGGCGTCCCAACCCGACCAGAGGGAGGAAGGGCGTCGGGGTCCACGTCAGGGGGAGGAGGCCCACCCTCGGATGCTGCGGCGTCGGTGGACCCGGAGGGCGGCACGATGGATTCTAGAGACATCGTAGAACACGACGCTGAAGTCTCCATCGGCACATCAACCGGCTGTGGATGAGGAGGCTGAGAGCCTGAGGACGAATCCCCCGCTCGGCTCAGCACAGTGATGCGCAGGTCGTCCTTTGAGAGCTTCACAGCCGCACCGTGGCGGCGTTCAGCACTCGCATGACGAGGGTTGCGTTTTTCCCGGAGGAAAGACAACCGTCTGCGCAAATCCACAAGGGACATGTTCTCGCAGTGAGAACACTTACCCCCAGCGAACGCTGCCTCTGCGTGCTCGATGCCCAAACACGAAAGACAACGCTCGTGACCGTCCTTCGGACCCATGTACTTGCCGCACCCAAGATCGCACGGACGAAAAGCCATCCTGAAAAGGACGCTGATGTCCGGATATACGAGAGAGTGGCTGCCTTTAACAAGGCACAAAGCTCTCTCGTATCACTCTTTTAGGGAAATTCACTCAGATGCTTAGTTGATGAGCGCACAGGAAGGCAACGCACACACTAAACTCAAAACAAAATAAAGATGTAGAGTCGTGGAATTAAGCGAAGCGTCCGCTGTGGTACTGCTAGTCCAACCAACTTCAGCAATCGAATCCCACCAGAGTAGAGTAGCTTCTCAGTAGCAGATACTGCCGGCTTTCGAAGCGATAAAAAGCTAATTTCCTTATTTGCACCTGCTGCTTATATACGCACCTGGCGGGGCGGCGCCAGCATTATGCAAATATCTCAATGCCAAGTTCATTGCCGTTTTAGTAGTATTCGAAGCAGATTGGTCTCTCTAAGCGAGTTCCCCAATTCGTCGGTCACGACGTGACGTCGTAGTGACCGACTGAAAGGGAACAATAATGATATTAAATATTTAATATTATAGGCATACCTGTTGCCATGCTAGTCTGTTTAAAGGCTGCAATCTCAACCCTCTACTGCGATTGTAATGCATATACCACCGCCTCTCGCATTCGTCCGGGGTCCGCGACATAAGCGGAAATGTTGCATTGATCTGCAACAAATCCTCTCCCCAGTGATGCGCGGGTTGATCGGAAATGAGCGGATGCATGTGGTCACCCGCGGTCACGAGTCATCCAAAAATATTTTTTATGATATTCGGGTCGCGTTCGGTCGGGTCGTTTGAAATAAAGATGGCAGTTAACTATTAAACAATTACTACTTTAAAAAAATGCTGGCCAGGGAGCTGGTCGGGTACACTATTTATATTTTATTTTTTGCGGTCCGAGTTGCGGGCGGGTTAGTTGAAAACGTTGGTCGGGTGCCAGTTGTTTTGTACATTGACCCGCGCATCACTTTCTCGCATGTCTCACGCTTAGTTTTGCTTGATATCTCAGTGCCGAATTTCCCTTTTATTACATTTCTTTTTTCCAGCACCAACTGGGCCAGCAGCAGTAACTGATCCTGCATCCATTTGGGCTTTCTTTTGGCGAGTTCCACCATCATTTATTTATTACATTAGGCAGGCTTCTTTAATATGGGCAACATTTCCTTGCTTTAAGTAGTCTATTTAGGCTAATAGGATGTACATTAATCAAGCAAGTAATGCAAAGTCGTTTTATTATTAGGCAATTGGCGGTTTTCATTTGTATTAGGCTTGATTTAATTTAATTTAATTCACGACTTTTCTTTAATATATGCATTTTGATGGCATTACTATTATTATTTTGTATAGGACACAGACATATTTCGATATTGTAATTCCATGATTTGGTGCGTCTGTGTTATGTTACGCATGACAGCCCTGTCATCTAACAACCAATCACCGTGGTCATTGCGAGGCAGCTCGTGCATGAGAATTGACGTCATCCGTAGCAACGAAGACTCACTCTTAGTTTAGGAGTTATCATTTTTCCTTACTAAAAGTAGGTCTGAAAGGCGTTGTGAATAACTTTTAAGAGAAAACTCCTAGCTAAAATCTTTTAGTGCGATTTAGGAGTACTCTTAGTGATAAGATAAAATGCTTTGTGAATACGGCCCCAGGTTTGCATGTTTTTTCATTTTTTGGTGAACTAACCCTACAGACTGAGATTTTAAAGAACAGATGTGTAAAGATGAAATGGCATAAGTTAACTCATCAATTAAAGCTCTTAATTTAATCTGGTCAAATTCTTCACAACTAACAATAAAGTTCACATCAGATTGTAGAGGTTAAGCTAACACTCGATAAATCTGTCACTGATTTATCCACCTGTTGATGTCAGACATTGTGTCCCTTGAAGTCACCGCGGACCTTAGTTCTATTATTGTTCTTCGTATTGATCTCCACTATCAGTACCCCAGACAAGATAGAGAAGATTTCCAAGGCTTAGATCCTGTCATAATGATCTGGCATGCACTGTGCTCGGGAATTTTACAGCTCCCTTTCTGTAAGGCCTAGATTTAAGTCTCATTTGAGCATCTGAAAGTCACTGGATGATCCTGGGATGATCTGTGTTTTGTGCTGAAATGCAACACCATGTGTTGTCACAAACACCTATTGTGTAGCTGTTATATCCCCACATTGTCCCTCATGCAGTCTTCACGTTTCTCCTTTCCCAGGTTGTTTGGCAGACGTAAAGCCCAGTTTGCTAACACGCCAGGGTCGTCCATCACTCTGCTAGTGATTAAAATCCCCAGCTGTTGGCATCTGGAATAAGCTGGCAGTGAGTTGAGTAAGTTAGTGATCTGATTTCCCAGATACTGGTGGTAGAAAATCAAAACCTGATTATTTATTGGGAGGAAGAATTCTGCAAAGTTTTTGTCTTCATCCTTTTAATTGAAGATTTTAAAATTTAGGGATAAGACAGAAGTCTTTGCCAAGGAAAAATGTTCAGGGGGATTTGATTGTAAATATGGAACAAAACTTACACTTAAGTGAAAAGCTACAAATGCAGAAGTACTCGGACAAATAATTAATAGATAAATGTATTAATTGTATTTTTTAAACCAAGACGCGTCTGCAAACAAATAAAGATGCAAAACCCAAAATGATAGTTTTACGCTGGCCCAAGCTGTTACTAAATCTGGAACATAATGTGTTAAATAACATAACAAAAAATTAACACATCCTTTTTTAGATTGTAGTAGTAGTTTTGATTTTTTTCTTGTTTTGTTTCTATATCATTGAATTTCCTGGCCTACAGCCTACAGCCCACAGTATTTATTTTATCTTTTAGTGCTCTTTACATCGTTGGCTCATGTGCACATGCGGTCGTCCATTTTTGACCATTGCATCACATCTAGCTCCAAGTTTTTAATGAAGCTGGTTTAAAAATAGTTCAGCTTTCTTGCATTCTCCTCCATTTGATTGCGTTGTGCTCCGCACTGCTGCTTTTACAAGCATAAACGTGTCCTTTTAAAATGACTCTTCACTAATTATTTGCTTCCTAGTCTCAGCAGAATACTTAACACATTCTGTAATAAGGGAATTGGTATATATACAGTTCTGCTCATAAGTTCACACGCCCCTTGCTGAATTACTCCTTGTAAAATGCTAATAATAAAAGTGGGATCATAAAAAATGGCTTTTTATTTTTTATTTACTACTGCCCTGAATAAGCTATTTCATAACCTGTAAAGCCATCTTTCCACTGCACACGACAAACGACGGCCGATAAACCGAAAGGCATTCATTTCCTATGGAGAGTCGCAAAGGGCTACACATTTTTTGGAGTCGCAAATTTTGAACTTATGCGACTACATTGCATGCAATATGCCAACCGGAATGATGTATTCCAATCAAAAACTGTGTCTGTGAGGTGAAGTTTATTAATCCTTTTTGTTTAACTTTATCAGTAACATTTGAACCCTTAAAAAAACTATTGATTACTGATAAGTAATGAATTATTAATTTAATATGCATACATTATTTTAATCTTGTCTCCATATGATCTCTCCAAAAAATATTGTCTTTGTTCATATGCATAGCTGTTAATTGTTTCATTCATTTCCGTTCATTTATTTATTCCACTATGGTAAATATTGCAAAGAAGGCTCTTGCGCTTCTCTCCCATGTTACGATTAATCCGAAACTTTATTACGACTGCCACTAGGGGGCGAAGTCCGACAATCGTGTTATGTTGTGTGCAGTTGAAAGGCGGCTTAACAGATGTTTACATATAGTCCATGGCAGAAAAGCATAGCTGAATTTACGCTTTGATAAATTATGCAGTTCAGAAGTTTACATGAACTTAATTCTTAACTCTTTCCCCACCAGCATTTTTTTTTAAAGTTGCGAGCCAGCGCCAGCATTTTTCATGATTTTCACAAAAGTTTAATGCCTTCTGTAAATGTTCTTATTTAAATATATAAACAAACAATATATCAGATGAAAGAACAGACCCTTTGCTTTCAAACAAAAAAGCCCGTTTCATCCTACCTTTATTAGTTCTCTTGTAATCAACTCTCAAACATGGGTAGGTTTTTCAAAAAAAAATGTGAGCAAAAAGCTGAGATAATCCCATTTTTGCGAAGGACTTTTGATAGCGATCAGATGCAGAGCGATCTTTAAAACATACACGGAGTTTTTTCTCTTTCACGTGAGGCGCTACTTCCGGGTTGTATAAGTTGCGGAAGTGCGCCACCTGGTGGATAATAGCGGTATTGCGGAAAGACGGAAAATCTCGTCATTGGCGGGGAAGCGTTTTCTCTTAATTGACGAGATATCTCGTCAATGGCGGCGAAAGAGTTAATACTATTTGATGTTACCTGGATAATCAACGACTTTGAAGACCAAATTGTTTGAAAGACCCTGGTCAGAAAAATCCAGGGGTATGTAAACTGTTGAACAGAAGGATTGCTGTCATTTGTTTATTTGTTTTCTTGGGAATATCTTAGCCTGGAAATAACGTAGCTTCTTAATACCATTACTAAATAAAAAACATATTTTTAAAGGGGCCATGTCACAAGACTTTTTTAAGATGTCAAATAAATCTTTGGTGTCCAAAGAGTACATATCTAAAGTTTTAGCTCAAAATACCATATAGATAAATTATTATAAATGCTATAAAATGCATTTAAAATGCTAATTCACACTGATCACAATGATGGTGGTTTGTTGCAATTGAAACTCAATTGTGCTGTGAATTATTTTCTCTCTCTCTTTCTCTCTGCACTAAATGGCTGTGCCGTGGTTGGATAGGGCAGATTAAGGGGCAGTATTATTATAATGAGATCTCCTTATGACATCATAAGGAGAGCCAAATTTCAACGACCTACTGTATATTTTCATGTGCTTTCAGAGAATGGTTTACCAAAACTACTTGGTTGATCTTTTTCACATTTTCCAGGTTGATAGAAGCACTGGGAACCAATTATAGCTCTTAAACATGGAAAAAGTCAGATTTTCATGCCATGGCCCCTTTAAGCAAAATAATAATAATATTGACATAATATTGATCCTTTAAAAAAAAAATGTAATATAGTATGTTGCCGCCTTGAAAGTATCAGTGAATGTATGCACCTTTTGTGTCCCTTAGTTGTCTTCAATTTGAAAAGATGGATCTCTTAACGTGATATACTGACAGACAAAATGGTTTGAGTTTGTCCCTTTTTGACCTTATTATGGGTTGAAATGAACCCTGCATGTTAGAAAGCGAAAGAATGTGCAGGACCTGGAGGATTGTGTGTGTGTGTGTGTGTGTGTGTGTGTGTGTGTGTGTGTGTGTGTGTGTGTGTGTGTGTGTATATTTACTAAACCAGGGCAGTCTTTGGAAAATAAAACTACTGAACTTGTTGAACCTGAGATCCTGAACTTTTAGGATCATCATTGCTTAATGGCAGTCTAAGCAACTAATATGCTTTTAGCCTGGAAAGTCAAGAAATGTGAACTTGGAGGTTAGGTAAGAGGCAGACTGAGAGAAAGAAAAGGTTAGGCACATTATTGATATGTCCTTATATGAGAAATGGTATTTATCCCATGGTCATTGTACACTTAGTCTGGTAGTGCTTTTAATGCTCATTTTGACTGTAAGAGCAGCAGTAAGCTAAAGCATCTTTGTAAACTTTTCTTTACGGGAGGCACACACAGCAGAATACAAAGATACAGGTGGTGTGTAAATCAGTCCTTCCAGTTATTCGCTATTCTGTAATTGTGGAATTTCAATGCAATGTATTTGCAAAAAAGGTCTCGATACATAATTTATATCAAATGCTCTAGTATTCTGTCATGATACAGAGTAGACAACATGAACATTTTTGGCTTTATATCACTAATGCACATGAACAATCCTTCTCTCTACCACGCTTCACCTGCTACCATAGCAACCCTACACCCCACAGTTAACAGTCAGTCACAGTTATCACCACATTATAATTCTAGAGTTTTTAATTGCAAGTTATAATGCATTATTTTCATGAGGATACACCAGTGAAAGGTCTTTGGGATACCTATGTGACGCACCTGTCGTCTTATATAAATGGCAAGGACCGGGTGAAGCAATATAATAATGTAGAGCAATTTGTTTTGTAGTCATTATAAAAAAAATTTTGGGACACAACACTCAAAGTCATTTGTCCACTATCATCTCATTTCAGCCTTATCATCTTATAAAGCGCTCAAGGACCAAACTCCTTTCTACTTTCATGCACTTGAACGGTCACACACACAGAATCATGGCAAAATGTCCATGGTCGAAAATTTATGTGAACAAGGACAGTTATGTCTAATGTGAACAAACAGTGTAGTGAACAGGTAGATTTTGGATGTGTTGCTATTGGATCCTTTGTTTCTCTGTTCTTTTTTTATTTCTGATTGTTTACTTGATTATATAATTTCGTTATTTGAGAACTTACTATTCATTTAATATATGGCAAACACTTATCCTAATTATAAAAAGTGCTATTATGTTTGCAAATTTCTGGAAATTACATAATCAGTCATTTTGATGCAAAAATCACAATAAAAAATTGCGAAATCCTGGTGGGACTGGTAAAAGCAAAATTAGGTATTTATGCAATTTTATTCAGGTTCTTTCATTTGTGCCCTATTGTTATGTATCCGATTGTCAGATGATCAAAAATATGATTTTCTTTCCCACTGGGATGCACTGAGGTTTTGCTGGTTTGTGATTTAGTTTATTTAAACAGAGACAATGCACAAATTAACATAAACCTTGTATAAAAAAAAGGAGATATGCATTATGCCAGGTTGTGTAGCACAAGTGCTATTTTCCGCCTGTAATCCCTTGGCAGGATCTGCCAAGATAAAAAAATCTATGATACAGTATGCATATGCCTGCTACACATCCCTTTCTACCCATAAACACAGCAAACAGTGCTGGATATAGATGCCTATGGGCACTGATTTTGAATTACCATTCTGAATCCTGCTAATGGTTAAGAATTGAATTTGAATTTAAGAGAAACTGATCCTAGACCAGGAGTTTTATACAAGAGCAGCATTTGTAAGCAGGAGTCTGTCACCTGAGTGATATAATTCCTCCATAAATCCAAGCTTTTGTATTTAACAGTATTTATACAACATAATGCCCTTATCCAGTGATGGGATAAGCGTCATTCAGTGTCTTCTGCCTGTAAATAGACTGAATAGTGTAACAAATGGTTACATATCTGTACTTTTATTTGTAAAATGTGTCTCAACCTTTGGTATTTTCAAATAATTGTCTGTTTCCGACTGAAATATTACACCTACTACTCCCTTAATTGTGTTAATTAATGTGAATTACAAAGAGCTGTAATTACTGGGGTAGGTTTTTAAACACAACAAAAATATAAAACATGGCTGATTATGATTTTGTTCAATAACATACCGTTATTGCAGCAGTCAAATTTATTTGTACATAATAGTTGATAATAATTGGTATTATTCAAACTGTAAATCAGACCTATTTAATTCTCTTACCTCAATATTTATAAACAAACATTTTATGTTTATTTTATTATAACAATAACTATAGTGTTAACTATAACACTTGGCGTCCAGTCGTCCAGACCACTGAACGTTAACTTTATGCTATTCACTCGCAAGGCACATTCTCTTTTTTTTACCTTCAATGGCATTAACTAATATTGCTATAAAATATTGCCTTTACTACAAACGCTTGTAATTGTTCACATGTCAATAAATGTATAAATATGCTGTTCTTGTTGCATTACACAGTGGGTATAACCAGCAAATGTGCTTAACATGGCGCATTTGCGTAACTCTAAACAGTAATCAAGTAGTTTGTGTAATCTAACACCTTACCTTTTGGTGTAGTCAGTGTAGTAGAAAAAAACATTACTTTGTGAATTTCACAGCAACTGCAACAGTGCTGGATACCTGAAGTAATTTTATTAGAGCCCGACCGATAAAGTATTTTAAAGGCCGATAGCGATACAAATGTTTGTTGGTTTTAAAATCCAATATATATCGGCCGATATATTTTAGATTTTTATGTTTTTTATTCCAGAAACGTGCAACAAAACATTAACAGATTTCCCTAAAATTTGTTATTTGTAGTTATTTATGAGTTTTAACTAAAATAATATGATAATGCATTTTAAAAAGAAACTTTTTTTAATTTATTTTATTGTCACAACAAAACAGAGGAACATCAAAATATATTAAAGTTCTGATAAATAAAATGTATAAAAATACAAACTTAAGATATGAAACGTAAAGGCCTTTGAACAAATACACAACAACAACCAAATCAAAGTTACCCGTTTTAAAAGACTTGGTTCATAAATATAACTTTGAAAAGGACTGGAGACAAATTCTGTTAAGTTCTGAAAAATAACAACAACAGCAAAATATAAATTGCTGATCACTTGACTCAGGCAGTGGCTAGACGCTTAAATCTGGACCCCACCAGCAGCTACTGGTTCAGAGCGCTCTGTCAAAAACACCAACAGTGAGGAAATCTAATGAAGGCTGTTTCGTCCGTTTTTTTTAAAAATTCATTTATCGGCCATTATGAATGCTGATACCGATAGTTTGGAAAATGACTAATATTGGCCGATAATATCGGTCGGGCTCTAAATTTTATGTTATGGACCTCAGCAATGAGCTTTTCCACAGTGTCATCTGTCATATCAAATGCGCGTGCATTTAAAGTTCAAATAGATTTGAATGGCTGTCAATGGTTTATCGTTCATCAGTTAGAAAAAAAAAAAATTCGTCCAGCAAGTGATCCCAACGTTATCGTTCATTGTATCTTTCGTTATAGTTGTGGTGTGAACTCTGTAATTCTCTTTTATATTAAACAATCTTTAAAACTATATTTTTTATAGTAATCGTTATAATGTGAATGACCCTAACACTGATGAACACCTGCTGGTAACATACACAATCCCTGAAAAATATATTAATAACAAGAAGTCACCCTAACAGTGATTATTTTTTCTTTTGCTGGGCATTTGACCCTTGGTTTATTGTTTATACAGTTAGTACCGTGATGTATTTATTTTTCTGATCATAAGTGTGTTTGGTAATTTTAACACCATAATACAGTATGTTGTGGCAGTTTCTAGAAGGAAAATTCTATAAAAAAAAATCTGATTCAGTTTTAATTTTTAGAGCTCTGTGTATGGATTATATAAACAGTACATTAAGCAGTGTTAATTTATCAATGGAGGTTTTGCTGTGCACTGATATATTAATGGTGAAAAGGTTTATAGTTTCATTCATTATAGTTTTAATGAAACTATAGCAAAGTTTCTCCTGGCTTTATAATGTCTTGTTTCTGGGTGTCAGTCACTGGTAACGCCTTCTGGGTGACATCACATGTCATTAAAGATGGCAAGCCATGATTGGTACGAAAGCAGTAAGTAGTCTGACATGTTTCTTGTGTACGATGACAATAATTTAGGGGTCAAAAAATGCATAATATGATAAAAATATTGTGTACTATGAATATGGTATTACTATAGGTAAAGACATTTGGCTGTATAGGACAATAAAGGTCATTAAATCTGAATAGAGAATGCTTTAGAAAGCAGTTGTGCTGGCTATAAAAAAAAAATTCAGAACTGCAGACTTGCGCACTTCCATCTTATTTCAATTGCTTCCAAGCCACGTCAAGTGTTTACAATCAGGCTTTACCTTAGAACTGCCTCTTCCTACTAAAATTAATGAGGTGACTTTTCAAAACAGAGCATATCAACCCAGCCTGAGTTTATTTAATTAAAAACGCTCCAACACTACTCATGCCACGGCAGCTATGGATGGCTTTAAATGCCATAGCCCATGTTACTGGCTCTCTGCTTCTCATGAGAACGTCTCTGGAGAAGGATGATTGCTTTGTTGAGTTTTAATGTCAGGATGTTTTTTAATATTACAGAAGATGCAGTCCAGGGGCTTCCATGGCACTTGTTAGATGAGATAAACAGCTCCCTGGGCTTGGATCATAAAAGAAAGCCTTTCACATCTCCTAATTGAATTAACTTCTCTCCATATGACAGCCAGGAGAGGAATACTGCTACAGTAAAGTGACTAGGAGTGAGATGGTAAAAGAAATCCGATGACACCCTGCCTGGTCTCTTGTCAAGATTTGAGTGAGTCCTGGGTACCGGCATCTTTATACGGGCAATTTAATTGCATCTGACTGAATTTTTGTGAAGATATCTGGAAGTTTACCTCTGAAGAGCTGCGGGGAGTTGAATGTGACCCAGGTGATACTTTGTTTTTCGAAAAGGTCTCCATCACTAGAAAATGCTATCAAGGGTATTCAGAGCTCTCACTCCGGTGCAGCAGGAGACCTGAGGAGAATGTTGCCATGGCAATGTCATCATCATTGTGTCACTGTCAAAGTCACTGGCGCTGACTTTGGAGTGGTTTGCAGCGGGTACGTGGGCTGAGATTTCCTGCGAGCTAATCGATTTCTGCATGTGGGGATTGTGTGGGCGACCGTGCATCTGTGAGTTTTTATAGAAAGCCATTATGCATTATAAACATATGTGCATGTGTACGTACGCACTGTTACTCATAGCGCGGAGGTCAGTATTGAGATCGCTATATGCCAACATTCATTCTATTATCAGTTTGAAGATATGAAGAGATTTTGAAAGGGTCAGAAAACACATTGCTCATTGAGGATTTGTTGACGACGGCCACTAAACGTTTTAACCCCGTTGCGTTGTCTATGCTGGGGAGATATTCTCATTTTCCAGCCGCTGTGTGTGTGTGTGACGGGTATAAATATTACATCCATCCACGGTGAGGGAGAAAACAGTCTCGGCAGACAAGTAATAAAAGAGAAATGAAATAAGAAAGAGAAGTTTGATGAAATGTAAGTGACGAAGGGCTTATAAAAGAACAGTTTCTGATCGCATTACAAAGTATGGCCATGCGCTGCTCAGTCTCCTCATATCTCTCTCTCTCAACCCTCCCCACTTCTTCCTCCACATGTTGTTAATGGAGACCTGTTTGTATCAGCTCTGGACTCTCTTTTTCTCTTTCTGGCCCAGCACAAATGCAGCCATTAAAGTGCATCAAAGCACAAAAAATTATCCCTTGTCTATGCAAGAGAAGGAAAATGTCTTCCACCGACCAGAGTTTTGGCTAACATACCACAAGCATTCACCTGGTCCTCAAAATGGAGTCCCTGCCTCTCATTGGTGTATCTGAAGAATGCTACTGATGTCTCTGTAAAACAACAGAATACTTTTAAATTTGCTTGATGAAGATTGGGCGTCAGAGTTATCAAAGAAATGCCACAACTGAGTGCACTTGGGTCCTTTTTAGTCCCTGATTTCCTGCTGAGACATAACAATCTGCCCAGAATCGGCAAGCTTGAAGGAAATAAGATTGCACAAAACTTTCCCTTTTAAAGTTCTCATTACATCCTTAGAAAGAAATGAAAGACATAAATGAGCCAGTTGTTGACATTTAGTATAGAGATATAAAATAAATGTGAATCGAGTAGTTGAGACAATGTGTGATACCGTGAAGTTGAATCATACTGCGATAATGAAATCCCTGAATTGTGACTGTAGACTGCAAATCTGAGAACAGTTTGTGACACTGTTAAGCTTTTTTTTTAACTCTAAAAGAAATATGTGAGAGTCCCCATTCGTTCTCCATTTGATCTTGTTACTGTCTGTGAGAAATAACTGAGACATTAAGAGGATCTTTTTCTCATTTTTCTTTTTAGTTGGGTATACTAGTGTTTCATGGTCAACCAGCTTCACCAGAAAGGCCATTTTGGTCAGTCAACTTGTGCCATGGGTGTTGTTTCAACTTCATACAGAAACAATTTTGAGCAGAGAAAGGTGTTAGAAAAAAATTGGTTGCCAGATTGTGTTAGCAGCTTCAACCCCTCTGGGCAGATCTGATGGAGGCTCAAAAGAAGCGGCAGTGGTGGGTCGATGTGAGCTACAGTAGGTGAAACCCAGACCGGGAGACCGAAATCTGACCTTCATCTCCACAGGAGATACTAACACAAAGCAATGAACAATACTTAGGAGATGTACGGACTAATGCAGTTATATCAGTGACCTTTATGGGCATCTTGCAATTAAAATCACGCCACTTCAGCTAATCCTAGATTTTAAGCCTTTAGGAGACAGTTAGATGCATGCACAATGTGGTGCTGTGTACTGCACATGTAAATTACATGTAAATGTAAATTGCTACGGTACACACATGCATGCACTGTTTGCTTTTAACGTCTTACCATTGATTTATCAATAGAGATGGTGAAACATTCTGAAAAGTGGTTTAGTTTAGTTTTCATTTTTTATCTCTTTGGAAGCACTTCGCAATGGTCTGTTTGTATGTTTCAGACAGCGGATTGATGTTTGAGGCGCAGTTGGAGCACATCTCACCTTTCTGGTCTTGAACCTATTGATTTCTCTGCATCCAGAATGACTATCGACTCCATTTATTTAAGCGAGGTCCCTAACGACGCTCGAGTTCAACACGATTTCTGTCAAACTGACTGAATGAAATTCGGTCCACTGATCTGGTTACTGCTCTGTGAGGCTGTTGAATGCCAAATATGCCCATTGAAGACCCACACATTCTACAGTGTCTTAAGTGTTTTCCTGCATGCTGATGATTCAAACGTGCAAGAAAGGAATTGGGTGCTCCTTACGGGCCCGGCCTGTAATCTTTACTGAACGCCTCAGGATCTTGACCTTAATTAGCATAAGCATCACAATTCTCACTTTTGCCCCACCTGTGGTAAAAACCATCCGAATTTAGCTCATTATCAACCACCCCCGAGTCATCAAACCTACAGCATATGCTGACAACATCAAGTTAGCACTAATGGCTGTTTAGCGTTAACCTCAAAGGTGAACAGCGAAGGGTTATTTAAGGTAAAACAATTTGCGCCTCGCAGTTTTTAAGAGGTTGGAGACACATTCGGCGACAATCGTGTGCGGTATGGACTTTTCATTGGCGTGGTCGTGTGGCCTGTGAATCGTGGGAATGTTAAAATTGCTTTTATTATTCACTCATCAGCAGGAGCTCAGCCTATCTAATGGTCTGAGAAGAATTATATCTTGGGTCATAATTTGGTCTTATCTGTAGGTGTATGTATCACCCTTCTGGGATATAGTGTTGTGCTGTTGCAATATAATGGTAAAAGCTGTCACCACAACTCAGCCGGTAGAGTCTGGCATGTTTTGTGCTATTTTTCTGTAGCATTTTCTGTATGCCTAAACTGTAACTACATGCTTTTGTTTATTTTTATATAAAAAGTGGAAACGCTGTAGTAGAAAAACCTCTATTGGAACCAATAGTGTTTTTTCTGTGGCATCAATGCAAAGAAGCTTTTATAGCACCTTTATTTTTACGAGTATACTTTTTACGAATTATTAATACAAATTATTCAAGTGCTGCAAACTAAGTGCTCTTCCGCCATACAATATAGTTCTCATTTTTATCCGCTTAAAAAATCACCACGTTTTGTTTGTGCCACCATACTTACTCGTGTAACTACTCATGTAACAGTCTTTAAATAGGAAAAACATGGAAGTGTTTGGTGGCTTCTAAATTCATCCCTGTTTGGATCCTAGGGAATGAATGGGGCTAGGCTAAATGCTAACACACTCACGACACGCTGTACAAAGATTAAGTGCACGCACTGAAAAAAGATAAATATGTATTAATTCGTCTTAGTTGAGGTAGAACATAGTAAAATATTTAAAATGGTGGTGTTTTCCTTTAACACCAATGGTATTGGACCCACTAACTTTTTATCTAATTTTAAAATGTTAATGTGTTATAATTAATTAGTCTAATTAACGTGAAAAAATTAACACCCTTACTTTTATCTTTCACATATATATATATATATTGGTTTTAACAAACCGTTAATGTCCATCACTCGCTTCACGCCCTACCACTGCTCGTTGATTGTATACATTTAGTATTAATTTGAATCTAATAGATGATTTTCAATTACTAGAGAGTCTAAAGCAGATGCAATTAGATCATATTGAAGAGATGTGAGGTAGTGAACTATGTGCTAATTACTGAAATGGCTCTCTAGAGTTCAACAACTAAGCAACAATCTCTGACGTATTGTTTCCAGGGCAACATAGTCGGCAACAGCATATGCACCTGGTTGGTACACATGCATTAAAAGAAGAAAGGGGTGTAGATGTCAGCAGATGGAGATGGTAGGGTGGAATCATGATAAAATGGAGTTATGTGTCTCCTCAGCAGATGGAGATAAACCTGCTTTTCACCGTAGTCTCCTTTCTCAGCCTCAGAGCCAAGATAGACACCATAGCCTAGAGAAGTGAGCCAGGGGATAGAAAAGGTATTCATCCTATCCTGTGATATGGGAGGGGCTTTAGGAGATACAGTTTTAGTACACTACCAGACTGAAATAGAGCGCAACAGTCTTCTCAACCCTGGAGAACCCAAGAACCCTTCTCTTAGCATCAATTAACATTGGCCAAATTTGACCCGTGGGTTCTCCAGGGTTAAAGGACAAGTTCGGTATTTTACACTTAAAGCCCGGTTTTCAGATTGTTTATGATGAAATAGAACGGTTTTGACTGAAATTTCGACATATGCGGCTGCCCCGAGAATTTTCGGGTGTTTGTTTTTCACCTCCCACCTCTATAATGGCTTTATAGGTGCACTGGAACAATCCTTCCTAAAAAGCATTAAACTTTCATTTACAAAGACGTGAAACTCACCAAGTGGTCAGGGGTGTTCACTGATATGCTCACACAAAAATCGCTGTAAAAGATGCTTTCATCATTCTTTGGGGGGGGGGGGCACAGATCAATGCATGGCTCAATAGCACCTGATTTGAAACGAGTCTACATTTGAACAGGGTTAAGTCACCAGAGTGAAATTAATTTGATGCACAGCAGGTGTCTCCCATCACCCCGCTACCCTTTGAGTTTCTGGTTATTTATAGTTACAAAATAGGTGTTTATCTCCAATACTTTGCCTTCACTCTCCACCCCCGTCTTCACCCAGTCAGAAGGATAAGAGAGTGTTTCAGTCTTATTATTTCCCCTATGTAGTCCAGAAGTTGTTAGACTGTGCGTTTTCGTTGTATTATGCTCATTCGCTGCTCATTGTAAAGGGGGTTTGTTGGGCTGTATTTAAGAAGAACAGAGCAGGTCATGCTGTTGACTTTGCAGTAAATGTTCATATGTTTTAGTGCTCACCAAAAAGAAAATCTTGAGATGATGTGGTATGAGTGTGAGGCAATCATTCACTCTACTAGTCAAGGCGACGCAGGTCACAGATCGTGGATTAGTGCAGCACAGCATCTTACACTTTATTATACCCAGTGGGATAGATGTCTCAGGTCACTAAAAGCTACAAAATCTCCTGATCCTTTTCTAGAATGTGTAACCATTTGCAGTTTTTTTTGCCAAAGCATTGTGATTCCATTTAGTCGTTTTGCTCAAGTCTTAGTTGGGTTGTAGTGTACAATACTGTACAGTACAGTATGCAAACTCTATAATCATAACACACTAACAGTTTGGTCAGTGAAATTGAACGTAACATTGGGTAAAATCAAAAATACTGCGTTATATTAGAAACCGGACCTGACCTGACACTGTTTTCTGTTGTACATGAGAGGCCCTCTGAATAAATAATAAAACGAATAACTTATAATAAGTATTGATTCAGCATATGCTTTTATTCAAACAATATCCCTGAGGCGTCCTGTGTTTTAGTGCCTCGCTCAATAGCTCATGTTTTTTTCCTGTTACTTGCCCTGAGCTTTATCCACTATCCGAAGCCTCAGCTGACCCCTGCCCCTAAAATAGAGATTTCAGGTTGTATGCTAAAATAGTGCTGGGTGGGTGAATTTGTCATGGTCCTGCCTTCCTGTCATAGTGATTCATAGTTCATGTGGCAGGATCGTGGCAGTACCCATGTTTGGTGTGGTAGCTCATGGCCTTTGGTTTAGGTAGTGTGCTCCGGTGTCTTGTCTCTTGTCCCCGTTTCATCCTACCTTCAGTGGTTCTTTTGTAATCAGCTTTGAATATGGGTAGGTTTCTGCAAAAACACCACATTTTGAGCAAAAAGCAGAGATAATTCCATTTTTGTGACGGACTTTTCATAGAGATCCCATTCAGAGCGATCTTTAAAACAGACACGGACATGCAGCCGCTTGCCATAGGGCAATACTTCCGGGTTTAAAAAGTTGGATAATAGCGGTATTGCGGAAAGACGGAAAAACTCGTCATTGGCGGGGAAGCGTTTTCTCTTGATTGACGAGATATCTCGTCAATGGCGGGGAAAGAGTTAATGTCACTGTTTCCTTTGTTCTGTGTAGGATCATTTTGTACCGTGTGTGTTTGCCAGTCGTGTTCTTCGTCGAGAAGTCAAGTCTAGTTTATCTGTCTAGTTGTTTGTGAAGTTTAGTGAAAAGTCTCTGTTAAGTGTATATCCCCTGTTGATGGGTTTTGCCCCCACGTGGGCTATTGTTTTGTCTTGTGTTTTCACAATTAAAGTATTTTGTTAACCCTTCCATCTCCGTCTGCATTTGGGTTCTTCCTGCAATCCTGACAGAATTATGAACTTGAGTTCTGAACTTTGGTGCAGTTTTATAATACAAGGTGGATGGATGGATTTGCAGTCATCCTGTTAAACGTTATGTCAACATAAAATGTGATTCAGCACACGACCACAGGTTGTAATCAAAGCATGCTTAAATAGACTTTAGGTGTGCTATTGCTTTTATATTTTTACAACTGAGAATCCTTGTAAATGCAGCACTGCTAATAAACCTAGGCCACATCTGAAGGCCTCCTGAGAGTTTTCATGTTTCTCACAGTCCTACAGTCAATATTAAATTTAAGCAATGTGTGCATAAGAGTGTGGGATGCTACAATTGTATTAGAAACTCCTTCTCTGTAAAACAGCTGATACAAATAAGTTTTAAGGTGCTCTAAAAGCCACTGGATTTTGGAAACCTCCTGTTCAAACTCAAACCCTTTAGAAGAACATTATTATTTGCCAATTTCTCCATCTTGGAAAAAAATGTACAAAATAAATGATAGAGGTTATCTGGAACATTGGAAAAAATATCACACACTATTACAGGCTCACCATCCTGAATTTTGTTTTCAACATATTGGGCATTTAAGATAGAGCTATCTTCCTGAAGGACGTTCTAGATGCAAAAATAATAGAATTTCATACTGTGCATTCCCATGTTATTATTTCTGAATCATATGTCAGAGCTTTGACATGACATGACAGCACTTTAAACGAATTAAATGCATCATGTTTGTTTTTGGATCACTTCATTTCATTGAGTAAAATCAAACAAGGACGTGAACCAGCAATGCAATGTCAGTTCAGTGCTTTCAGGTTCAGATGTGCTCAGAATGTTAACCTTCACCTCCAATGAAGAGCAGATGAGTGAAAACAAATAGAGATAAATGAACTTTCCTTCCTGTTTAGAGCTTGATTCACCTGTTGCCCTCGAAGTCCAAGATCAGATGACCTGTGTGGTATCAGATCTTATGAACTAAAACCAAAACTGCGCTACAACAAAATATGTTGCTTTGGCTTGGTAACGTGGGCTGTAGAGGTTTACAAAAGAAAATAGTATTACTTTTTCACAGCTATTGATTTCCCAGTGATGTTTATTCAAGTTTAAAGTCTCAGATGTTTCTATTTAGATCACAGGACTTAAATATAGAGCTATGAAAGAAATATGTAAGGTGAATATTAAAGCTCAAACATTTTTGGTTTGGAAAGAATTTAATAAAAATCTATATACATTTTTAAAAACTGTATAATTGAATCATCTCTTTTGATCTCTATGCTGTCTGAGCAACAGAATTTGCATGTTGTTTAAACCTCACCTGTGTTTTTTTCCTATTGATTTATTACCACTGTGGCAGGTAACCAGCTTAAAGATAAAACGTCCAATAGATGATAACTGGTAAAATAAATCCCTACTTGTGCTCATTATTTGGACACTCTTAGGAGTGAATTGTTGTGCAACCAATCTTTCCCAAGGCATTTGTGGCATGCATTTCATTATAGCTTGTGGTTTCTCTCCCCTCGTCCCACCAATATACATTACTAAACCATCACTAGATTTTAAATGGACGTTTCAGGTGGCTACCAATCAGCAGAAAGATGAGAAAAGCATTTACAGTGGTTGACAGATTTCCATCGATTGCCGATAAGCATAAGCTAAATGCAGGCATTTTTTTCTCTCTCATAGGACCGGCTTAGTGAATGAAACTGCATGGGTGCAGTGAATGAAAACGTTCAGAGCATCTCTCCCCATCTCTCCATCTATCGCTCTCTTTTTTATCCCTCATGGGTCGCATAGCCTTTTCTCTGTAGCTCAATTAACTGTCTTTCTTATGGTTGATAGATATTCATGTTTAATGGCTATGATCCACCAGATGGATTCCTTCAGACTTCTGACAGCTATGAAGTAATTCCCGAATCAGTGGCAATCAGATCCCATCGTATATACGTATTTGGGGAAATAGCCTGAATATTGATCATCATATTTTATGAAACGTCTGACATCTGGAGTCCCTGTGGGTTGATTTGTCACTCCTCCCCATCTCCATTTGCATATTCCCCCTGTGTTTAATTCCTGTTTTAAACACAAGCTTAATTAGCTCGAGTCACTGGAGCAGTCTTGGATTATGCCTTTTAGAGAAACAAAACATTTCATCTCATTTAAAACAGTTAGAGAAAGTGTTAAGGCTCAATGACCATTACCCACGCACCCAACCAGAGCCTCTGGTGCATTTGTAGAACGCAAAGTCCTAAGCAACGCTCCAATGACCTTTGAAATGTATGCAGAGACTTCCTTAATGCCATTTCAATCACCATTGGATGGTGAGATGAAGTGCTTGCATTTAGTACAACAAGCACATCCAATACCTTTAATTCGTAAGTGTAGAATTTCCGCACCACTGGCTTCAGTAAAGTATCTGCTAAAATGATGGCTGCTTTCAGACCGGTTTCCTGAACACTCCGCCTGTCTGCCATTGGTAGACTGGTCCCTTCTCAGTCATGACACCTAAATTGCAATGGGACATTTAAAGAACACCGTTTCCAACTAAAACAAAAAACTTCTATGCGTTGTTACATGACAACAGCGTTCTTTAAGCGTTAACTTTGCAGTTTTTTAAAGACGATCCATCTTTGTGTGAACTATGCAGAAATGCAGATTGTTAAAACCGTGATGCCATGCACATGCATATTACATGTTTAGACATTGTGTGACATCGCCAACTACTGGCCTACCATGCATAATACAGCGTTCTTAGTAGTTTTCGTGGACTTGTGTAAACAGGGATCGTGTAACAATGTGGTGGTATGTAACTTCCGCTTTAATACATTGTTATTGTGTAAAAGTACCTCAAGTATTTTGGGATAAATGTGTTTGCTAAATCACTTAATGTACAGACACAGAAAGACAGACACAGCAGTATTTAAATAGCATAACAGAGCCACAGTGTTTACACTTTTTAGAATAATCAGCCCACAAATGGCTCATTTAGTTGTTGCTGCATATTAAACAAAAATAGGAACATAAATAAAGACACACTTTACTTCAGTGTTGAAGGTGCTTTCCACGAAAAGTCTTCATGAACCAGAAGTTGTGATCGACTTTGCTTCCGTGTTGTGACGTATTTCCGAGTGCAACAGAATATCACACAAGGGAAAATAGTGGTGTGGCTTGTGCTTTCCACTGTGCTTTGATTGGATATAGAATAGTAGGCGTTATATTCAGAAATGGAACTGGCATCAGACTGACGGTTGGAGGGGGCAGAGTAAACAGATGCTCCCGCCCAAGCCGTCTAGCTGACGTCATCAGAAAATGATTGCCGCAAGAGGACGGAAGGACATTTTTAGACCCTGTTTAGACTGCAGGCAAAAGTGGCCCAAATCTTTTTTGGGGGGCCAGGTGACCAGGTTTGACTTCTTTAAGAGTAGTGTGAACACTCAAACCCAAATCTGATTTTATCCAATGTGGCCCCAGTGTGAACAACCAAGGCTCATTTGTTGCGACTTTTATGTCAATCAAATTTTATGCCATCACATTCCCACCACTCCTGGTTTCGTCTCCACATCCACACAGATCTCTGTAGCGAATTTGCAGCCATAACCCCGCAAAAGGCCGAAATGTATACAACAATGCTTACTTCCTCCATAACCTCGCCAACTTTATCGCAATTGCGTGCTGCATGTGACGTTATTGTTTGTTTGCGCATGTAGGACAGTTCGAAACAGCAAACACTTCACACTGGTATCTGATATAGGCCACATTTGAAAAGGTAATGTGAACAGCAAAACAAAAAAATCAGATCTGAGCAAAATATCCGAATTGAGCATTAAAACTTGCAGTGTGAACGGGGTCTTAGATTTTAATTGAAGTTTATGAGGGCACATGAATAAAAAAGAATCACTTACACGGATAAATTGTTAATAATTTACACTGCAATATTACATAAAACAATAAGAATTGTCAGTTTTGATTGGGACTTAAAAATTTTATTGGGACTTTAAAATTATTATAACCGATTGTTGTTGTTTACTGACTCCAGTCTGTGATTGTAACCAGGGCCAGTTCTAGGCATGGGCAGGGGTGGGCTAAGTCCACCCAAAGTCTGTCTTGCTCACCTAATCAGAATTTAGTCAAAAACATCATTCATATATTTTATTTCACTACAATTTATACAATCTGAGTTTTTTAATAGCTCCTGTTTGTGACAAAGGGCTTTAGACTGTCCTAACCAATCAACATAAAAAAGTCAGTATTTTTCTGTTTTTATTGGCTGAAAGCAACATCACCCTACACTCACACTCATCAGGCGGTCTCTGTCTGTCTAAAGTGGAGAATCTCTGGCTGACACGACACACGCAATGTGTAGCTTTCAGCCTGTTGTTTGATGATCCGGAAAAAACTCCACTTTCCACGGCTCCCGTTTTAGAAATAAATCCGTCTCTCCACCTCAATTCCTCAAAATCATGTTACAGGACTTGACTCAAATTTAAATGCACCTTCCCAGTAATTTGAGTCCATTTAGTAGTCATTTCATTTTGGATAGTCTGTTCACGTCTCATACAGTAGTGAGGAATTGCCCCCTAAATTTCAAACAAGAGGTAAACAAATTAATTTACAATTAAACAAAAAAATATTATTACTGTCATGATCAAAATGAAATGTGAAAATGAATATAAACAAGCATCGATGACAGCATTACATTTCGATCTGTAGAGTCATTGACTGATCTTTCTGTCAGTATTGTTTGGTCGCTACTCGCTTTATATTTATTTGCAGTTTGATAAATCATTCTTTCATTAATACATGAAACTGCAATATAATAATTCATACACTTATATACTGCCCACCCAGGATATCCGCCAGCCCAGCCTTCTATAGCTTGCAAGAACCGGCCATGATTGTGACGGGTTTCCAAGGGAACAGACCCTATAAAGCAGCATCCAGCAGGGACATGCAGGCTTATTCATGCCCAGCAGTAGCAGCCTGCTTCAGCCACAGGCCACAGCTTCCTCTCCCAGACTCGGCATTCAGCAGACCCTTTGTCCTGGTGGCTCTGCAGCTCCACACAGTCAGACAGGAGATGAGCAGAGGAACAGGGGAAGAAATGTCTCATTATTCATACCATTCATCCTGTCTCCTGTTTGTTACTGTCTGTCTCTCCTTTCATACTAAGAAGCAGAGCAGGAGAAAGAAATCACTCTGGGAAACGTCTCGAAAAATTATTGGCCTTCAAACAAAAACGACAACTGTGCCCGGTTTGATTTTGTTTACTTCTTTTGGTCTTTTTGTTACAGGGCTTTCTTTTAATTTTAAATAGCCTTGTTCTGTAATTACATTTCCCAGCCCTCTACACATACTCATTCCCAAAACCCAGGGCAATTTGCATAAATATTTCCTGAGTTTTATGACTTCTTGATTCTTTGCAAAAATATTTCTGTTATAAAGAAATCATTTTGCCCGCAGTTTAGACTGGGAGAACAACAGTTGCCCTGTTGTAAAATCTAGTTGTTTTGCAACATGGTTGCTTGTTCTTAAAGTGGTTTAAGCTCCACAAACCACAGTGGTTCAACAAACCAGCTGGACTACCAGTGATTCCTGTAGAACCTAGTTACAGTGTCCAGAATCCCAGTGTTAATGTGTTTTAATCCATTCTTTCAGTTAAACATCTACCGAAGTGCGTCAAGATCATGATGCTATAATGAAGTAATGGGCTAATGATGGTCTCATGTGATAGGCTGTGATTGATACTAAGTATGAAGGAATTAGGTTAACTGATAATCTGAAGGGACATATCCATAAATTACCCTTAAATGAACTGTAGCTTAGCTGTCGCTCCTAAATTGCTTTGGCAACGTACAGACACACACACACGCACGCACACGCACACACACACACACACACACACACACACACACACACACACACACACACACACACACACACACACACACACACACACACACACACACACACACACACACACACACACACACTAACACAGATACTTAAGACCCTTCCATCTTTGCTATCCCACCAGCTGACACACCCAGAATCCATTCGTTTGTCAATTATAGGCAAGCATTGTGTTTATGAAGTGTCAGAATGATGAACAGGCCCATGCTGTCAGACCAGAATCTACCAGGCATAGAGGCGTCAGTGCTTATGTAGCCTATTAAGTCATGCAATCATGCATCACAATAGCTGTACACAGCCATGGCTTGGAGAAAGACAGTCAGCATATGAGCTCGGTATATTGGTGTGCTGTCTGCCAAAGCGACTGCAGATGATTGTTTGGCTTTAAAGTCAACTCGCTCTGACTCAAATTCCTTTATTTGATTTTTCCTTCTGGCGCGGCTGTGCTGGAGGGCTGGGTGGGAAGGATAGGGACCATGATGGTGAGCTCTTTTATTGGATTCAACTGAGCACTAGATGCGCTCTGGAGTGTCTCGGTCACTCAAGCCCGTTTAAGAAACTGGGGAATGCTGGGAGTTTTATTTACCAAATTCACTTTTGTCCCCTGCATAGTAGAAAAAAGTGTACGTTTCGTCAAACCAAGCTCTGGTTTTGTCCTCCTCATTATAACCTGCCTCTCAAGCTGCATAATATAATTTTTATAATTATTTTTTTGCTTGTTTTCAAGTCAAGGGATCCAATAAGATAGACCTTCTTGAGAAGCGTAATTGCATATGATACTACTGTAAAGGGACATTCCACTTTTTTGAAAATATTTGTTGATATTACGCACTGCCCGAAAATAGTCCCCTGCTACTGAAAGTAACCAAGGGGACTATTTTCAGTGTAATATCACTACGCCTGCTGCAGCCATGTTACATCAGCAAAGTCACTGATTATTACGCCAGTTTGAGAGTATAGATCCTAGTCATATATGCCTATAAAATGGCAGCTTTTAATTTTCTGTCGGTCTTAGTACACAATGTAACTACAGGAGAGTCAAGTTTTAAATGGGAAAAATATCGAAAATCTTTGGTTATTTTTTAGCACGATGCTAATGGTCTAATCAGATTCAATGGATTATGCTAAGCTATGCTAAAAGTGCTAGCGCCAGACCCAGAGAACTGCTGAATAAATTCCAAAACGGTAAGAATCAAATTTTTAACTCTAAGGTAACTGGAAAATTAGCATATATTCAAAAAAAGTGGAATGTCCCTTTAAAGGTATGTATTTTGTACCTCTTAGGTACACACTGGTACTTTGGAGGTGCATACTGGTACAGGTACCTCAAATTTACAAATCTGAACCTAAATGGCACATAGGACCTTTTTTTAAAAGGTACAGTACAGACTTTTTTTCTGAGAGTATAGAAATGTTTCTGGTAATGAGTTTGTGACTTTTAAACTCAAATGAAATAACTTAAGTGAGGTTTATTGCTGTCAATAAATAATAAAAAAGTAAATAATAAAAATAATGATAATTAAAAAATATGTATTTTGGTTTTACTGTATTTGCTAATTTACTGTTTTATTTGCACATTAACCAATAATCTTGGATAAAAACATATTCTTTTAAACAAGTAGTATTATCATCTTAAGCAATTTTACTTCTGAACATTGTTTAGGGATTTAATTGTTTCGCAGAACATATTTTAGAGAGAAAATATAACATTTTCTGGCTACATGATCTTTTTCAGCAAGAACACTGCTTTTGAAGATTAGAAGAAAACTTTATTTTTAACTTGAAATAATAAATAATTTTGTAAATTATGTGACATACTTGGCACATGCACCCAGTAGCATTCTGTAGACGATACTTGTAAGCACACAGATGGAAAGAATCTCCAGGGATTTGTTTTTAAGTAATTGACTATGGCCCAGTCATATCTATTAGATGTCATTGTACCTTTGGGGGCTTATAGTTCAGAGGACTGTTGTCCACACACAATTTTTCTGTGTATGACTCCAGTGCCAGACTCGCTCCACTGGCTTTACTCCCAGAACCTCAGCTAGATGTGTAACACCAGTGGGGAACCACGAGCACTAATAACATCTGGGGTTCTCTAGCTGGATATTTCTCCCTATGATCCATTTCATTTTTATGACATTTTTTAATGAGTCTTTGAATGTGTTTATAAATGTGTCTTTTATTAGCTGCAACTGCTCTCATAAACATAAGCTTGTGGAATGTAAAGGAGTTCATTATTTTGTTGCTTTATTTAAAAAAATATTTTATATGTTGCATCATTAAGCAAGTACAGCATGGACAGTGCAGTGAATTATTTGGCTCATGATTTTATGTGGTAAAGATCAAGCACACCTTCTTTTCCAAGGCAAATGGCCAAACTAATTCATACAATGGGAGTCAGCCAAAGTCAAGGACAAGAACTGGTTCCTGAGCCAGGCTTCCTACTGTTAAGCCTACTTGGATTTTCTGCTCAAATTTCTCCTATTCATTTTTTTTTTTGGTCAGTATACCGGCTTTGCTTTATTTTTGTCAATATCCTGAATTGTATTTCCACCACTTAGACTAAAAGAACAAAGTAACCAAGGTAACCGGTGGTTATTTGTCAGTACTGTTGAGTGATGAGGAAATGTTGGATAATAATTGGCTGTCAGTGAGCTGCCATATGCAGCTTTGAGTACTTTCCAAGTGAAGGGTGAAGTTTTATTTGATAGGATATTGAAAGATGAAGGTCAAAATTCATTTCTGGAGGATTGCATATTCATGATGACCTCAAAGAAATGACCCGTGTGATATCGGATATACAGATATATTTAAATATTTATATTTAAATGTACAGTCTCTCTCTTCCAGAAAAATGGACCAAAGAATTTGATGACTCAGCCTGAACTTTATTTTTTTTGTCTTGGCTTGTGGCTGTGATGTAACTAAAGCCATTTGGCTTTTTTGAGGAAAAAAATTTGAAGTGCTGTCCAAGCTGTTTAAATGGATCAACTCAGAAAAGTAAACTCAAAGATGTTTTTTTTAATCAATAGAGCGTTGTTGTTGTTACATGATCATGTTAATCATGTACCTTGACACCTACCAGTGTACTATTGAGTCATATGGAGGTGTTTCTACCTAGCGTAAGATTTCACGCACGCTTTCCTGCTCTCTCTCACCCTCTCGCTCTCCCCTTCAAACTAAAGCTCTTTTTCTTGAACTCGCCTGCATCATTCATTCTTTCTTTCATTTTGACTTTGCCCATATCCAACTAAGAAATAACAGGATTGAAGATCATTTTACCGGCTTTGCAGGCGACCTGGCACAGTTCACTGAACAGTGCCATTTACAGTTACAGGGGTTAGTAAATTTTATAAAAGAAATAGCCGTGTAATTTTTATGAAGTTGTAAAAATCAATGAGGCAGCAACTCTTCAGTCAATGAAAAAGCATGCTGTGAAATGAATGTAGGGAATGCAAACTCTGTTTTCTCACATCTGACCATCTGCCATAGTAAAAAACACCGCCTTTAGAGGTTTTATCAGCACACATCACATTTGTACCTCAGAGATGACAGAATCGATCTTATAGATTCAAATAAAATTGAGGTTAAAGAAATGTTTTTATTTATTCATTTATTTTTTGGGATTTTGTTGAATTGAATAAATTCCATTACATGTTTAAAATGATGAATGTGAGACCAGTACTTTTTAAAAAGGTAGTTAAATGACTCATCCATCTTTTCTTGACATGTTGGTTTAAACTGCCCACCTGCTTGCCACCTGGTAAGTCACCTGAAATACGTGCAGAAATATGTATTTTAAAAAATTATTTAGAATATTTTTGAGTCAGGAACCATGTGTTACAAAAGTTTTGTTTATTGAGCAACATTTCAGTACATTTTAATGATTTTTTCCAAAATATTTTTGATATCCCCATTCAAAAAAGTCAGGTGTCATGCATAACTCATGTTAGTGTTAGACTAAATCATAACTAGTTAGTGTTGAGTCCTGCATGTTATTGATAGTGACATTGAAATTACCATTTATATAGGATTGTGTGTCAATATGAGGTAGGATTTCACCGTATGACTTTGCAAACTTCAATAACTACTGTCAACATGACAATGAGAGAGATGCAGAATAAATATAACTCCTTTATGAAAGGGAATTTTACTTTTTAAGTATTTGTTTTATTTTTGTAGTATCATAAAAGATAACAGAATGAGAATGTTTTAGGCACCTCATTTTGTCTCACTTCTAAAAGCCATATTTATATTTTACAATAAAACATGTCTTATTTCTGCATACATACTTTGCTGAACTGTTTACTTTTTAGTATGCTAATTACATTTTAGTGTTGCATTATTGTGATGCCTGAGGACAATAAATAGCTGATTCACTTGATTTAGTAAAGCACCTGATTTACCCAGGGGTGCCATGCACGTCCTGAAAAGTGAAGCTAAAACATTTCGATCACCCACTGGTGGCTGGCTGCCCTTTCCATGTAAATGAATGGGTTGTGAGCCCAACTTAAAAACCAGTATACTTCAAATGATTTTTCCCAATGATGGTTTCTTTTTTTTTATGTTGATATACTTTGTTTTTGTAATATGTTTGGTTTAGGTTGGTTATTAGATGCTATTAAAAAATTGGTTTATCGACTTGTGTGTTTCTAAATGACAGGAATACAGGGGCCTCAATACCGCGTCTCACGACTGCGCAGACTCTGGCTTCTCGCATCATTGCCATAAGATGTCAGCAGCCATTTTTTTACAGTGGAAATCTATGAAGATGCATTGTCCATCTTTTTTTTTACAGTATATAAATTCACCAGATATTTCGTCAGTTGAGTCTGGAGAAGTATATAGTGAATAAAGCTTAAGCACTTTAAATGTAATTTGTAGTGTGCAGACCCCCCCCAAAAAAACATTCAGAAACTATGAAACATAATTATGAGCTGCTTTACTCTCAACATTTTCTTTCATTATTTTACTAAACTTTATTTTAAAACTCATAACTAGATTTTCAGGAAGGCTAGAAGAGCCGGTGGACATTTTTACTTTTCTCCAAACAGACATTTGAAATTAGTATTCCAGAGGTCTCACCTCACATCCTGGGTTTCCTTTGAGCTCTGCGTAAGAAAAAGTCATGTTCTGTGTTTCAAAGGGTCCAACAAACTGACATTGACATTGGGCTGAAATGATTTATTGAAGGCGGGCAGAGAAATGAAGTTTCTCTTTAGAGAAAAGAGTTTTCATGGAGGTGATTACATATCTGCGGAGTCCGCTGCTTGATGTTTTTGTCTTCTGTGCACTTCACTGTTTTTCTCAGATGCCAGCCGTCACAAGCAGATTAAATTACCCTTGACAACAGAGACCTGAGAAGGCATTTTAGTCAGGCACCCTGCTTGCAAACAATATCATACATGTTCAATTTATGAATATCGTGCTGCATTATGGAAAAGTTACAGGTGCATGCCGGGAAGGAATTTGATGGATTTGGCTGTGCTATTATAAAGGTGGCTGGGTTTTTCTGGATCGTTCTGTCATTCCCTGTCATAGATTCTTTGTTTTTATTAAGAAGGCCAAGTCAGTGGGCCAAGAAACAGCTGACTGATTAAAACATTACGCGTCCAAGTACACATTGGAAAAAAGGAAACACATTCATCTAATAATAGAGCTTGGTTCCAAAAAGTGATAAATGCCATTTAAAAAAAATTGTTATATCGCCAAAATCAGAATTGTATCAGGTCAGTATTAAAATTCGGTCATCTTTTCTCCATTTTTTCCCAAAACTCGATAAACGCCAGTCCTCCTTCTCTGCAGAATGCAATAAATCTGCTCAACCAATCACAGCGTACCATTCCTTGCAACGTAAACAACAATGGCGGCGCTTTGAATACACACAGAATCCTAATTTTCCTCATCTACTTTTGTACTTCGTGGTCAACAAACAAACAAAAACAAAATAAAACTTTTGATGGCCCAGCAGATTTTATAAAAACTTTCCATTATTTTACTCAAATTCAATGAAAATCGAGAAGGACCAAATCATTTACAGCTGATTGCTGTTAAAAAAGTTCAGTGATGTCCCAAGGATGACAGCAACAATGACGCTGTTCTTAACATGACAAAGTAAGTGTTTTGATTAATGCCATTAATATGTATTTTTTAATCAGTGTATACCACTAGTCAACTAAATGAATATAACATGGCAAAGATGAATGCACATTTATATATTTGATTCAATAGATTAAAAACATTGTCATGGATTTATTGCATTTTGTGGAAAAAATAATCAATTATGGATTTGAATTTTTAATTATAACTTAAAGATGCTATGTAAAAGTTTGTAACAGAAAATAGTGGTTTTCATTTTGTCACTTCCTTGATATAGAAAACACATTTTTAACGAAATTAGTCAAAATAGATTTATTGCGTTTTGCAACCAAACTCTTCATATATTCTTTGTTTGCGAAGGGAACGGTGAACAAATCCGTAATCAACCTCAGATACCACGCAGGTTTTAACAGAACAGGTTTCAAGACGAGACCTCTCAGGTATTTTTAACCACCTCCCTACATGCTCACCAGGTGACAAGTGACCCCGAACATTCATTAATTTCACTACATAACAAACAACAGCAATAGCCAAGCTGAGCTTAGATGAAGTATACTTAAATCACCAACGAACCGTGAGACAAATCTTCCCTCTGAAACAATTTGTTACCCCGAGCCAAATTAAAGACAGCGAGTCTCTCAAATCACTTTTCATCCGTCATATAACTCCACAAGAGAGGAGAGCGGTTTGTCTGTAGGGCTCTTTGAATGCTCTAATAAATGTTTTGAGGAAGCGAGGGCATGGGGACTTAACAGATTAACACAAAAATGAAAAACGGTTGAAAGTAAAAGCGTTTGGCCGTGACAGCGGTATGTAAGAATTTGCAGGAACGGTAGAATCCGGGCTGGATGATTGCAGGGAAGGGATAGGGTCACTGGTGCCAACAAGAACATCCATTTTACTGTGTTTTTCTCTCTCGCTAGTCAAATTCCTGTCCAGGTAGCACAAACAATTCAAAAGAGCTTTATGTGTGGGACGAGCAAAGCAACAATTTCCACTTTTTTTAAATGTTATTCCTTGATATCGATCTCTGAACGTGCCAATCATGGATGACACTTCTGTGTTCCCTGTAACAAGGCTGATAGCAATGATTTCGAAATTAATGCTGTAAACATACCCACCTTAGCCTTCCCGAGGAAATCCCATCCTCGGGTGGTTTGGCGGTAGAGATATCGATTCGTTTCAAGTGTGCGATCCATTTAGAGTCCAACAGCTCATTAGGCTCTCAGAACAACAACATCAACTAATCACTACTTTAACCCCCCGTAGGTTAGGGCTGCGGTATGGATCCACAACGGTGCGGTTTTGTTTTAGGGTTACCGACCTATAGGTAGGAACCCATCCCCTAAATCGAGCGCTTCCTCTGCATTGCCTTTTGATGAATGAAACGAGCCGAGTTCACTCACTTTCCTTGAATAAAAGATTCCACGTAAGGTCTCGTGGGATAGGACGCCCGTCTACCTTTCCCAGCGCCTCTTTTTCTTTTCTTCCGCAAATGCAGACTCGGAGCCAGTTGCTTATGATCTTTAAGCTTGAAGTTGTAACGAAAAGAAACAGAAAGGAGCTGGTAGGTGAAGGGTGTGGGGGAGCAACCAAATGAAATGCTGGATTTCTTTTTTGCTGTATGATTTATGGTTTCACGGTTGTGAGCGAAGAGCATAGCGGCGGTGATGAGAAAGGTCAATATGTCAGGCTGTCGTGTAGAGTATCTTCAAACTTCACAAATGAACAGCAGAAGCGTAATGGACTTTGTCAGTCAAAAAGACTAAGTAAGGCCGACTGCCAATGAGCTGTAAATATTTTTCACTTGGCTATCAGAGCCTAGGATTTTTCTTTCTCTTTTGCCAAAGTCTATATCAGCGGTTTTCCGCTACTCACCACTTGTTTCTTCTGCTACGTTTCTGCAACAGTATGTTGTGCTTGTTTACTCATGCTATTTCGCAAAAGAAGATCCCATGAGACAGTGTGCCTTGCCTATTGCTAAATTCTTGCACAGGGGATGTCTCCGCATTGAGTTTGCTCAGGAATCAGTGTTTATAAAGCTATAGTGCCAACTTGACAGGCAGAGTCTGTGCTTGGTTAATTCAGCTAACTTGTTAAGATAAAAGTTGGTATTACTGCAGATTTGTAGATGAGATCTGTGGTTATTTGGATGATTTGTATTTCGCGTTTGTGTTTCGTGACGCTGTCAGGCTAATTAATTAATCCAAATAATCGTTGGGAGGGCAAGAGGCACGTTGCAGGGGTGCTGTTGCTTTTACAAAGCGATTAATATTGGTGGTGTGCCCGCAGTTGTGCAGTTCTGACCTGAGTATATCCCACTGGTAATTCGTTCATTAGCAGGCATCCTCATGTGCTTCCCTGGCTATAGGCAAGGGAGTCAGATTCACTCGGCTCATCTCTCAGCCTCATTGCTTGCAGATAAATCAACATAAAGATTTTTTAAGTCTGATAAAGGCTTCTGGTGGGAAAGCTCTAGTGCAGTGGTCACCAACCCTGTTCCTGGAGATCTACCCTCCTGCATACTTTAGATCCAACCCTGCTTCAGCATCTGTAAATTTTAGGTGTGAAAAGCTTTATTAGCAGGTTCAGGTGTGTTTGATTGGGGTTGAACTCTACAGGACAGTAGTAGTAACAACGTTGGTGACCACTGCTCTAGTGCATGTTCATTTAATTCCACTGGCTTCAATGAAACCATTTAATGATGGCAAACAATTTCCTGTGTAGCGTTTGATGAATGAAAAGAGATCTCTCCAGTGGGATTTTACCAAACAAAAGCATAGTTAGAAGAACACTGTGAAAGCACTGGAAAACTTTTCTGCAAAGTTTTCTATGGCATTTCAGTCCCAAGGGAGTAAAAAGATGGCCTAAGCACTTATATGCTTTCATTTAGCTCAACTGGTAGAGCTGTGCGCTAACAACATCAAGGTCGTTCCCAGTAAAATGCACACACTGATAAATTGGATTTAGAAATGTAAAGCCTGAATGCCCAGTAAGTCACTTTGGATAAAAGCGTCTGGCAATTGCAATAATGTAAATGTGGGTGAGAAATATTGATTTCTTGCTTTAAAACATTCTAGATTTACGATTTTGTGTTGTATAATCAGAGAAATAACATGAAGTTTGTAAATACAAGGTCATGGAAAGCCTTAAATATCAGGGTTAAAATGTTTGGATTTAAAAGCAATTTCTAAATCTTCGAAAACTGATTTAAATCTTTACAGGGAAATTTCGCTACACTGTCAGAAAAAATAGTGAAGCAATAAACGTCCTGGGGTCTCATTTATAAAACTGTGCGTAGGATCCTTACTAAAAGCCTACGCATGCACAAAACAATGTTCCCTTTATAAGTCACAGATCACCTGCAAGTGTGCGTATATGAATCATCATTAGATCAAGCCCTTTTTTTTCAATTCAATTTTATTAATATAGGGCTCTTCACAATTGTTAACTGTTTCAAAGCAGCACGGTTTTCTGATAGATAATATAAGAAGCAGAATACAGAGGCTTAGAATAAACCATACAAGCGAGCATATTAATAACGTATACAGTAAAGTGCTAAGTTAAGCCAATGTTGGCTGACTCTCCAGGGGATGAAAACCCCCCTAGGAGAAAAACCCTGTGAGAAAACTCCTAGGAGGAGAAAAACCCTTGAGAGAGATACATATTTATATATATATATATAAACACAATAGGGATATGAAAGGGTAAGCTGATTAAACTGGTTCAGCTGGTGGTCGTTGGTCAGGCATCGGCTGGGCATCACGATAAAGGATAGCCAGTAGATGAGTTGTGTGATGACCTTCACAGCAGCAGGAACTGGGTCTGTTTGTCTCATTTTCCTCGGGGTCAAGGACGAGACAGGGAGAGAGAAACAGAATTCTATTAGCGTAGGGGCTGTTCGCATGTAATGCAAGTGTCATACAGTATTGTGGTTTAAAATCCACTCGGTTCTAGACAGACTAACTATTGCGGCATAAGTATATTACCCAGATGAGTTTTGTGAATGCTTTGTTAGTTACGTGTGTTTGTTTTTTTATAGATCACAACCTTTGCGTGGAAACTGATGTGTGCACGTTTCAAGCCCCGTTTTTGTGCGTACGCACGCTTTATAAATGAGACCCCTGATATGTACTATTTAGGTACAGATATGTATACATTTGGTACCAATATTAACCTTTGAGTTACTATAAGCACTCTTTAGGTGCAAATGTTTACTTTTTGACAGGTTACCGCCTCAGTGAACTCTAGGGACCATTTTTTCTGATAGTGTAGAGAAATTCATTGCTCTTTGCAAGTAATTTTATTTCCAAAAATCTAGTCATCAGGAGAAACTGGTTAAGTCATGCAAAGAACATGCAGAAATCAAAGAAATGCATTGGTCAATAGATGCAAAAGCCCTGTTTAGAGTAAAAGATAAGTTGAATAATGCATACTGTATGGTCCGATCGATGTTTGACTTTCTTACCCTGTAGAATCGAGTTCTAGAAATAAAGGTCAACTCTATTATAGTTCCCATCTTTGTGGATCATCATAACAATGGTTTATTCACACCCATGTGACAACGTGACATTAGTTCTGGTGGCTCGTGCCGAACCTAATAACTGCTTTAACCGATGACTCAATTTAGCATCAGTGTTTGGTTGGTGCTCAGCAGGGTGAGCAGCAAGGCTATGACATCGCTCCCAACCTCCTGCTTACAGTATCTCAATGGTATGCATCTATTTTTCAGTAGCCTAGATGTATATAAAAATGGAGGTTTATGAACATGTTTAATATTTATCCATATTTCTGAAGACTGTAAATTGAACATGTATTATTCAGAGCTGGCAGTTTTGGCGCACATTGGAGCAATGCAAATTAAACATCAGCTGCATAAAATAGCGAGCATAAATCAAAGAGAGTGACAAGAGCCGGCCCGATCGGTTTGCCTTGTCACAGTTCTGTAAATGCCTTTCATCAGTCAGGATTAAAGGCTTTAATAACATACAGTCACTCAAGAATATAAATGGCACATTTGATTTCCATTATATAGCATGGAGATGCATCTATAGGGTATTTTTATCGCATGACCATTTCTGATCTATATTTGGTGCGCTCTTATTACTTGGATTTTATCCAAGGATTGTTTGTATTTGTGTGCATGTGTATGTGTGTTTGCCCGATGTAGATAAATAAAGCTGATAAATTGGCAGTAAGGTTCATCCGTGCATCGAGGAAGTTTACACGCCACTGTTTATACATAAAACACTTTTTAATAAATGAAGATCAATTTGTACTCGTCTAGCAAGCCAATGTTTGCATGCAATTATTGATTTTTGGAGGCCATAAATAAACATTTAGCCAGTTTCAATCAAATTGGCGCTGTGCAGAAAAGCATATGATCCATATAATTACAAGAGTTAAGAAATTTCATTAGGGCTTTTAAAAAAAACTTTAATAAATCAGTAATATTATTTATGTGATCCTGTTTGTGAAATACAGACTTATGTCTCATAATCTAATTATGCATCAAAGTGGCCTTACTTATTTAATATTTAGGTTATTAAGCTGTATGTGCTTACATTATGAAAGCTGATTTTATTCAATGAAATTTATATAGCGCTTTTCACAATTGTTTAATTACATTTACATTTACATTTAGTCATTTAGCAGACGCTTTTGTCCAAAGCGACTTACAAGTGAGGTAGACAATAGAAGCAATTATGGCAACATAAGAACAGCAATACATAAGTGCACTGGAAATAGTCTCATCAAGTCCAACACAATATACATAGCCAAGGGTATGTTAGTGGTTTTTTTTTTTTTTTTTTTTTTTTAGATAAAGAGGAAGGTAGATAGAGAAAGAGATAAAGAGAAGGGTAACTAAATAAAGATAGTAAATCTGTAATTAGGAAGTTAGGTAATGGTGGAAGAGATGGGTTTTTAGCCGAGTCTTAAAGACAGCTACAGTGTCAGCTGATCGTGTCACGACCGGCAGATCATTCCACAGTTGTGGGACAGTTCCTGAGAAGGTACGCGTTAGGGTTTTCTTCCCTTTTTGAGATGGTACCACAAGTCGTCGCTCGGTGGCAGAGCGCAGTGATCGAGAGGGTACATAAGGCTCTATAAGCAAGCGAAGGTAAGGGGGTGCTGACCCAGTGGTGGTTTTAAAGGCCAGGAGCAGAGCCTTAAATTTGATGCGGGCTGCTATAGGAAGCCAGTGTAACTTGACAAAGAGAGGAGTGACGTGCGCCCTCTTTGGCTCATTGAAGACCACTCTTGCCGCTGCGTTCTGAATCATCTGTAAGGGTTTGGTCGTGCAGGCTGGAAGTCCTGCCAGTAGCGCATTGCAGTAGTCCAGCCTGGACAGGACAAGAGCTTGGACCAGGACCTGCGTAGCATGCTCATCTAGGAAAGGTCTAATTTTCCTAATATTGTAGAGGATGAATCTACAAGAGCGAGCGGTGCTGGCAACATGCTCCGTGAAGCTAAGCCGATCATCAATGACCACTCCCAGGTTTTTGGCCGTCTTGGAAGGCGTGATGGTCGAGGAACCTAGCTGAATGGAAAAGTTGTGCTGAATCTTTGGTTCGGATGATATGACAAGCAGTTCTGTCTTCGCAAGGTTAAGCTGGAGATGGTGATCCTTCATCCAGAGTGAGATGTCCCTCAGGCATGCCGAGATGCGGGCAGAAACCGTAGGATCATCAGGGTGGAACGACAAGTGGAGTTGAGTGTCGTCTGCATAGCAGTGGTAGGAAAAGCCATGTTTCCGAATGACAGAGCCCAGGCATGTCATGTATATCGAAAAGAGCAGCGGTCCAAGCACAGAGCCTTGAGGGACCCCGGTATCTAGACGTTGGGGTTCGGAGACGTAATTGTTTTAAAGCAGCTTTACATTAATAGATGCAGGAGAAAACACAGAAAATGGGTGTTTCTCAATGTCAAGAATACTTATTTGGCAGGACTGATCCTTTCAAGTCACTTCTTTCAGAGGCTAGGACACGTAAATGGAACAGGCTAGCAAGTGCACGTTATTACGTCAGTTAAAAGGTCTGTTTTCGGCACTGCGTGCATAGGATTGTGGGTGATTTCAGAGTGCAAAGGCTACACATATGCATCCTTTCCTGTATATGGGATATTTTTAGAACGAAGGACTCAGTCCTTGAAATTTAGAGGATCCTTGACATTGAAAACAGTCCTTCGATAGATGTCGATGACATAGCATCCTCAAAATTCTGGCTTCCGAGGATCCTTCCTTGACCTATTTTAGGGCCCTATAATTTCCGCGATCACGGAATCTAGTATTAACGCGGAATTTCGCGAAATTTTACATATTTTGAATAAAATTGTGTTTTTGTGTGTGAGACGAACGTATGTCTGGGGAAAATGCAGACCGAGGGAAGTAAATCTGGGCGACACACCCCCTCCCGTTGTTTCAGACCCCCTCAAAAACACTGAAACCATGTGGAAGCGGCTCTCCACAATCTGCTTTCGTCAGCGAAAAAATTAAGAAATTTGACGCTAAGCACTTAAGAAATTTAACGCTTAGCACTTAGCAGTTCTCACATGACTTTTATGTGACCGGAGAACTGTTATTTTGTAAGTTTTGTCAACATTCTGTTCACTGTGAGCGCAAAGATACATGCACTCTCTCATACACGTCTGTCTCACTGCACTTCTCTCACGTGCACGCGCTCTCGCATCTGTCCGAAGTCCGAACACAAATCCTCATGTATTTGTTCAGTTTTATGCATTTCAAGCAAGCTGAGGCAAACTAACTATCCCTCGCATATAAATATAATCATCTGCATCATGACGCCGCTCTCTGTCTCTCTTTCGCTCGCACGTGCAAAGAGCTGCGTGTTCATGCTGTCCTAAGTCATATCACTATATCCTGTGTATGTTGTTAAATGCATGTTTTTCAGTCATTAAGTAATCGTGTTATCCAGTTTTTTCCCAAATCATTTACATTTTAATCATTAACATTAAAGGCACACTCTTTGTATGACTAAAATAACAGTAAAGGGTTAAAAAAATTGCCAAAAATTAAAACGGAATTTGCTAAATTGTAAAAGGAGAAAACGGAATTTGGGAAAAAATAAAACGGAATTTGGGAAAAAATAAAACGGATTTTATAGGGCCCTACTAATTATACCGTTTACACTTCATTAGCACAGACATTGCTTTTGTGGTTATTTTAGGACATTTGACAGGTTACATGTGTGTTTATCGCAAAATAATGCATTCTCGTGGAAAATAATGCATTTCTCAACCTATCAGAAAAAAAACATTCAACACCCCTGTGGTATAATATAAAATAATATATATATAATATAATGTAGTATAATTTATATATTCACAAACCCATCAAAGACCCATCAGTCAATTTATGTCGAAATCCTAAGACATAATTTCATTTTTCTGCTGTGAATGCAGAAAAAGATCGCTCTGAATGGGATCTCTATGAAAAGTCCGTAACAAAAATTGATTTATCTCTGCTTTTTGCTCAAAATGTGGTGTTTTTGCAGAAACCTACCCATATTCAAAAACTGATTGCAAAAGAACCACTGAAGGTAGCATGAAACCGTTTTTTTGGTTTGAAAGCAGAGGATCTGTTCTTTCATTTGGTATATTGTATGTTTATATATTTAAAGAAGAACATTTTCTGGAAGGCATTAAACTTTGGTGAAAATCATGAAAAACGCTGGCGCTGGCTGGCAACTTTTTTTTTAAAACGCTGGCGGTGAAAGAGTTAAACACTTTTAAAGCCCTGCTTAGATTTAATGAAACTAAGCCCTTACAGTGCCTTTGTTTAGCTGGTTTGTAGAAACACTAGCGTATCATTAAGAATGGTGCAGTGTGCTCTTTATGATCACATATCCTATAGATTAATATGCTTGGGGCCACATGGCGAAGCTTTATAACCCCTGTATATGACATTGTAAAGATGCCATTTCAGCGTTATTAGTTAATGCTGTTTGTTAAAACCCAGAGCTGTAAAGCTACAGTAAGATTTCCCAGCTGCACTGTTAACCAATCCCTACTCTGTGGCCATTTAATATTTTATTCTAAGTTCAAACTCGGGCCTTTAGGAACGACAAATGGGAAACATAACCAGTGACTCATGTGCCTGTATGATGCTAATGATTGGTTTGTGTCCGAAGACAAACTCCTTAGAATGAATGTCCCATAGCAGCTAACATAATATAATTACCACTGTGACAATACGTAAATATATGGCAAGACTATAGTATTTAATGTCTCTGTTGATGCCTGGAGCATCCACGGGACACTAATTGCCATCTTGCTTCTCAGCAGGCCATATATTAACACAGGCCTTCTTAGTTGTAATGGTTCAAGCTAAGCTTACTATCTTCTTATCCTTACCTCAGTACATATGTTCACTTCGAATACAGAGTTTATTATCGGTTTAATGCAGTGCCTGAAGTTAGAGAGGGAGGTGACTAATATCGGAGTGACAGAGGCAACGTTTAAAGTCCTGAAATGTGAGTGTAATCTTCCCACTTTTACATCACATGATAATTAAAGACATCAATCACTCGCCGGGCTCCATCACAATCTTGAAAGGCCTCCAGTTGGAGGGTTAGCTGATGAGCCGCAGTTGTCCATCTTCTGGTGGAGATAGATCTAGTGTCGGATAAACCTCCCTAAAGGAAGGTATAGAGACAGAGCGCCGATATGCAAATTTGAAAACCACGCCCACCGGGGGGGAAAACAAACCAACCGTCTCCATTGACTTTGTATTGCGAGAGGCTGCCTCCTTGTCATTTCTGGCTTATAACAAAAAACAGAATATTGCCTAAAAACTGCTGTGTGACAATATGTACAGCTAACAAGCCAAAGAACCCAGAAATAAGTTTTTATAAGCTGTCGAGCCGTAAAACCCAGCTTTTAAGGAGAATAAAGTGGATCGCCGACTACGTTTCCCCCTAGTGGACGCAGTTCTACTAATAGAAGTACTATGAAAAGTTGCCTGTTTCCACTTTTGTTTCTTTAAACGCTCGTTTTATGAGGTCGACATCTTAAAAAAAACGTATTTCTGGGTTTTTTGGCTTTTTAGCTGTACACCTTGTCACACAGCAGCTTTTATGTATTATTCTGTTTTTAATTTTAATCTGTAAATAAGTTTTTATAAGCTGTCGACCCCAAAAACGAGCGTTTAAAGACACAAAAATGGAAACAGGCAACTTTTCATAGTAATACTATTAGTAGAACTGCGTCCAATAGGGGGAAACGTAGTCGGCGTTTAAATTCTCTAAGTGTTTTAATAGTCACACGGGGCTGTGACTAGTTTATTATAAACAAGACATGGTTGAGACTTGTGGTCTGGTGTTGACTAATTAACTTTCTTGGCTGGGACATTTGAGAGATATTATGTGGAGTGTCTTGGTAAACATTTTGATATTATTGCCATTTGCAAACACACCATTGGGGAATATTACAGATATTTGACACCCACTTAAATTATCTGTTTTGTTGCAAGTCACAGATTACAAAAATTAATCTGTTAGGACTTAGAACTGGCATTTATATGATTTAGTTTTTTACCTGCTCTTTATCATATTTAGCATGTGTAGGTGTAAGGAAACACACACACACACACACACACACACACACACACACACACACACACAAAAAAAACCTACAGAAATTAATTATGCATATGTTGAAAGCATGAGTCTTGTGTCAAAATTTATTCGAATGTCAAACTGCCAACTGCCTTAAATATTTAAAAGTAATCTTTTTTCTTTGGAATTTTTTTGCACTATGTGCAGCTTAAACTATTAATCATTTATTAATAATTTATCAAGAATTTGATAAAAATGCTTTTTTACAACAAATAAGGAAATAAAATGTCTTGCATTTTTTCTGGTATTTGTTTAAATACAGTTGATCTGACCCTTTCTCTGACTTTTATATTCTTTCTATATCTTTTACACGTTTCTTGTCTTTGTTCATCTTATGCTTTTACACTGTATCTCTGCTGTATATAACCTCTCTGTTTTAATATATATACCCTATATGTTTTACTGTATATACCCTCTCTCATATGTTTTGCTTGGTCAACCCACAGTGAATCACTATCTGTTTCACTGTCTTATTGCTGAACTTTTGTCTTCTGTTATCTTCAGTTTCTATTAGCATTACAAAGTTAAAACCAGCCTAAATCTCTTGTTTCTATAGCTATTAGTATTGGAGCAAGAGCATCTTATAACCCGGAGGTCTGCATTAGTACTGATTATGCTACGAATCGACATAGTACATCTTTACCCAACAGAAGAAATCTCTGGGAGCCTAATGGCGCTTTTCCATTGTATAGTACCCCACGGTTTGGTCAGGTCAGCTTACTTTTGGGGGCTTTTTCACTGGGTGCAGTACGTACTGTAGTACCCGATACTTTCTTTAGTACCACCTCGGTCAGGGTTCCAAGCGACCCGAGCTGATGCCAAATCGTGACGCGAAAACACTGTAGATCACTGATTGGTCTGAGAGAGTCGTCACTACCAGCATCATTGCCATATTGTAAAAGATTAGCTTTACCTTCATGCTAGCTTGCGCTGTCTCGAGTAAACCTGTTGTCATCTATGCTTTGCTGTAAGTTCCCAAACTCCCTTTTAGTAAGGAAAAACACCCACAGGTTGAGAATCAGAAACACCATAACAGTTTTTCTAGACTTGCAGTTTGTGGCGGCACAGTTGCGACACAAACATCTGCATACAGTCTTGTTCAAAATAATAGCAGTACAATGTGACTAACCAGAATAATCAAGGTTTTTAGTATATTTTTTATTGCTACGTGGCAAAGAAGTTACCAGTAGGTTCAGTAGATTCTCAGAAAACAAATGAGACCCAGCATTCATGATTTGCACGCTCTTAAGGCTGTGCAATTAGGCAATTAGTTGAATTAGTTGAAAGGGGTGTGTTCAAAAAAATAGCAGTGTGGCATATAATCACTGAGTTCATCAATTTTGTGAAGAAACAGGTGTGAATCAGGTGGCCCCTATTTAAGGATGAAGCCAACACTTGTTGAACATGCATTTGAAAGCTGAGGAAAATGGGTCGTTCAAGACATTGTTCAGAAGAACAGCGTACTTTGATTAAAAAGTTGAATATAGGGGAAAACCTATAAAGAGGTGCAAAAAATGATAAGCTGTTCAGCTAAAATGATCTCCAATGCCTTAAAATGGAGAGCAAAACCAGAGAGACGTGGAAGAAAACGGAAGACAACCATCAAAATGGATAGAAGAATAACCAGAATGGCAAAGGCTCAGCCAATGATCACCTCCAGGATGATCAAAGACAGTCTGGAGTTACCTGTAAGTACTGTGACAGTTAGAAGATGTCTGTGTGAAGCTAATTTATTTCCAAGAATCCCCCGCAAAGTCCCTCTGTTAAAAAAAAGGCATGTGCAGAAGAGGTTACAATTTGCCAAAGAACACATCAACTGGCCTAAAGAGAAATGGAGGAACATTTTGTGGACTGATGAGAGTAAAATTGTTCTTTTTGGGTCCAAGGGCCACAGGCAGTTTGTGAGACGACCCCCAAACTCTGAATTCAAGCCACAGTACACAGTGAAGACAGTGAAGCATGGAGCATGATATGGGCATGTTTCTCCTACTATGGTGTTGGGCCTATTTATCGCATACCAGGGATCATGGATCAGTTTGCATATGTTAAAATACTTGAAGAGGTCATGTTGCCCTATGCTGAAGAGGACATGCCCTTGAAATGGTTGTTTCAACAAGACAATGACCCAAAACACACTAGTAAACGGGCAAAGTCTTGGTTCCAAACCAAAAAAATTAATGTTATGGAGTGGCCAGCCCAATCTCCAGACCTTAATCCAATTGAGAACTTGTGGGGTGATATCAAAAATGCTGTTTCTGAAGCAAAACCAAGAAATGTGAATGAATTGTGGAATGTTGTTAAAGAATCATGGAGTGGAATAACAGCTGAGAGGTGCCACAAGTTGGTTGACTCCATGCCACACAGATGTCAAGCAGTTTTAAAAAACTGTGGTAATACAACTAAATATTAGTTTAGTAATTCACAGGATTGCTAAATCCCAGAAAAAAAATGTTTGTACAAAATAGTTTTGAGTTTGTACAGTCAAAGGTAGACACTGATATTTTTTTGAACACACCCCTTTCAACTAATTGCCCAATTGCACAGCCTTAAGAGCGTGCATATCATGAATGCTGGGTCTTGTTTGTTTTCTGAGAATCTACTGAACCTACTGGTAACTTGTTTGCCACGTAGCAATAAAAAATATACTAAAAACCTTGATTATTCTGGTTAGATCTATTTGGGGTGGTCAATTTTAATTTTGTGGCGGACTGAGAAATAAATAAATGTATGGGAATGTACAACGACGCCCTCACTTGTTTGATGTCACAGCAGTAGGCAGCGCAAATATAACGACACGCCTATAATCCCTCCCACTACGAAGTGATACTAAACTCGATGGAAAAGCTAACCAAGCCAAAGTGAGATGAGGTGAGCAGACCCAACCTGACCCAAACCAAACCGTTGGGTACTATGCAGTGGAAAAGCGGCATATATGTACTGTAAGAAACTTAATATTTGCACTCTGTAGAATTGTGATAGAAATTAGGTGTGGGAATCACAAGAAACCTCACAATATGACTCAATACACTGTGAATTGCTCACAATAATGATTGTATCACGGTTCAGAGATTATGCAATATTCAATGTATTGTTTGTCAATCCTATGATGATACATCACAATATCTGTCAAACTATAAAAATTAAATGTCTAGGAAAAGGTTAAGTGCCACTTTTGTCTCTATAATCAAGTCCACAAAAACTTTTTTAGTAGGTGCATGGATCCAGAATAGCTTTTCTTTTACTATGAGCACTGACTGATTTAACCCCTGGTATAAATTGTACAAATTGGTACAAAAACCTTATATAAATGAATGCATTTATTCAATCTTCCCCCAAATACCAAATTACTGACACATACTTTGATAATAAATAGACTTAAATGAATATGCATTTGTTGCACATGTCATTATGCACAATTGATCCAACTTTCAGAATAGGAAGCAAATATAGATGTCTTTTAAATTAGCCATAGAGATTTCCTATGCTGATCTTACTGTAGGTCTGCAGCTAGTAAATATAACCAGTAGTTAGGTTGTAATTGATTTGTTGCATGTAACATGCATTTTTTTAGCATATTGTAATTGGATGAGTGGCTTGGATTCATACGACCTGTTATCCTTTACATGTTTCTTGTCTTTAATCCAGTTTTTGTGACCTGGGCCCGATACCTTCAGTTGATTACCAAGCTCATGGTGACACATTTTGCAAAGAATTGACTCGTTGTGCAAATGAGCAGTAAAAACACGGTCATACATTCCCTTTAATGTGGTCTCGCAATCTGCTCGTCTTTTGAAATTAAATAACATCTAGACAATATTCCAAATTTGCAGGTCACACATGCGCAACTACAAATGCTCGCCCTGTATCATTTGGATTCAGTCTGGAGCCCTGAGGTAAACTAACAACATAATAGCAACATGTGTAACATTTCAAGTATATTAAACATTGAATGCTAAAATGGGTAGCTTTTTTGTAAACTGACACATTTAACAACATAACAATGTGTTTTGTATAAACCTGGTACACTTCTAATTTTAACAGCCATTAATGATATCTATAGTTTTACCCGCATCTGCCGTCCTATCCTAATCTTTCAGACTAGTTAACGTTCGTTCACATTTCCCTCATTTCCATCATTCATTTGTTAAGCGCCACCCAGAGAAGGCCTGAACTAATGACGATGGAAAATCTATTTAGAGCATCTTGTTTTATAAATGTATAAATATTTGATGCCAGCGTATCGATTCTCATATTGCACGGAGACAGACAGCGAAATATCGCCATATTGATAAATGGTCCCCTCCCTAATAACAATATTATAGCTTGTCACCTCCTTATTGGTTAACTTCAGATAGGTAACGGCTAGAGTAGCTACAAACACCTGCTAAATTCACGCCAACAGCTCCCAAATTTTTGTAAAATGTGAGTATGCTCCCAACTATAATATATCTTTAACTGAATATAACCCCTTACTATTTTAACAAATTTGAGCTTGTATGAGTGTGTGAATTATTTGACCGGTGTGTCAGTGCATGAATTGAAAAAGAATTGCAGGTGGGTCAGCTGAAGTGTGACAAGCATATTTGAGCATTTATGTGTATGCGTGTTGGATATGTGTGTGGCAGAAGCACAGGTGTGTAGTGTCATGGTGTAGGTCTTTGTGTTTATGACAGGTAGCTAGTTAGAGTCAGGAAAGAGTAGAGTAGTCGAGCAGCTCAGCACAAGAAGACCCCTTAAACAGCAGATGGCTTAGTCAGTGGGGTCAGTGATGCATAACCGACAAACACCACATGTGACCTGCACCATATTTTATGTTTTATGCACTAAAGTGAAAGACATGATCTCAACTTGATACATTTTTGCCATCAGGTTAATGAAAAATTAAATTAAATTAAACATACAGTATATATATGCAGCAAGGCAAATTTTCCGCCAATTGCTCATGGGCACTGCAGTGCAGACTTTAATGCAGATGTCACATTTCAACTATCACTTTTATCTAAAACTGCAGATAATTCAGCCATACGCATTCCTACCCTTTAAAAAAAAGAGAAAACCATAAAGTTAAATAAATAATTTAGTATGCAGCAGACCATAATGTCAAGATGGGACTTGATGTGAAAGTTTAAATAGACTTTGGGTTAAGTGATTTTATAGTGGAAAAATGGTTGTAGTTCACGAGATAAGAAGACTTAATTACGTGTCAGGAAGACGCTGACTCATCTGCGTACTGTACTAAAGGGACCAAATGAAACATATCAGGTCTGCGATGACTATTGTAAAACTAAAATCGTATCTGCTCTGCTCAGTTATTTATTCCGTATTTAAGCAAAATTAAATGACCAACAAGCAAAGTAAAGCATTAGCCTGTTTCTCATTTTAATTAAAACCGTGCAATTTAAGTAAAGACTATGTACGTTTTCTTTTATGTCTGCTTGCAACCCAACACAATACAATGTTTATTGTACGGTCATTATATTAATGCAGGCCTAACAACATGCAAGTATTCCCATGACATCAGAAAAATAAATAATTACAATTTTGTAAATGCACATACGACACAGATATATGCTATACCACTATTTTCAGTTACAAACTTTCACATAGCATCTTTAGGTTATAATAACATTAAAAATAATTAGATTTTCAAAGATTTATTATAACAACGGATTATTTTTTTCCACAAAATGCAATAAATCCATAACAAGTTTTTCTTTTAAAATGCTATAAATCTATTGAATCAATATATAAATGTGCATTTATCTTTGCCATGTTATATTCATTTAGTTGACTATGGTATACACTGATTAAAAAATAAACATTAATGGCATTAATCAAAACACTTACTTTGTCATATTAAGAACAGCGTCATTGCTGCTGTTATCCTTAAGACATCGTTACGTAACTTTTTTCACAGCGATCAGCTGTAAAATGTTTTGGTCCTGCTCGATTTTCGTTGACTTCACGTTAAATAATGGAAAGTTTTTCATAAGATCCCTTGGGTTCAATGTGTTAGCATGACAGAAGCTTGTTGCTGTCGTGTCAGAACAAGCAACAGCCGGCATTTTTTTGGCTTCCAATTGCCTCTCCCATAAATTATTAGATGTTTATGGCTTAAATTTCTTTCCTGTCACAGAAAACCACCACAGGTTTATCAATGCCATCAAAGTATCATTTTGTTTTTGTTTGTTTGTTGATCACGAAGTACAAGATGAGGAAAACTAGGATTCCATGCGTATTCCGTGCCGCCATTGGTGTTTACAATGTGTGGAGTGGTGCGTTGTGATTTGTTAAGCAGATTTATTGCATTCTGCAGAGAAGGAAGACTGGCGTTTATCGAGTTTTGGGAAAAAAGGGAGAAAGGATGACAGAATAACACGGCGCATATCGGATTTTGCGTGAAATTAAGAATTCACTTTTTAATACTGACCTGATACAATACTGATTTTGGCAGTAACAATTTTTTTTTAAATGACGTTTATTGCGTTTTGGAACCAAACTCTTCATATCATTTTAAATCTGCTTAAAGTATTTAAAATCTGAATGCAATGCCAACTAAAGGGCACTTTAAACAAATTTTTGGTTGTTTCACCTAAATGCTGGGTTGTTTAAACCCATGATTGGGAACAACAAACAAGCATAGACTAGATTGTTTAAATTTTATTTATACCTGACAGTTGGGTTTGTCAGTATTTTACCCAGCAATAGATTAAAATAACCCAGCATTTTTCTCTTGTTGTTAGCCACCCTGTCAAACCAGACATTCGACCAGTCTTTTTTTTGAGACCCACAAGTCTGTAGACTTGTAGACTGCAAAACCAGTTGTCCTCCATACACCCATAGAATAAGTGACCCTGCACGTCTCCATGATTTACCACACCAGTCATTTCCTTTGTGCATTTCTCTACTAAGACTACACTACAGGCTGTGCGAGTGGTGACTCACATTAGCATCCTGGTGTTTAGATAAGACCTAGATAACAGCCAGAAGGTTTTATCAAACTTTTCCGGTGTCTGCTCCGTCCGTGTTTCAGGTTCCCCGATGAGTGAAAGTCCACAGTGAACATTCCCAACTGTGCTGTCTTTCCTTGTTCTGCATGTGTTTTTCACCGATGTGGCAGGGTGTGAGGACCCATAGTGTCACATATCAGAGGCTTAATGGAGGGCAAACAAAGTGAGTGACATTAAGTTCAGGCTACGCAGAGGTCCAGTGGCAGGCTCAGCTATTTATATCTAATTTGACATTAAATGTGAAAAAGCAAACGGGTAAGGGCTGAAGTCCATTGTCTGTTTTACTGTAGGTATATTTGCCATCATAGTTATTTTTAAATAAAAGTAATACAGTTTGCCGAAATACTAATCCTTGACCTGAGCTATTGGTTTAATCCTTCAAATGCTATAAAGCAGCTCATAATTCAACAAAACAAAGCTGCAAATCTTTTTTTCTAAAAGGAATTTAAAATTCAGTGTTCAAAGGAGCTGTGTGACTCAAGAAAGCATCCTGTAAAGAAGAGAAATGGGGTCAGAGCAATACACACTGTTTCAGTTTTCTTATAATAAAGAGTCAAAATCCTCTTCTCTATATCTATTGTATATCCCACTTGCCTAATCTCTTTCTCTCGCACATGCATACGCTGAAACACAAGCATGCACGCATACACATAGACCTTTAAACAGCTTGTCAGAAGTGGCTGTAATATTGTCAGAGACAATAATTAAAACACAGATTAATCATCTTGCTTGTGAATGTCTGTGTAAGGGCTTTTCAGGTCTGTGTGAGTGACTGAGATCTCTGTGAGAGAAATATGTAAAGAGGGAGGGCACCCCTGTAAGGACAATAGCTGTGATTTAGTCCTTGTCCTCATTAGAGCGGACGCGTGATGGGTCTCGGCGAGGCTGCCCTCTCTCGTGGCACGCTCGAACAATTAAAGTCGATTAAAGGAGCCACCAGCCCTAGGGTGCTAATGCCACAGCTGTTGGTTGTCTTATCTATGTATTATTGTAGTCCATAAAGGAGTGCAGGACATGTTATTTCCTATAAATGTGCCATATTTGTTCAAAACATTTACCTTTAGTTATTTAGTAGTTGCTTTATCCAACGTGGCTTACAAATGAGGATTGCAATTTATCATGCAAGAGCAAACAATACTCGCAATGTTAGGTTTTAGGCCCCGTGTCCACACGAGCACTTAAATGTGGTTGAAAACGCCAATCGGTTAGCTGAAAATACCAACTGTGGGCACTTGCCAGTGTTTTTTCAGCTGGGCGCTTTGGTCACTTTGATACTTCTATTTCGTTTATTAATCATTATACAATGCACCTGTTGGTATTTGTCCCGCCCCTTCACCACTGTGATTGTACGGCTAAATGAAAAGCGACATTGACAAGCTGAACATTCTTCACCAACTTTCGGCTCAGATCTCATTTGTGATCGATTGCAAAGTTGAAGCACATCACGGTTGCAAGTTGTTCAAAATTCAGCCGCCAGACTTCTGGCTGGGTCTAAAAGGAGGGACCATATGTCATCTGTTTAAGTGTCCCTTCACTGGCTTCCTGATTAATTTATGTTTGTATATGAGGCATTGTCAGGCTGTGCACCAATGTTTATGATGTATAGTGATGTTCTTGTGCCTTAAGCCCAGAGTATAGTCTCTTTTTTTAGGTGTAAGCGAATGTACGTGCTGGCAAAGTACAGTTTGACCTGAAGCATGCATATTGCGACAAAATGCAATGCATCTTCTGGACTACATACTACATTCTCCTGTAGGTGCATGACGAAAATTGCGTCACCCGTGCAAATAAACAATGGACTATAATTTGGCTTTTACTGTCCTTTAAATTAAGTATTAACCCTTTCAGACCAAATGACTGTAATTGGTAAATGACAGGAAAGTTTTGTTTAACACACCTGATCTATTTGTCTATTACCTTTCAGACATTAGCCATCTAACAACAGATTGTCTGCTTTCACCACAAGAACACGTACAATTCAATACCTTTCATTAGCTGCCACAATGATAAATATGCCAACTGCCAATAAGTCACTACCAAAACATTATGTTACGGTTTCCCCGACAGGGTTTATCCTGGTCCCAGACTAAAATGCATGTTTGAGGTGCCTTTATTTAAAAACATCTTGCACTGACATATCTTAACATACATCAGTGCCATTGTTTTGTCTCGAGATGCACACCAGTATTGTTTTTTCTAAGGTATGGTTGTAAAAACCACTTAAATGTCCTAATATAACTAGTGCCTATTCCTGTCTTAACCGGGTCCGCGATACCCTGTCCCAACCGTGACCCCTTTGTCTGTAGCATGGCTGAAACCTCATAGCATTAATAATGTAATCCTTGCTTCTGTACAGACTCCAATGCTCCTGAAATTCCCAGTGCATTTGAACGCACACAAACATGCCGATTCTCAGAGTTGTCATCCGAAGAAGCAGGTACTCTGTGGAGTAATGATGGAGTATCACAGCCGCAGATCACTGCTGATCTCTTAAGACTGCTGGGCTGAGATCTCGCACCTCTCCCGGAGTGAATGGCCTTGAAGCTACATCTTTTGCTGCGACATAGGCAACACACCAGACACCAGTGGGACGAGTCCAAGTCACTTTAGTTTTCAAATAAGCATTCTGACGTTGAGCTTGGCCTCAGGTTGGGATCTGACCAACATTTCGGCACCCTTGTACAGATCGAGTCGCTTACGCCTGATGATATGTAAACGAGAACTGACAGTGCAAAGTGCTACAATGGCGGTGCTTGCATTAAATGAAGGCTGCTCATTTCTCCAGCCGTATTGAGGAGAAAGTAGTCGTCTACAGAATGTTTCACACGTTTAGTGAAGCTGAGACTGATGGGATCTCTTTGTGATGTACGTGGTGGAACACATTGCATTGCATTAACTTTAAGAGCTCTTTAAGGCTACAAAGTTGGTGGAAAATCACATTGGCTTAGAAACACTTTACACGTTTGGCACCCGGTTGCAGTAAACACTGGCGTTAAACCTCAATATTCACTTGAATGTTGTTGACAAACTGCATTCGCTGATGAACTGCATCCGCTGCCTCGGGACTACAGCACTCTAAAAGCTGGGTTATTTTTTTGACCCATAATGGGTAAACATTGGACAGAACACATGCTGGGTTAAAAATTACCCCAGGCTTGGTTGAAAATGACCCAATGTTGGGTTGATGTTATGCAACCATGGGGTATAATAACCTAGCAGCTGGGATAAAACAACCCATCATTGGGTCAATTTTAACCCAACACAGGGTAATTTTTAACCCAGCATGTGTTCTGTCCAATATTTACCCATCATGGGTCAAAAATAACCCAGCCATTTTTAGAGTGAGGTGAAAATTTGCATTTATGGTATAACCTGGCTCATTTACGGTCTGTACAGTAATGTTGGATTGTTCAATAATGTGCACTGTCCCAAATAAAAAAAAGAATGAATCAATAAAATGAACATGACCCAATGTGGTCAACAGCCTCCTATAGCTCAATGTGTTAGCAGTGTAAAAGTTCATGAGTTTGAATCCCAGTGAATGCACAAAGTCTATTTGGATAAAAGCGCCAAATGCGTAAATGTAAACACAAGAAAAAACACTTCCTAATCTTACGATTTAAGCCTTGAACCTATTAAGTCTGCTAATTGGCTCACCCAGATGGATTTATGTGTAAACACAACTCGCTACAATGTCATATAATGCAAAATTGTGCCACCATGCATGCTCCCACACACATCAGTAGCTTAATATTTGGAGCATGGTCAAGAATGGATCATTCATAAGGAATCACAGCTCAACTTTCTCATCGCCCCTGACATGCTTTCAGAGTCTAAATGCTAGCCCAAGGCATAGCTCTAAATATAAACATTACAGTCAGCTGTCAACGCAGACACGCTTGTATGGCTTATCCAAGTTAGCTTTCCTTCGGCTGCGCTGAGAGAAAGGTGTAACTGCCTGTTTCAGAGGAATCCGTCTATTTTTAAAAAGCTAATGCTAAGTCTTCATTCATGATTTATAGGCTAGCATCTCCAGCAAGCACTCATGGAATGCTCGGCGGTCTCAGCGAAACATCTTGACTGTGCAAAAAACATTTGAATTGAAATAGGAAAGCTTTGCTTTTTAACAGCTCCAGTGGTCTCGCAGGGTCGAATACCCCTCACATCCAGATGTTTCGAAGGCCTACCGCCTCAGGCTCTCAGCCTCAGTTTAGTGCCTTCAATGCTACCACTGTCAGAACCAATTTTATCTGGCCTAACACTTTCATTTCTGTCATCTTCTAACTGAGCACGCCAAGGACGTCTGGTACACAAATACTGCATAATTCTTCCATTTAAAAGAAAGTGTTTTTGTGAATAGAAAGCGTAGTGCTTAGACATGTGGTATCTAGCATAGCTGTTTGTAAAGGGAATTTCCATAATTCTCATACTAGATGTGTCAGGGCCCGTGACAGTAGAAATTGACAGCTTTAGCAATCATCGTCTGTTCTGAGAGTCATGAATGGTGATGTGCCTGTGGTGTAGGAACTGGGTCATGTGTCCATTTGATTTCATTAGGAATGCTTGTGATTATAAATATCTGCCAGAGGTAAATGGCAACTGTTGTGTTAAGCTTTCTGTGGCAGTAAAACTGAAATGAATTCATCCTGGATAAAAAAAAATATGCCAGAGGGGGAAATCTGTAAGATTGTTAGCCAACGGAGTACACTGCGAACTATGATAAAGAATTTTGAATGCAAGCTTTGATGTACTTTATTGAATGTGATTTATTTCAATGCTTTTTTAATAGTTTTTAATGACTGAATCATTTTGTGGTCAAGAGAGTCGCACTTGCATTGATTTATAGGCTTAATATGCAAGAATTACTAGCTAGTATATGCTTATACAGTATATGAAAATGCATGCATTTTTCTTTTTTATTATAATGCGCTCTGGAACAGTCTGCATGCCATTGTATTGTTCATTGCACTCAAACAAGTATTATTCACTTTACTAAGAAGAAATGCCCAGCTGAAAGGCCATAAGTTCAACATTAAACGCTCTTCTGACAAGTAGCAGTTTATGTACCAGCTACAGTTTTCTTTAAGAGAGCAGTCTATAAGATGCGATAATAATCTTTCATTTCTTCTTTGAGGAATGAAAGGGACTCTAAATCATACCTATAGTATAAAAGGGTATAAAATGATGTTTAGTGCATTTAACATCATTTCACAGGTTCAGATGTGTTGTACATTCAAATAAAGGATTATTAGAAACACCTTTTTAATTTCTCATTAATGCAATTATCTAATCAACCAATCACATGGCAGTTGCTTCAATGCATTTAGGGGTGTGGTCCTGGTCAAGACAATCTCTATTGAACTCCAAACTGAATGTCAGAATGGGAAAGTGTGGAATGGTTGTTGGTGCCAGATGGGCCGGTCTAATCAGCTCACTTACTGGGATTTTCACGCACAACCATTTCTAGGGTTTACAAAGAATGGTGTGAAAAGGGAAAAACATCCAGTATGCAGCAGTCCTGTGGGCGAAAATGCCTTGTTGATGCTAGAGGTCAGAGGAGAATGGGCCGACTGGTTCAAGCTGATAGAAGAGCAACTTTAACTGAAATAACCACTCGTTACAATCGAGGTATGCAGCAAAGCATTTGTGAAGCCACAACACGCACAACCTTGAGGTGGATGGGCTTCAACAGCAGAAGACCCCGCCCGGTACCACTCATCTCCACTACAAATAGGAAAAAGAGGCTACAATTTGCCCGAGCTCAACAAAATTGGACAGATGAATGAAAATGTTGCCTGGTCTGATGAGTCTCGATTTCTGTTGAGACATTCAGATGGTAGAGTCAGAATTTGGCATAAACAGAATGAGAACATGGATCCATCATGCCTTGTTACCACTGTGCAGGCTGCTAGTGGTGGTGTGGGGTTTACTTGGCACACTTTATGCCAATTAGTGCCAATTGGGCATTGTTTAAATGCCACGGCCTACCTGAGCATTGTTTCTGACCATGTCCATCCCTTAATGACCACCATATACCCATCCTCTGATGGCTACTTCCAGCAGGAGAATGCACCATGTCAGAAATGCTTGAATCATTTCAAATTGGTTTCTTAAACATGACAATGAGTTCACTGTACTAAAATGCCCCCAGTAGAGCCCTTGATGTGCATCCCACAAATCTCCATCAACTGCAAGATGCTATCCTATCAATATGGGCCAACATTTCTAAAGAATGCTTCCAGCACCTTGTTGAATCAATGCTACGTAGAATTAAGACAGTTCTGAAAGCGAAAGGGGGTCAAACACAGTATTAGTATTTCGTTCCTAATAATTTTTTAGGTCAGTGTATGTTAACAGATTAGTGGATGTGAAGGTCTCACAGGACCGTTAACATTCACACATGCAAAGCCTGCAACTTTGTTTCATATGTTCAGTAATTCATTTTGTTCCCACCTGCTGTGTTTCTTATAGCTTACTTGCTACATATAAAGGTAATGATCTAAGCACAAAAAAAACTAAAAGACCTTCTGTTCTCTGCAGCTACAAAAGAGCTTTGTGAATACAATTTGTCTTTCATTTGTACATTCAACGGCTCACCAACAAAAACAATATTCTGTAACGTAATGAATAAATCACTGCGCACACTGACCTTTTAAGAATGTCCTGAAAGGAAGACATTTTTAAAAGCCTTTTATTTTGTTAACACGTACACGATTACTCCAAGTTGGCCCGCTCTCAAATACAGCCAGCTGAAGCCACTGCAAATGTCCTGGGATTCCCCTGAAAATGCTTGGTGCACATGGATGCCTGTGATTCCTGGCTGCGCTTCAAATAGCTTTCCTCCTGATGTCGTCTGCGGTTGTAGTTGTGCTGAAGCGTCAGATGCTACATATACTGCATTTGAGGTGCCAAGCATCTGTGAGCCGCTCATTAAAAAAAAGACCCACGGTCGTCGTAAAAACACCTCGACTACACCCAAGCCACAACACTTTGTGGTGGACGAAGGTTATCGGTCCATATCAGCCGTGGGAGCGCATATGTTAAGGGGCTTCTGGTTCACTGTGTAGCCATTGAAACGTATGATGCGGTTTCTTATCTGACCCATAGGTGTCACTGTTTAATATATCAGGTTGATCTGGCAACGGAGAGGCAGCTGTGATAAATGTGGCAAACATTCATTGCTCTGCACAGTTTGAGTCATTATCATCCACGGCAGAGGCCTGACTGGCTCTAAATCCTAATTATCTGTCTGTGAAAGGGAGCTGTTTCAGTGTCGCAGTCTCCCCTCCTCTTGTGTGTCAATCATTATCGCCTTTTTTAAATCCAAATAAGGGTGCAACAGCATGTCAAGTAGCTGTGCTCTTTAAATGCCTTCGCTTTGGAGCCGCCATTCCGTGTCATTTCATTATCATCGTTAATAATACAGAGGTAGATGGCTGCGTTGCTTTCTTTATTCTTGGTCTGTTTTTAAGTGCAGTCTCGTGAGATTTTCAAAGGATCTTTTGATCTCCTCTTTACAAACCCAGAGAGCCAATCTGTCCTGTTTTAATGAATCAGTTTCTATTCACACAACTAGTGGCATGCCTTAGACAGATCAGGGAATGTTAACAAACATTTAGAAGGGGTGAGGATGTGTGTACGGATAATTAGTCAGTCAAAAGATATCCAAAACTAGACTTTTTACATATACTCTTAAATGAGTAAAAATGTTAAGAACCAAAAGGGTTCTCATAAGGCTCCAAAGAACCCTTTCAGGGGCGATTTACATTTCGGATCTAGTTGTACGAAAAACAAGGCTGTGTTGTTTTCCTTCTTATTTCCAACGAGCTGTCGATGCGGCATTCTGAAAAGTTGGAGTAAGTAACTCGTTGCAGCTCTGACGCTTCTGTAAAAAGAGTGCATCGCTCTCTATTTGAGGGTGCTTGCAGCTCGTCCACATTCAATTTAGTGTATTTGTGCACGCAAAATATGTAAAATGTAAACCGCCCCTTAGAATCTTTATTTAAGAGTTCACTCTTACTGTACATTCACACCACCACCAACTTAAGCTTCCAAAGAAACTCAGGCTGCCTGGTCAAGGACATACAAATCTTTTATAATGACTATTTATCTAAAGAAATAAGAAATCTATTATGTCATATTATTATTATTATTATTATTATTATTATTATTATTATGCTATAATAGCACTGCTATCATTACTAGTTAATAATATTATAAATAATCAGCACGCACTTCACAAACTCACTGGGGACACCAACTATACCAGCTATTTCATCCCATGCCTCATTCTTTTGCAACTGGTCCTATGAAAATAACATCATATCATATATGATAGGAAACCCAGCAACAGCAATGATCAGTTTCTCCTCCATTTTCGCGGAACTAAAGTTTTGATAGGAATGAAAATTTACATTGTATGTTTCTCCCGAATCCGCCAGCGAAAACGTCTAGGCTATATTCGATTTGTTGCTTGTGTTTTGCCGTTGCTTACCGCTGAACCGCTTCAACCTTCTTTCAACTTTCTTATTGATGCTCTGGTTGCTCAAAACGCCCAAAACTTGACGCCGATGGATGTGACGCTCCTTGCAGCAGAGAGAAGCCAGCTTCCATTGAAAATAAATGACTTCCTGTACCTTTGGAAGCTCAAGTCGGTGGCGGTGTGAACGTAAGGTTAGAAAAATAAGTACAAGAGTTATCACTGGGGTGGTACCCTTTTAAAAAGTACACATTTGTACCTAAAGACTAAAGACGAGTGCATATTAGTACCTTAAATGTACATATTTGTACCAAATTTGTATATACACTCTTAAAACGAATGTGTTAAAACAACACAGGTTGTGTCTAGTTAAGGACAACACATTTAATGTGCTACACATCACTGTGTTATTATTGGAACAACACAATTTGTGTTGTTTTAACACATTCTGTGTTGTCCCTTTTTTTATTTGAATGCAAAATCAGCAAGAAATAAAAAATAACAAACCTCACGGAGTTGCGTATAAAAAGCACGAAGTGTGAAAATCCTGCAATACATGAGCCACTTTGGCATGCATATGATCTGCCAGTCCTTTTTTTGTTGTTTTATTTATTGGTTTCTCAATTTTTTTACCATTTTCGCTTGGGTTTAAAGTAAGAACAACTTTTTGTTATATAAAAAATGACATTCTAACCCAAACTCCAATTCTAACCCCACAACTCCAAGCCACCATGAAGAAACCTGTATATTAAATAACCTCCTTAAGCAAATCTCAAATCTAATCCTAAACCCAAGCGAAAATGGTTTAAAAAACAGAAAATAATTAAGAAACTAATACATAAAATGACAAAAATATGCGCCGTTTAAGTAAATGGGAAGGATTGGCGTATCATATGCACGCCAAAGTGAAATTTGGCGAATGTATTGTACGATTTTTCCACTTAGTACTATTTATACGCATCTACATGAGACTAAGTAGAAATAACACATGATGTGTTAATTAAATAGGATAACACAAAACAATGTGTAAAAAATTAACATATCCTTTCTTATAGTATATCTGTACCTAAGTGGTACATTTTAGGACCTTTTTAAGGGGTACCGTCCCAGTGACGGCTTTTGTGCCATTTTTCTGAGAGTGTGGGCATTTATATTTATGCATTAAATGTGGCAGATTTTTTTAAGTAGCTTATCTATCAAATAAATTCAGGCTTTACATGGTATGAGTTCATGCATTGCATATGCATCAAACCCATGACCTTGCTGTTCCTAACACTGTGCTCTACTAGTTTAGCTACAGAAAAATAACAAATAGGATGCATGTATTTTCAAATAAGAAATATAATAAAAAAGGGGTTCTCAATATGCATTTTTAACATCAAAACTTAAAACATGATGGTAAATTCACATAGCAGTCAAGTAGTCATGACCCATCTGGACCATCATGACCCATCTGCACTCCCAACATGCCTTAACAACAAGTCGATAAGGTTTTTCAAAGTAATATGCGAATACGCGGAGCGAAAGACTGAGTGTTGTTGTGCTCCTGTGAGCTTATTGTGGTCAACCTCCCGACCCTCGGCAACATTAAAGACTAAAACGTGTTGAGCCATCAGAGGAGCCAGAGAAGAAGATCAGTGGGCCAACACATCTGTGTGATGCTTGCCTAACACTAATGATGTTTTCTCAGACCGGAGGCTGCTCTCATCTTATCCGCTCTAATGGGCTACACATGATTATCAGGGTACGGAAACTGCAATGACTCATCTAGTAATATGGCAGCGTGTGCTAAAAGTCAACTGGAACCAATAATCAGAGCCTGTTTTATCAGATTTGAACACGTCACAGCGGTTTTACAGTGATCAGTGTTTATCAATATGGCAGCTCCGTGTTGTGATTCATGTGTCAGGTATGTATAAGGAATGATGGAGAACATGTTAATGTGTAGGAAATAGAAAGAGAAAGCATAGCAGGGGTATTGATCCTCATCTCTTTTTGGGAGATGCATTACACATACTTAATCTGGTCACAAGTTGTCTCCAGTGTGCAATGGAGCATGCTGCTTACCCGCACATGTGCAGGGTGGCGACTATTGCGTTGTGATGAATAGCCCGTGTTAACGTGGTGGGAGGAACCACGCGGGGAATATGAATCATTTTAACGTAGATCTGGGTCAGACCCAACGAGTGGCAAGTGTCCAGGGATGTTTATTTGAAACCCTCAAAGCAGCAACATGCATTCATATCATGTTGAAATGAAAAATGCAGGAACAGAGCTGTACATACCTCTGGTTCAGCATACCAAGGCCTGGGGTCAAATGTCAGCTTGTATTAAATTCTCTGTAGTCTCTGTGTTTTATTTATTTTTTGTTCTTTGTGTATTTTCTGTGCTCAAGGACAAATATACAGTAGCATAGTAGACAGTGTCAGTGTTAGTTGGTAATCTGTTTTTGGTGTTTGGTTGCAGTTTTTGCTTAAACATCATTTTAGCTTGTTGTTTGTGAAAAACTTTTAACTCTTGCTTCTGGAGAACACCATAGTTACCTGGTTCAGCACCCAAATAGCATCCAATTAACTCCAATTCTTTGCGTATTTTCCTATAATGACACGAAAGACCTTTTCTAACCCGTGATTCCAACAAGTACACCACCACAGTACTTTTAATGAGGCTGTAAAACAGAAAAAAAGCCATGAATGAAAAGATTTGAAGATGTTTCACTAGAGCTGAGCATTATAAAGCTGTGCATTACTGGCAGGTAACCTACGTGACTTCTCATTTTATACTGTAGAAAGCATATTCGTACATGGTGTGAATTTATTTTAACTAGTCAAATATGAATTGCTGATGCTCAAGTGTGATGGGTTTTGATGGGACTTTTAAACAGGATGCTTTCAACCAGAGGACTATGGAGCTCCCACCGTAAATCCACTCATCTGTTACAGTGAAATTCAATGTCAATTATGTAGCTATGAGATATGAAATATGGAAGGAACATTTAATTTTTTCTGATGGACATCCTTGTTGCACTCTTGCTGAGCTTGTCATCTAGATCATTTGGCAGTTTTTTTAACTGAGGGAAAGCAGTTAATGCTTATGAAGACGCATCTTAAAGAGAAAGTTCACCCCAATATAAAAAAATCTGTCATCGTTTACTCACCTCATGTTGTTACTCATATTTATATATTTTGATCAATGATGGTACTATAAGCACACAGTACCTATTGACTAGTAGGAAAACAAATACTATGATAGTCAATGGTCACCATTGACTGTGTGCTTACCATCATTTATAAAAATATCTTCTTTTGATTTCAATAGAATAAAGAACAACATGCAAGTGAGTAAACAATGACAGAATGTTCATTTTTAAGTGAACTATACCTTTAAGTAGTGCTGGGCGATAATTCGATAACGATAATTTTACCAATATAAGCTTTTTCGATAAAACGATAAGGACAGTTTGATGTGTAATTTTAACTTGTGTGTAATGTTGGACACGCAAACAGGGTTCGTCAAACACAGCAGACACAATAGGTGCAGTATACTGTACTTTCATTCAGCGTCCGCCTTGCGCACGCACACGTCCGCACAGCTTTTAAAGTATATTTACAGGACATTCACAAATTCAGGAAACTGAGGAAAAGCAGCAGATCCACGACTGCAGTGAATATAGTGTTTGCGTATGTGCGCTCCAACAGCAACGTGACACTCTTGACATCCATTTATCAGCGTGTATAGCTCGTATATGTATAACACACGCGTAATCACTGAACTAAGTTTTTTTTCTTATTTAAGTGAACATAAGCAGCTGTTACTCAGTATATTGAAACTTAAAGCAGTCTGTCTTGGGTCTTAAAGTGACAGTAGTCTGCTGCTTTTGTGTCAGAAATATGTTGATTTCATAACAAATAGATTTACATTTAATACAGATGCATTAAAACAAGATTTTAGTATTTGTATTTGTCATGTTCTGAATAAAAAGTAGTTTAAAACCATTATTAACTGTCTGGTTTTTACAATTTTCATCCAGGAGCAAAAATCTGCCTTTAAATTTGACAGGAGTAAAGATTTGTTATTTATCATGATAATTATCGATATCGACTGATATGGAAAACATTTTCTCGATAATTTTTTGGGGTCATATCGCCCAGCCCTCCCTTTAAGTAATATAATACTGTTGTATATTTGCAAAGGTTGAGTTTAAAGGCAGAGTGCATGATCTCTGGAAGCCAATGGTGACATTTGAAATCACCTAAACAAACACTCCCCTACCCCAATAGAATCTGGATCTTCTTTTGATAGACCCACCCCACACATACGCAACCCAGGCAACAATGTTGGTTAGTAGACACGCCCCTTACTGCTGATTGGCTACAAATGTGTTTTGGTAGTCGGCCCGACTCCCTGTGTTTTCAAAAATCATGCACCCCGCCTTTAACATTGGCATAGCTTATTTAATTGCTCATCCAGTTCCAACCTGGAGCAAGTTATGAAGAGGAGAGTTTCATATGAAGACCAAACCTCCATCTGCCATTTTACTGTGAACCTTTGACATGTCTTCTTCTCTCGCTGTTAATTAACCTTTATTGACTTCCTGTTAAGTATTAAATTCCTTCTTCATCTCCTGACATTTAAATGACACATATAAAGTCAATGAGAAGGGTTGGGGCTGCACTCAACACCTGCTGAAGGTTTACTTCTGCAATCCTATTGTCAACTCTGTAGGGACGTTTTGTTTTGTGAATGTAGAAAGTAAGGGAGGTTTTATATCCATAACTGCAGTTTAAGATTTTTTAGTGTTTATCCTATCAAAAGCCAAAGTTTTTAGGTAGCTTTAGTTACATTACAGCCATAAACCGTGATTTGCTATTTTATTAGTCAGTGGCAGATGGTATTCTCAATTTAGGCAGTATTTGTTGCTACCGTGTTTCCTTACTGGCCTCCTAACTGTATTTTAAACAGTGATTAATTAAACAACACTAATAAAAAACATACAAGAAAATGTGTAAGTGCAGTCAGTCGCATGTCATCAGATGTTTAGTCATCAGTGTCTAGTGTAGTAAATGAGGGTCCTTGCCAGTGTCCAAATTCCTGTGCATGAAATACTAATTCACAACCTATTGAAGTAATTGAGATATACTCCTAGTAAAAATATATGCATCTTTTTGCTTTTGCGCTTTATTTGGTTGACCGACGTGCACTCCTACTCCGTGAAGTCTGAAGTTTGACAGACACTTGCTTTTCTCTGTGGACAAGAGGGTTTGCCGAAAGAAAATACTTGTGACTTTGAATTCCTAACATTTACAAGAATATAGCCGTTCTAAGAGAAAACAATTCTCGAGTGCATCACAAGCTGAAATGGCATCACCGATGGAGGCTCTATGTGTCACAGTGAGCATATTCGACTAATCGATAATAACATTCGTTGCTGCCGTATAAACTGGGCACTTGAGCATAAAGAACTTTCCACTGCTGTAACTCGACAAGAAATTCATGAAAGGCTTAGGTACAATAATGCACACACAGATGCATGCCATGGCTGTCACTCAAAAACACACCCACTTTCATTCAAACACACCCACCCCCACTCCATCTGTCTGGTAACATCTAAAATAAACCATGCACAAAAGGTTTGTTTTAGTGTTTAAAGGTTGTTATGTCGTGGTCCTGTCAGCTTTGTATGTCTTTTTACTTGTTTTGTGTGACAGGGTCATGGCAGCCCTCACTGTTGTCTTGTTGTCGTGTGGAGAGTCACGTGGCTTGTGTTTTTGTGTGCCTCGTGCTCTCCTGTCCCCAGTCTAGCCCCGCCCCTGTGTCCCTGTTAATTATTCATTATTATTACAGTTTACATCCTTCACCTGTGTGTCTTCGTTCCCTAGGTTAGTTCTTTCTTATTTAAAGCCATTGTGTTTGATTTCTTGTGTCGGATCATGTGTGTCGCGTTTCACATTGTCATGGGTCCTGTCTTGTTTTGCCCTGTCTCTTTATATGTTATCATCTGTATTCTTGCCTTGTTTACCCCCTCAAGGGTGTTTTTGTTATATAATAAAAGTCTTTTTGGTTGAGAGCTGTGTGCAATTGGGTTCTGTCCTCCCCACTCATGGTTATTTGTACATAATTTAGTGTCGGTTTGTACACAACCACCATGTAATGACAAAAATCTGCCCACTCCTTTGTTTTTTAAATCCTTGTAAAAGTCTGATGGGGCCAGCTATTGGCATTTTCTGAGCAAACTGACCTCATTTTGTGCAGGCCCTGCCCACAACAGACCACAGTTAGGTTATAATCTCTATTTTAAATCATCTTTACATTAATCATTACCGCAAGTTCATTATAGACAGTTTTAGCAGTAAAAACACTTACAAATGGCTTTTGTGGAACAAGCGTTACTTCCGGTAAACTCATTTTAGAGTATTATTTTTGATAACAAGCAAATATATCACAACTAAAGCATATCAAAAATGACACTGAGCTAATGTTACTGTATAAAATGTGTATTATATAATGTATATGTAATTTGTTAATTACAAATCGGCTGCCAAACCTCCTTTCACATAGCAGTGATCAATGTTTGCCATCTCTCCTTGTCTTTAGGAAACCAAAACGCTTGTTATTTTCGACAAGGTACGTGTTCCAGAGTTCACTTAAGCCACTAGCCAGACCATTAAACAAACCGGATGTTAAAGGGATATTTCGGCCAAAAATGATATTAAACCCATGATTTACTCACCCCCATGCCGTTCGAGATGCGTATGTCCCTCATTTTTCAGACGAACACATTTTCAGTTATTTTAGAAAATGTTTTAGATCTTTCAGTTAATCAAATGTAAAGTTATGGGGTCCACTCCTTCAAGTCCCAAAAATGTGCATCCATCCATCACAAATTAAATCCAAACAGCTCCACGATGATAAACAAAGGCCTTCTGAGGGTAATACGTGTGGTGTTGTTCTAGAAATATCCCTATTTAAAACTTTATAAACGAAAATAACTAGCTTCTGGTAACGGCGCCATCTTGGTCGCGTCCACATTCAAGATGAGAGCGTACGCCATTTACAGAGGGTTCTGTGCTGCTCTGTGCCCCCACCCTCCGAATTTGTCATACGTCACTAAGAAAAGTGCGTACACTACGCTGATACTCTCTCCTGAATACAGAGGAGTCTAAGATGGTGGCATTACCAGAAGCTAGTTATTTTCGTTTATAAATTTTTAAATATGGATATAACGACAACAAAACGGGAGGATTACCCTCAGAAGGCCTTTGTTAATCATTGTGGAGCTGTTTAGATTTATTTGTGAAGGATGGCTGCACATTTTTTGGACTTGAAGGAATGGACCCTGTAACTTCACATTTGATTAACTGAAAGATCTAAAACAATTCATCTGAAAAATGATGGACATATGCATCTCAGATGGCTTGGGGGCGAGTAAATCATGGGTTTGATATCATTTTTGGCCGAACTATACATTTAGGTTCCGCTCAGACACATGACTGCGACAACGCACGTGCGTTTTGTTGAAACAATTAAGTAAGGAGATTGTCTTGTTAAAAACAGTATGTATTCGATATAGAAGAAAGAAAACAGGGAGGGAAGCAGGAGCTCACTTGCATTTACATTTTTTACATTTTCATTATGGTATAATAAATTATCTATAAAGTATTTCAACATAAAACTTCAAAGGCACATCTTAGGGACACCTGAGACTAATATTACATCTTGAAAAATGCCATGTTAGGTGACCTTTAAACAATGACTTTACGAACTTTGAGCATTGTTTTCATACAAGCTTTATACTTTCTATTTCCTGTCCTCTACCACTTAACCCTCACACAAACCTGTTGACATTGTTAAAACATTTACCGTTAATCGCTTTTTATTTCCTTTTAACGTCTACTTGTATTGTGGCCACCAGCCTTGCCTAAATCCTATAAATTCTCTTTTGAAGTGAAATATTGTCATTCTTGTCTGTGGTGATCTTCAGAACAGCAGAGAGTCGAGATATGAAAGCAACCTGCAACCTGCATGAATCATTTTGCATAAGAGCAGAGAGGAAAGAGAGCAGGGGGGATATAATATTGGTTATGCAGATGAAGCAGGGGGTGAGGCGGAATCGTAACGTGCACCGAGGCATTGTGAGGAATAATTTGCAAGAGTTTCTCAGGGATTGTTTTTGTTTAGCAGTAGGCGGTTAGAGGGGGCGGAAGGCAAATGAGGACCTTAGGTGGGAAGGTCTGGTAGGCAGCCAGATATTAGCTCGAGCCACACGGGGCCGTGCCACTCTTTATTCTTCACTAGCACTGGTGTAATCATGTGGGTTGTTTAGGTTTAGGGGGCTTGTCCGGGTGACTGATTGACTCATGACAGTATGCTTTTACCAGGTCACCAGCTCCCTTCCAGCCACTCTGTTAATGGCTCATTGCTCTCTAAATCTCTCAGTTGTTAAGCCAATAAGGCATAAAATGAAAGGGTTATGTCTGGTGAGGTCACTATTTGATGAAGAAAAAGCAAAAAGGCGCGCAATCCAAATGTATTCTTGTTTCTGTGGTGGAATTGCTCAATTAGGAAAGCAGCAGTAATCTCAGCCGAAAATTATGCAGATTTACTGTATTATACGTTGGCTTGCGTAGCATACATCATACAGTAGCTAGTGCATAGATCTGCCTCTTGCATTTAATAGATTGTCGGCTTTGATGCAAATATTGTAAATAATACAAATGAAAAGGATGTTTTAGATTTTATGATCAAATCTTTAAAAAAATCTAATACCATGTTAACTAGGTTTAAAATGTACTCCTAAACTCAAGTGTGTTGTGTAGTATTTTAATAAAGTCTGTGTTGTAAACAAAACACGCACAAATGCTCTAAGGAAATTTGACAAATAAACACAGATTTAAGGGAGTTCTCAACGACAGAAGGTGAGAAAACAACAGCTGTGGAGAAGAAAAAGATGAAGTAATTGTTTAAGTAAAGGGTAGGATTTTTAAACAGCGAAATGCATTTATTCATTTGGAAGAGATGTATGATTTTTTTTCTCCGAATGCTAGCAAATATATTTAGAGATTTTTGCATTACTCATCCGGCAGTCGCGGTGCGCTAAAAGCGCTGGTCTGAATGTGATTGCTAATGTTCCACAGCAATGCAAAAGCCAAACCACCTCACTCTTCATTTCAATAGCAAATGAGACTTTTTCATTTCCTCGGTCTGTTTTTCGAAAGGTATTTTTGTTCCATGGCTCCGCAGAGATTCATTAATGCACAATACAGGTTCTCCATCAGGAGCTCCACAATCCTGCCTGACAAGCGAATGGCCCTGTTCCCTCACCTCTAGCTTAATTTCTTTATTCTTTCTGTAATCCTCTGTGTAACTTCTCATTTCTGAATTTGTTTTATTCTTATTACCTCCCACTTTTATCGCCTACTATCTCATTAAGCTGATTATCTCAAACACTTAATCTGTATTGCTCATAACGGTTTTGCTCTGATGTGGTCAAGATTATTACATTCCATTTTTTTTTAGGTTTAGTATGATCCGCTTAGATCTTCCAGTTTCCTCTTGTGTTCTTAAATTTTTTTGTGTGTTGATAGCGAAGTAATTAGGGATGCTTAACAATTAATCGCGATTAATTGTTAGCAGAATAAAAGTTTTTGTTTACATCACATATGTGTGTAAACTGTGTATAATAAATATGTATATATATATAAATATGAACACATTCATGTATTATTTTAAGAAAAAAAAGTATATATTAAGTATTTATATTTATATATAATATAAATAATACATAAATATACAAATGTATATACACATGTAAACATTTCTAAAACATATACATGCATGTGTGTACATTTATTTATACAAAGTTATTATACACAGTTCACACACACATATATATGATGTAAACAAAAACTTTTATTCTGCTAACGATTAATCACGATTAATCGTTAAGCATCCCTAGTATTGGAAAAAACTGTGATTATTCAAATTAGATGCTAACTTTAGCAGTCAAAGACTGGGGGAAAATTCATGGAATTTTGAGTAAAAGCTCAGTTTCTGACACAGACCTTGAGGGGCAGTTTCCCAGACATGACTTATCCTAGTCTTAAATTAAAATGCATGTTTTAGTTACCTAATTTTATGAGGATCTTGCCCTGTCATATAATTAGGTCCCCAGTGCTTCTATTAACCTAGAAAACATGAAAAACAACAACCCAGTAACATAGTTTTGGTAAACCAATCTCTGTAAGCATGTGAAAAAATAGGTCATTGAAATTTGGCTCCTTTTGTGATGTCAAAAGGGGATAATAACGCCCCTTAATCTGTAATATCCAATCACGGCACTGCCTTTTAGGGCAGAGATCAACTCATTTGCATTTTAAAGGACAATGCTTACACCTTCAAAGTGGCAATTTTAACATGCTATAATAAATTATCTATATTGTATTTTGAGCTAAAACTTCAAATACGTACTTTGGGGACACCAAAGATTTATTTGACATCTTTAAAAAGTTTTGTGAAATGTCCCCTTTAACTCTTTCCACGCCAGCCAGCGCCAGCATTTTTCATGATTTTCACAAAAGTTTAATGCCTTCCAGAAAATGTTCTTCTTTAAATATATAAACAAACAATATATAAAATGAAAGAACAGAACCTCCTCTGCTTTCAAAAAAAAAGTTTCATACTACCTTCATTAATTATCTTTTTATCACCTCTCAAATATGGGCAGGTTTCTTCAAAAACAAGCAAGAAGCTGAGAAGCTGAGATAATTCAATTTTTGTGAAGGACTTTTGAATGAAATCAGATGCAGAGCGATCTTTAAAACATACACAGAGTTCTTTCGCTTTCAGGTGATTTGCTACTTCCGGGTTGTATAAGTTGCAAAAGTCACCTGGTGGATAATAGCGGTATTGCGGAAAGCGTTTTCTCTTAATTGACGAGTTATCTCGTAAATGGCGGGGACAAAGTTAACATATATCTGCGCCATTGTTTTGTCTCAGGATGAACACCATTTTTGTTTTATGTAAGGTATGTTTGTAAAACTACTAAATGTCCTATCTTAATGTGCTAATATAACTAAGGCCCAGTCCTGGATTAATCTAAACCCTGTCTGGAAGCTGGCCCTGAATGTTGAAATACAACGTATGAAAATAATGGGAATCCAGAAGAACTGTTGAACCCAGTAATGATTTGCTTACCCTTGCATTGTTCCAAACCCTTTTTTTTCTGTGGACCACAAAAGAAAAGTTCTGAAGAATCTTCAAACAGATCTTTTAAAGTCTTTAGATAGCTTTGTGTGGTGATTAGACACAAGCAAATCATTCAGTGATATTCATCTTCCCCATCCACCACAGCCCCCAATTTAATTATGGACCTCATGATGCAGATTAGATGTAGCAGTGTTTACTTTCAAGATCATCAAGAACCAATGATGCTTGATGTTGTTGACCTCCATCCGACATCATAATTGAATCGCCAGTTATATTGATTGGGGTAGATTTTCTGTGAGAAATGACTTAAATTTGATTCCGTTTATTGAACAAAGGTATTATATGGCTTCCCAAGATTTTCATTATAAAGTGAGTAACTGCCTATTCCAATGTGCATTTATGCTGATGTTGTGTCCCTTTCAGAGGTTGAAAGTTGTATTGAAAAGACCAATATGAAAATTCTCCTTGGGAATGATATTTGGGATTCCCACAAAAACACTCTTCACATGTAATCATACATTTCTACACATGTGACATTTGTGTGTAAGAAATGTGACATTTACAGTACAGTATGTTTTTTTGTGACTTTTTTATTTTCAGCTAGTATGTCAAGCCCAGCATTCCAGGTCAGTGTGTCTACCAGGAAAATTAGAGTCATACAGTTTTCTAGGAAGTCGAATTCCAGCAATAGTCTTGTACCTCTAATGAATAGTTGTGTTTGTCAGGGCACACTGGGCTTTAGGAATGATGGCTGCTTAGAAAACAATAATGCAACCACTCTGCCCTGAGCTTTTCTGTGAAGCTTCTAATGATGATGGATTGCACTTACAGTATATTGAACCTTTCATTGAAGAATCCATGGGCACTTCATATTGTGTCAGGCTAACTAACTTCAAAGGGGCCACCTACATGTAGCAGTCGCCTACACACAGATGATTCAGATTTGACGTAGCAGAACAGCAGCAGATTTCTGGTTGCTGCGGTGAAAATGCAAATTCTGTCTGATTTAACCAGGATAATTAAACTGCAGGTTTTTCGAGATTAGATTTGTGGTAGATTTTACACCAAACCTTCCCGATAATTCTCTTGTTTTAATTTGAGATGTCTTGTAAAGTCATTAAAATCTTAATGCAGTGAATTAATGCAGTCATATGTGGGATGTCATTTCATAAGGAGCACTTTAATGCTGAAAAATGACTACAGACAGCATCTGTCTGTAACGTTACGCATGGACATAAACATTAGTATAAATATTAGTTCTGTTTGGGCATGAAAAATAGTTGTGGATCTTCCCAATTCGCTTTGCTTTGATGGCGTGAATTACAAATGGCTTTAATAACCTTTCTGAGACTTTAGTGCAGTTTTTCATTAGCGGATACTGCAGGCACTGGAGTATCTCATATGTTGCCAGACATTTATTCACAATTAATGGGCTTCTGCTCCTGTGCAGAAGGGGGTCAGTATTACTCACACAGGCTAATAGCTACTGTATGTGATACTGTACATTTTTCTGAGAAATATTACCGCATTGAAATATTCACAATAGAGAAAGCTCCAAACCACAAACCACAGATCAGTAGGAAATAGCTAATTTTACTCCTTTTGTACCTAATGATTAAATACATAGATATTTTAAAAGGTGGCTGTCTTACTCTTACTGAAAGGCACTTTAGCAGTCCTGTTAAACAGTTATGTATCAGATTTGATATATAAATACATTTAAAGAGCACCTATCTTCCGATTCACAATTTTACATTTCCTTTGATGTGTAAGTGTGTATTAGTACATGTTAACGATATGAAAAATGTACAAACCCCAAAGTAAACGATGGCATAAGTTATCATCTGCAACATAAATCTCTTTTCTTGGACTACAACAAACACACGGATTGTAGGCAACAGTTTACTTCCTGGGATTGGTGATGTAGACAAGACCGACATTATCATAATTCCTCCCGCTTGGACTCACAGCCTGTAAGTTAACTCCTATTAGCATTACATTGTGAGCGAATCTTTCAAACATGATAAGGAGCGTCACATTTCCAGCTAAAATCATAGGTATTCAGGCAAATTTACAAAGTACAAATTAGTTGGCCAATCAGGGACACAGAGCTTTTCAGATCAATGAACTTTGTAAAAATCAATGCATTTCAGAAAGACAGGAATATCAGGAGCTACAAAAATATACATTATGTGGCAAATAATTTATTTTTATCCATAAACCACACAAACACATTATATTATACCAAATACACAAAATAACTATGTTTCAATTTAAACATTAAATCCCTGGGATCTAACTTGTGACATTTTGCGTTGCTAGCACAATGCTGTACCAGTAGACAGTATTGTACTCGAGTCTGAGTCAAGACCAGAGACCAAGTGTTGAGTCCGAGTCAAGTGCCAAGTCCACATCCAGCTTTATCTCGACTCTGTCTTGTCTCAACACTTGATCTCTGGTCTTGGTTTTGACATGGACTCGAGTTGGACTAGACTACAACACTGTCAGTATCGCTACATGAACATTATATAGCACTGTACATGACACTCTAATATTGTTCAAGAAAAAAATACACCTTGTAAAAATATTACCTTGTACTAGGATTACTGCCATGTCTAAAAAATGTCTATGGTTAACACCATGGTAAAACAAATCACTTCGTCCAACAGCCTGGTGAACCGACACCCATTTTATAGTCTTTTGTGGTCCCATACCTCTCGACTCACTCTCCCATTGGTTTATTTCTCATACTGTCTCATAGCACTTCTTCACTCTCCGATTCCCGCCCGGTTCCCCATAGAGGTTCATATGTCAGGTTATGTGTGCTTTGTTGTGTTACTATAATGCACTGGAGCAGGAAAAACCAGGCCCAATCACACTCAATCTCCCTGCAGTCTGGTCTGCAGAGGCCTGATTGGAAATTGGAGCTCTCCATGGTGCTGAAATAGAAATGTCCTGTGCTTCATGCCTCGGGTTGCAGCAAAAACTGCCTTGTTTTTAGGTCGCTGACAATGCATCTGCCAGCAGCCCCCCTCCTCCCATCGCCTGTTTAGCTGTGTTTTTTATTTTTTGTTGTTTGGTACCAGGGGTTCAGTTAAGATATAAATTAATAAGTGTGTACATGGAAAATTAATAGCTAATTAAGTCACTGTCAGCGTGATGATCTCTCACAGAAAGTGACTCCCTGGTATGAGGCGATATGGAGGAAAGATCCCTCATGCGAATAAGGGGAACTGGGAGGAGAAGAAGAAAGGCTGGAAACTTAAAGATGGGGGGGTTAAGGTAAGGCCCCTAGGGTAGTGCCATAAATAAATTAAATCATTAATGCAGAACTACAGGCTTTAGACCGTGACATTTACTTGTTGTCTAGAGCTCTGTGCAATAATTGTTCATTTAAATCTGATTAAGACAAATCAATAATATACCCTGCAACCACATAAACAGTCAATAGAAGGGTGAGAAGTGCATTGAGGTAGACCCTGTGTGCCTCTGTGAGTGTGTTTCTTCAACTATGGAGACTTTTGGCCTTTTAAAATCAACTCTCTTATAACACTTTCACAAGTTTTTAAGTAACAATGTCCATCAGTGGACAATGGTGTGCAAAAGTCTCATGTTAGATACTTCTTTAAAAAGAAATATTACTTTATAGAGATTTTTTTTTTGGATGTTTATTTATATCTTTAGAATGCAAAAACTTTGCATGCAACGCATTCTTAACCAACTATAAAAAGTTCTGGATTGTTTTTAACCATACTGTAGTTGGGTCAAATATTAACAAACCCAACTCTTGGGTTACAAATAACCATATCCTGGGATGTTGTTACCCAACAAACCAGCATATGGGTTAAAATAACCCAACTGTTGGGTTTGTCCATTTTTCACCCAACTATGGGTTAACACAATGTAACATGTTTGCAGTGTAGTAGTTGATGATGTTTTGTACAATGAGTAATACAACTGGTGATATGACCTACACAGAGATCTGTTTTCACCATCATCAAGTCAGTCTAAGATGCTTTGAACAACTTTCCCACAATGTCACCTTAAAGCGACTATATATATTTTTTTAAAATATCACTTTTAGCATAGCTTAGCACAATCCATTGAATCTGATTAGACCATTAGCATCACACTAAAAAATGACCAAAGAGTTTTGACATTTTCCTATTTAAACCTTGGCTATTCTATAGTTACATCGTGTACTAAGACCGATGGAAAATTGATGATATTATGCAGCACCTGAAAATAGTCTCCTTGGTAACTTTCAATGGCAGGGGACTATTTTCAGGCGCTGCGTAATATCATTGCGCCTCCTCCAGCCATTTTACAGCAGCAAAGTCCTTGATTATTATGCTAGAATGAGAGTATAATTCCTAGCCATATCTGCCTAATAAATCACAACTTTAAATTTTTCGTCAGTATAAGTACACAATGTAACTACAGAAGAGTCAAGTTATAAATAGGAAAAATATAAAAACTCTTTGGTTATTTTTTAGCGTGATGCTAATGGTCTAATCCAGTGGTTTTCAATCTTGTCCTAGGGGACCCACTGCCCTGCACATTTTGCATGTCTCCCTTATCTAACACACCTGATTCAGATCATCAGCTCATTAAGGGAGAGATCCATGAACAGAACTGGGTGTGTCAGTTAAGGGAGACATACAAAATGTGCAGAGCTGTGGGTCCCCTAGGACAAGATTGAAAACCACTGGTCTAATCAGATTCAATAGACTATGCTAAGTTATGCTAAAAGTGGTTCCGCCAGACCCGGAAATCAGCTGACTGGATTCCAAAACGGTAAAAGTCAAATGTTTAACTCTAGGGGAGCTGGAAAATGAGAATATTATTTTATAAAAAGTGGACTTTTCCTTTAGAATATCTATTCTTGACAGTATTTTAACACTTATAGCACCTTTTCAAGTGCCTAACATTTTTCACAGTATCATAGGTGTCCGCTCGGTTGTTGCCACAGTTCTTATGGATTTAGGCTGTCTTGTTTTCTCTCTCTCTCTTGAGGATGGTAAGAACAGTGCCCTAAGTTGACGTAACACCATATTCGAGTGAATTTTGGCAAGGACGTGCGTTTGTCTCTGACAGTATGGATTTTTAACCCTCTGACCTTACTCTTTATAATCTTTCACATGAGACTCATCTGTCATGCTCTGGTCCTGTCAGCCACCCTTCAACAACCACTGGCTGCCTTAACAACCACTGACTTGTCTTTACCCTTGTAACCCTAGGCAACCTGTGTTCCTAAACCTAAAACACTTTCCACTGTCTGATTCATTATTCAGCACATTTTTTCCTAAACTTGTTATTCACCACAGAGGCTTCTGCCAAGATAGTGAGTCACTAGTCTGATATAATCGTGGCAGTAAAATCAATAGAGCTGTGGATAGGGAACGCTAGTAAATGAAATACATGTACTACATACGCACACGCGCGCACACACACAGAAACAATCCACAACACTGCCCAGAGGAACATCACATTGGCCCTCATGCTTGAATTTGTGAAGATAAAACTGTCTAATACCACATAAACCTTCTAGGTTCTATATTTAAGGACCTTCGGCCATGGTTGGGAATCGAAGACTTTGGCTCTGTCACTTCAAATAAATGTTGTAGCTATTGAGCACACAATTTGCTTGCCACTACTTATCCAAGAGCATCAGTCATGGGCTGCTAAATTTGTCGATAACATGGATTTCAATGCAGTTGACACCAAGAATGTTTCTTTTTAAGCTCCTTGTCGTCAGGTTTCAGGCTCTGTTTTTAGATACCGTGAAATCGTTTTGTCAGTAATGTTTTCTCTATAGGAAACTTAATTCAAGTAACCTTCTCTCAAGTTGTTATTTACAGGCTTTTGTTTTTCATTTAAATAAGGGTTGACATCACCAGTTTTGGGGTAATGTAATCAGACTACTAAGTAATGGAGGAACGTTAGTGTGGCTTTGAATTTACACCATTTGATCTTTAAGCATTATGTTTTCTATTCACTTTTAAAGGAAAACACCTTCTTCAACTTCAAAAATGTCTTCAACTTTGCACAGCGCTTTGTGAATGTGTTAGCATTTAGCCTAGCCCCATTCATTCCTTAGGATCCAAACAGGAATTAATTTAGAAGCCACCAAAAACTTCCATGTTTTCCCTATTTAAAGACTGTTACATGAGTAGTTACACAAGTAAGTATGTTAGCAAAATAAAGCGTTTGTGCGAGAGGGAGGAGTTCACAGGAGTGATTTTGTTACTGCGCCAAGGTCCAAGTGCTGCAAACTTAGTGTTCTTCCGCCATACAATATAGTTCTCATTTTTTATCCGTTTAAAAAATCACCACGTTTTATTTTATGCCACCATACTTACTCATGTAACTACTCATGTAACGGTCTTTAAATAGGGAAAACATGAAAGTGTTTGGTGGCTTCTAAATTCATGCCTGTTTGGATCCTAAGGAATGAATGGGGCTAGGCTAAATGCTAACACATTCACGAAGCGCTGTGCAAAGATGAAGTGCACGCATTGAAAAACGATAGGTATGTATTAATTCGTCTAAATTGAGGTAAGAACATAGTAAAATATTAAAAAACAGTGGTGTTTTCCTTTAAATGCCCAGTGCACCACAGTTCTTACACCTCCATTAACTCTATATGATACATGCTCCATAATCTACCTTGTTCAGAATGTGATGCTTGTGTCATGTAAACTCTTAGATGTCTCTTGTGACTCATTACAGAAAAGTTTTTAGTTTACCTTCTAACAACGCTTCATTAATTATTATTGATTGCTAGAGAGCGGGGTTTTTTTGGCTCAAACTTTAAACTTGATTAAGTGTGCATTTAGAAAAGCTGTTTGGTATCTGTTTGTTCCAAAAAGTCTTCCCATCAAGCTTTAATAAAAGTAGCCGCTATATTTGTTCAGTTTGTTAATGCATGTTTTTTTCTAAATCTATTTTCTATCTCAATTGCTGTTTCTCGCTCCTACCTTTGCTTTTGAAAGCTGTATTTTTATAAAACCATTATACTGTTTCTTTAGGGAGAAAGACTGTTCACATATTTGTTTACTAGTTCATGCAATTACCCATTTCTGTTTTCCCTCTCACAAAAGAGACTAGATGTTAGTCTCTCAGAGTAAGAAAGGACACATGGCAGCAGGGTAATCATATCTTCTCCGAGGCTGTGTATAGTTTGCAATATATTTTTTTACAATAGCTGGGTTGATAGCTCATCTTTGTTTACGGACCTGGTAATTGATGCAAAGGTTTCATTATTTGATTTTGAGCTGCATGCACATAAATGAAAATAAGGACCCCATTAAACCAAAAAGTTTTTTTTTTTGGCTTTTAGTCTACATCTGTTAGCTTTAAAGGCCATCAAATTGCTAGTTTAAAAGGTGACAAAATGCAATTAAAATGTCTTAGGAAAATGGACCCAGGTTTATGGTAGGGTATGTTAAAAGCAAAAGCTTTAATTCTTACCAACATTTCCTTTTCAGACCCCCCCACAGGCATTTACTGAGCTGCGTAGTTTCCCTGATTCACTCTTCATGTTCAAAACTGACCGCCGTGTCTCTCCCTTCATTTTATCAAGCTTTACTTATGCAATATTCATATCAGTCTAACGGCATGAATAATTTATTATTTTGTTGCATTCATCCTGTTAAACAGCCGACCTGCAATTACCTAGCACAACCTTCTTTATCGTCTTCCTCGCCAGTGTCAGCCCGGGAGAGGGTTGGCTTCAGGATGCATAAATGAAAAATGAAACACAGGCTTTTAACAAGTTACTCCACAGATATATGTTCCTAATGGAATAATATACTGTAATTCAAAGCAGCAGTCTTAAGTGTTTGGTGAAAGTATGCTTCTGTTTTTTAATGCGTATGCATACAATTTTCCTGACATACGTTTTTGTAGTTTGTCTCTATTGTCTGGGTATGCGCTTGGAATTTGGTGCACATGGTTAAATAAAGTCTACCTTGAATTTATGACTTTACAACCATGTAAACAAACATATACTTTGCATTGTTTAAAAAAGGTACTACACAATGCATAAAAATGCCTTTGACTAAATACTTTTTTGGCGGGACCAAAAATGGTTCTTCCAAGGCATCGTTGTAAAGAACCTTTTATAGGACCTTTATTTTTAAGAATGTGGGTTGAATGCACTGCAGTAGGTGTAATGTACTGTGTAGCTAATAAACAGAAATGTCAGTGTCTAATTAAAATGAGCTGAAATTAAGCATTCTGCAGCTTTTTGACAGTCTTAAAGCCCACGCCAGAGTGAATTTTTTGCAAAAGATCAAAGGAGTTATGAAGCACTTGAGTGGATTGTTCTTTAATGTGACCTGATGGGCTTGCTGTCTGCTAGGAACTTAAATTGCCTGCAGTCTAATGCAGTTGCTTAGAAATATGACTTTTTTAGGCATACACTGTAGCTACACTATTAAAGGTAAAGGTGCTACAAAATGTTAAATAAGAACCATTTTTTATCTGTATGGTTTCATAAACAACCTTAAACATCTAAAGAACCTTTCTGAAGGTTTTTGAATATTTAAAGTTAAGAAAGAAATGAGAAGTTCAGATGCAAAACTCTTCAATTGCGTCTAACATGTTAAGCACTTTAATAAGGGGGCATGCACACTAAAGCTTTTACGCCCCATGGCCAGCGAATATTTTTATTTGTTTCCAATTTAAGCGCAGCGTTTCTAAAAAAAACAGCCTGATCTCACGAATTTCCGTGGGATAGTCATGGAATTTTTTGCTAATTTTTCCGTGGCATTCTCACAGATCTCTGCATTTTTCCGTGGCCCTGCTACGGACTGTCTTTTTCCGTTGCATTCTCACGGATTGGTTACTCAACTGTTTTGTCCTATTTCTTACCATTTTCGCTTCGGTTTAGGGTTAGATTTACATAAAATGACATCCCTACCCAAACCCAACTCTAACCCCAACGCCAGGCGACAATTGTTTATAGTTTAGAAAATATAAAAGAATACATCAGAAAAAATTGTATAAACCAATACTTAAAGTGACATACTAATGCAAACATTAAATCTAACCCTAAACCGAAGCAAAAATGGGTTTGAAAATAGGAAAAAGCAGTTGAGTAACCAATCCGTAAGAATGCCACGGAAAAAGACAGTCCGTAGCAGGGCCACGGAAAAATGTGTAGATCTGTGAGAATGCCATGGAAAAATTAGCAAAAAATTCTGTGACTATCCCACAGAACTTTGTGAGATCAGGTTGAAAAAAAAGCCAGCAGTTAGCGTTTTATCCGCAATGAAAGCCGGTGCCCGGCGTTTTTTCTACGTTGAGTGCCGAGAGTTGAAAAATATTAAAATTTTGGTGAAAAGCTCCACTCGTCAATGTCAGCTCTCACACGGCCGTCCAGTCACAGTGGAGAAGTGGCGGGACAGATATCACAACAACAATCGGTGCATATTACAACGGCTGATAAACAAAGCAGAAGTATCAAAGCAAGCAAAGCGCTCAGCTGAAGAAAGCAGGCAGTCAGCTGAAATAAAACTGCCAGTTGGCTTCGCCAGGCTTTTTCAGGCGCATAAAAAAGCTTTAGTGTGCATGCCCCCTAACGGCAATGAAAATATTATTAATCAGTATAACTGAAATGCCTTATTTTAACAAATGACACTTTAGTCATTGGTCATTTGGCAAAACCCATCACAATGCCATAGAAGAACCATTTTTGGTTCCTCTAAGAACTTTCAGTCAGATATTTTTAAAAATAATAATTACTTTCCCACTTTTTTAGTCTGTTGAGCCTTTTTTCACTACAAAGGATCTTTCTTGCAACAGAAGGGTTATGTGGATCTTAAAGGGGACATATTATGAGAATCTGACCTTTTTAATATTTAGGTGCTATAATTGGGTCTCCAATGCTTTTATCAACCTAGAAAACATGAAAAAGAACAACCCAGTAACTTAGTTTTAGTAAACCATTCTGTGCAAGCATGTGAAAAAAATAGGTAATTGAAACCTGGCTCCCCTTGTGATGTCAGAAGGGATCAATACCGCCCTTTAATCTGCACTATCCAACCACGGCACTGCCATTTAGTGCAGAGATCAGGTCGTTTGCATTTAAAAAGGACACACCCAAAAACTTAATCAAGAACCTTTTATGAACAATTTTAAGGGTGTATAGTTATAGAAGCAAACAGCTTTGATGTTTCAATAATGCTTCTTTGGTATTCTGTGAAAAAAAAGAGGTTTGTGAGTTTTGAATGACATTAGCGTGGGTGAATGAGGACAGAAGCAAATTCTTCTTCTGAAAGTGTGACTTGATTTGTCTGACCCAGTTTAAGAATGTGTTATTCCTGCCACAGTGTTTTAGACAAACACTTTTTACCCACAATTAATGTGTAGCTTAATGTGTCAAAGACACATAAAATCTGATGCTCAGGCCCATGGGTACGATGCTTCTGTTGCTATGGAATAATGAAAGAAAATGACATGTGTTGGAGCATCAGCAAAACTGTTGATTAACCAAAACTGTGTGGAGCTACAGTATGATATCAGTGCATACATGGTGGTAGCAAGTTGCATTTGGCATCTTTCTGAAGGTCTTGGCTGATTCGGACCTGTGTATTATGGATGACCACAAGAGTCATGCAAAATGTAATAAAGAACTTCAATATTTAATAACTACCTGGACAATAAAAATAGCAAATAATACATTTGATTAAAAATTCATTAATTAATCTATAAATAAATAGACAAAGTTACAAAAAAAATCATTATGTAACATTTTATTAGGCAATAAAAAGTGAGATTATAAAAATAACGTAGAAATGAAATATTAATCCATTAATAAATAGTTCAAAGTAATATAACAATTTACAAAAACAACATAAAACTCTCAATAAGTTCATCATTTAAAATTGCATTTATAAATTCTTAATTAAATAATGGAATTTCAAAATGTATTTCAAAAAGCGATTTAAAAAGAGAAATAAATAACTGGATTTATAAATTGAACTACAAATACAGGTGTAAATTAGGCATTTAAAAGGGCATTTCCATTTAACATTTCTGTTTTCATTTCCCGATGGTTCTCCTTATTCTTTTTGCTATTCGATTTGCTTTTCGTTTTAGCCTCTCTATTTAGCTTTTCCGTGACTCTTTGGGTCCTTGCAAATGGTCAAATGAGAAATGCAAATTAGCTATGGCCAGGTGGATGTAACAAGCTCGCTGATTGGCTCGGATTGTACATCATGCGCAGATTTATAAATCTCGGATGAGGACCCAAAGAGTCACGGAAAAGCTAAATAGAGAGGCTAAAACGAAAGCAAATCGAATAGCGAAAAGAATAAGGAGAACCATTGGGAAAATGAAAACAGAAATGCCCTTTTAAATGCCTAATTTAAACCTGTATTTGTAGTTCAATTTATAATTCCAGTTATTTATTTCTCTTTTTAAATCGCTTTTTGAAAAACATTTTGAAATTCCATTATTTAATTAAGAATTTGTAAATGCAATTTAAAATGATGAACTTATTGAGTATTTTATGTTGTTTTTGTAAATTGTTATATTAATTTGAACTACTTATTGATGGAATAATTTTTCATTTCTACAATATTTTTATAATCTCACTTTTTATTGCCTAATAAAATGTTACATAATGATTTTTTTTGTAACTTTGTCTATTTATTTATAGATTCATTAATACATTTTTAAACCAATGTATTAATTGCTATTTTTATTGTCCAGGTAGTTATTAAATATTGAAGTTCTTAATTACATTTTGCATGACTCTTTTGGTCCTCCATAGTGTATGCACCTCCAGACAAGAAGTTAAATCCAATAAATAAAACAAGAAAAGTCTGGTGAAATCAACCTAGCTTTTTGGGTTGAAACATCCCAACATAGGTTACAACCCAAGGGGCTGGTCTTGTCCTCTTTTGACCCAATGCTGGGTTAAAAATAACCCTGCATTTTTATAGTGTATTATTAGTATGGCTAAACCATTTGTACTGTAGATTTGTTTCCAATGAACAATAAAATGCTTGTAAATACCATTAGTGTTTGTTTGGGGTGGTGCTATCTGTTTATCAGTCTACCTGTTTATTATTTTTCTCTCTATCTGTTACAAATACATGGTATTGTTGTTAATTCCTATTAAAAAGGTTTATCTCAAAGAACAAAATTGCTGGTTATAGGTCGAGCATATAGCCTAGATTTTTAAGGATAAACGTCACCCCACAGCAAGGACAGATAAGCATGAGGTGATCGGTAATCCCTTCAACAAAAGCTGTGTAAACCATTTGTGCCAAGAGACATCACAATGCTATAAAGCTCTCGGCTTTTTGAACGAGTATTTTCCTTTTCCCTCTTTCCTCTATCTTTTCATCAGTTCCTCCCCACAGAAATCTGAGGGAGTTGAGCTTGTGAGTGGAAACATTGTTTGGGCTGGTGATGGGAAAAAGGAGTCTGTTGACTCTCTCCAGGGTGTTTGGGCGAGTAATTTGCGATGCAACTCTTCTGTCCTCTGTCTCTTTCTGCTACTACCTCACACTCTTGTGTTGTTTTGTGGCCAAGTTGTTTGACCTCACATCACGCAGTGAGCCAAAGATAGAATCGCTGCCGTCTGATCTAATTTATTTTGGTTCAAGTGTCTCTAAGGAATTCACTTGATTACTGGCCGTTCTAAAAAGCCCACCCGGTCTATTTAAATTCTGGCCTCGGTCTCAGACGGCACGCCCACAGTCCATTCTCTGACCTTCTGCTGTATGTTTCACACACAGGAATGATCTTTTTTGATTTTTTAAGACCTGACCTGATTGGGTGCCTTTACACAACCTCCGGGAGATAGAGCACATCGTTTATTAGCAGTCTGCCTGAAAACAAAGGCCTATTAAGAGGACTTAATTCCGGTTAAGTACAAGGTTGATGCATTGAGCTCTTTTAGGAAGAACTTATCCCTGGCACTTATTAGGCACTTAGTAGCAAGTTAACTAGATATTCACCAACTCTATATTCTGCTTCGTTTTCTGTCTTATGTTATAAATTAGAGAAGTCAATTGGGACATTTTTGCTATTTTGTTTTTTTACTCGTTTGCTTGCAAAGATTGCCACACCATTATTTGGCTTTTCTTTTGACAGTTTATACTGAATGAACTTAAAAATGATTTCAATTAGTAAAAGTTTTTTTTTTTTTTTACTTAAATCATCTCACATTAAGTAAAAAGTTGAAAATGTTTAAATATTTTTTAACAAAGTTTTTTAAGTAGTGCAGCTTTGTCTGTACAACACAGCTAGTCATTTGATTTTGTCATTTACTGTATTTTACATAAAATCATCATACATAAAGAATGTTCAGTAAAAATACAACATCACTGTAAAAAATCCCAATTGCACTCACATTTTCAAGTTTAATCAACTTGAATTGAAATTTCATTTCAAATTTCTTGACTAATGACGGGTTGCTAATGATAGTTGATTAAAGTTTTGAATTAGCTTCAGTTATTTCAACTTCATTTTTAATTCCTCACTAGTCAACGATAAAAAAATTTGTCATTTCAAATTGATTTAACTTTTTTTTATTTAAGGTCAACAAGGATTTTTTTTACACTGTGAGAAATGTCATGTCAGAGATTTAAAAAAAGTGAAATCACTGATTGAAATAAAACTTTGATGCTCCAAATCTCATAATTGCATTTCACAGACAAGGTCAAATATTTTTAAAGCTATAATCTGTAACTTTTGCCTTTCTATCAGTCCTTCCAGAAAAACGCGGAGTTTTTGTGATTGTTGTGGGCAAAAATCCTTGATCTTGCGGCATGTTTTCTTAAAAATGCGATGGAATATGAGGGATATTTATGAAATTTTATGCGATGAAATTGCGGGAACTTGCAAAAATTGTGGGAACTTGCAAAAACTGCGGAAACTGTTTTCAGCTTTTTGCAGCTTTTTAATGATGTTCACGTCACATAATAATGTCACTTCATATCGTTTCCGTAGCAAAAAATGCGAAAAAATGCGTCCCCCGCATAAATATGCGTACTTTGGCTAATTATGCGTTAAATCATGCGATAGCATACTCATTTTTTGGGAGGGACTGCTATCGCCATCTCCATTTAAAAGACAGGTTACTACATTTGTTAAAAATCAACTACATTTTTTTGCTAAATCTGATTGGACAGCTCAATGTACACATCAATAATATAAGCTTACGGTTGTGAATTGTGTGGAACTAAGGAAACACAAAAAGTTATGCAAAAATTGCGGGAACTTGCAAAAATTGTGGTAACATGCAAAAACTGCGGAAACTGTTTTCAGCTTTTTGCAGCTTTTCAGTGATGTTCACGTCACATAATCACGTCATTTCACATTGTTTCCGTAGCAACAGGGGACATGGCTGCGCTTGTGTGAGGAAAATGCAACATTATATAAGATATATGTGATTTTTGCTATGAAAATGCGGAGATTATGAAATCATGCAAGCCCCGCATATTTTGCGCACGGAAATCTGCAATTTATGCCGCGAAATTTGCAGCGTATTTGAAAAAATGCGTCCCCCGAATAAATATGCGGAGTTTGGCTGATTATGCGTTAAATCATGCCATCGCATACTCATTTTTTGGAGGGACTGCTATCGCCATCTCCATTTAAAAGACAGGTTACTACATTTGTTTAAAATCAACTACATTTTTTTTTGCTAAATCTGATTGGACAGCTCAATGAACACATCAATAATATAAGCTTATGGTTGTGAATTGTAAGGAAACAAAAAAGTTATCGATCGCAGCTTTAAAGTATAATTTGTGTTGAACTACGGAAACAAAAAAAGTTATCGATCGCAGCTTTAAAGTATAATTTGTGTTGAACTATGGAAACAAAAAAGTTATCGATCGCAGCTTTAAAGTATATACAGGGCCGGTAAATCTTCAGCAAAAATACCACAGTTACATCGCAACACCCAAATGTCTGTGTATACAAACAACAACTTTTCAACTGGACACAATACATTTAATTTTTAAGCAACATACAATGTATGCCAGGTAAAATATATATTATAAAATATATTAATCATACTATGATTTAATAATTTAATTAATTATTTGTAAACATCTCATACCTTAGAAACGGTATTACAAAAAATATATGTGCTTTTGAAACCTTGACCCAAACCTGGTTTAGATACGTTTACAGCGTGTTGTTATTTTCAAAATGAGCAAGACAAAACCTCCACGTGCCAGCAGCAAAAATAGCACCGTGAATATACAAAATGAAGCATAAAGCGTGAAGCATGAATCCAGCTTTACCCATTTTCTGTAAAACTTCAGCCAGCGTTGTCGTAGGTAGACGTCTAAGTCTTCTTTTGTCAGTGGGCCAATTGCCCTGCATGCACAGAACACACAAGACAGCTCGCATATGCATCACAGCATAAACGCTAGATGTCATCATATCAGAGTGAGTCAACCATCATACATTCCATCATATTTTACAAAGCACAGATAGAAACGCTGCTAGCTGTAAAAGAAAAAAAAATCTTTCTCACACGCAGAGCTGAGAAAAAAGCTGCTTCACTTTTTGGCTGTCTGATTGAACTGACATTGAGACCATAGCCGTGTTTCATCTCAATGTTTGTACACCATCATACCTCGGTGTGATTTGTTTCTAAGAACGTGATTTATTTCGCACTAAACAAGCTTTATCCGCACACTGTTTGAGTGTCACTTGGTCAGAAGGACTGAAACCACTACTGATGGTTTAATGTTGAGTGAGTAACATTACTGATGAGCTGTCTCAATGGAAAGCTTCCTTGCCTGCAGATGTAGTGTTACCATGGGGATGAGACTGCCATGCTTAGTTTTGGCTAAAGCAGATGTTTTTTGTCTTATTAAATTGCAAGGGCACGTAGAGATTTGATGACGGGGAGCATTCATCAGACTGAACATATCACTACAGAGCCAGTAAACATCTTCATCTAGCGCTGCCTACATGAGGCCAAATATTTTGTCTCTGTTCTTGCTACAGTTGTAGTAACAACCTGTTTTTTACTTTGCCATATTTATAATGAGATAGCTTGTGGATTTACCGGCAGGAATGGCATTATCACACCACGATTCGGTACAAGAACAAAGCGTCTTTACTTTTAATTAGGAACTAATTTTTGTCAATATTTTTTTGAGCTACAAAAAGCATTTAAAGAGTTAATGACTTTTTTGGGTACAGAGATACATTTTGTGAATACGTAACACAGTTTGCATTGACTTGACAGATATGTCCAGAGGTATAAAATGCCACTTGAATAATGATGTTTACCTGTTGACTAAAGTGTAGATATAATGCCTGCTAGTAGCAGTTTTTTTACTGTAGTTAGTCTGAGATGGTCATTAGCTGGTTTGGGTTGGTCATTAGCTAATTTTCGGAACGTGGTCATTATCTTTTTTTGGAAAACTTGGTACAATGGTTTTATTAGCAGAAAAAAAAAACATTTTGGGGAATAGAAATTTGTGTACGAAAAAGCTTTTTAAATAAATGAAATATTTTGACTTCCCTAATGGATTTCTGTTTTAATAAGGTCATATTGGGCATCTGTTTAATAAAGATTAACATTTAGATTTCACATAATATACTGTAGGTCATTTTTAATGTAGGTCCATATTTCAACATCAAAGACAAATATTTTTTATTTACATTTCATACTTGGGCTATTTACATTGATTTTATGTATGAGACTAAAAAAAAAGAAAAAAATGAGACTTAAAATCTAAATAGTGTAATATCATAGCCAGTAGATGGTACTTCAACCAGTGCTCCTGACCTCTTTTATCAACCAGTGCATTGGGACTTAGTCATTGCAAGGACAAATAAGTGACTAAAGGCCTTTGAACAGCCATTAACTTTGGGCAGCCCAGGTGGAGTAACACCTTTAGATGCAGCTGTCACCTTCATTTTTAGTAGCAATCACTTTTGCGTAGTGTTTGAATTACTTGCATTAGTGTTACTTTATGAATTTTCTTCTCGACATAGATGTTGCTAGATGGGGCTTTGCCCCATGCTTTTTATTTCAGCCCACCTAAATCTGTGATTAACTCAGCTGTCACCCCCCTACGAATCTGTGATTTTCTGATCCCCTTTATACTCGCTGAAAACTGCTTTAGTAGTATACTGTCTGAAGTTATGGCTCTCTGGAATACTTGAGTCTGATTGGTCTTTCACACAAACCAGCAGTTTGATATTCTTGAATCATCCTGGGCTGATATGACTTATTCGGGCTACTTTGCTACTAAAATGTTTCACATAATATTTAATATTGAAGACCCTGATGACTTTCTTACCCCTCTCCCACAAAATTAGGAAGTGCTGATTACTAGGGATAGTAACATCTAGTCCTATGAGCTAAACTAAAAAGAAATATAATCCCAAATCAATATTTTGTTCCCAGGTGTAATAGACAAAACTCTTTATTTAAATTATGATTAAATCATAAGTAAATAAAACAATAAAATAGTGCATCAATAAATCATTTAAAGTGCCATTTTAAAATGATAAGTTACTCAAAAATTAGTCATCATTAACTCACGCTCATGTTGTTCTAAACCTGTATATTTTTTTTATTTTTTGACACAAAAGATGATATTTTCATAAATGATAGCACACAGCTAATTATAACCATTGACTTCCATAGTAGGAAAACAAATACTATAGAAGTATTGTGGTAAATGATGATGAAGAGATTTTGATAAATGATGCATTTATAGTATGCACAAAAGCCAAAAATGGCATACGTCATCATTAACTCACGCTCATGTTGTTCTAAACCTGTATAATTTTTTTTATTTTTTGACACAAAAGATGATATTTTCATAAATGATAGCACACAGCTAATTATAACCATTGACTTCCATAGTAGGAAAACAAATACTATAGAAGTATTGTGGTAAATGATGATGAAGACATTTTGATAAATGATGGTAAGCACACAGTTGACAATACCCATCGTTTTCCATTGTATTTGTTTTTCCTACTATGGAGGTCAATGGTTACAATCAGCTCTGTGCTTCCTTTAATTTATCAAAATATATATTTATATATATATATATATACAAAAAAAAACTCATACAGGTTTAGAAAAACATGAGGATAAGAAAGTTATGGCAACATTTTTGGATGAACTGTTCCTTTAAATTGCATTTTTAAAAGTAACTTTTTTTATCTATTTGCCAGTTGCTTTTCTTTTTTTTTGCCCTGTAAAGCCGAAGGTATACAGTACTAGGGCCATCTGCGTACTCATGCCATCCGTATGACATAATTTTCATCATCAGGAGGGTCTGCGGTCGTCTGCGTACATCTGCGCATGCACAAGAAAATACTGAGTCTCTTCTTCTTTTATTTTCACTTCTTTCAAGAACAAAAAACTGTGGGGCATTTCGTCCCCATATGTTTTTATTCCTGTTCTTTGTTTTCCTGTTGTTGTTCTAAACTTTGTTTGCAATGTTGAACCTGCTACTTTTCTTCATCAATCTTAATTCTTTGAAAGGTTTTGTAAATTACATTCTGACGGCCTGGTAGAGTAAAAATTTGAATAAGAAACCATTTGTATTGTGTTGAACACGTTCATCCGTGGTTGAGTATACTTTGAAAGCTGCTCTGGCACGCTTGCGTTTGCAGAAAAAAGTATACCGGCCCCTTAAGTCCTCCATACTTCATACGTATTAAGTTAGATAATGTATTGTGGGCAGGCCGTTTTGCATTTATATAGTATGCACAAAAGCCAAAAATGGCATACGCCAAAAAATATTACGACTTATAAAACAAAGCAATATTACATTATAAGGCACAGATCACTTGTAAGTGTGCGTACATGAATCATCCTCAGATCCCACCCTGCAAACCTATTCTCCCATCAAGTTTGTTTTTTATAGATCACAACCTTTGGGTGGGAACTGGCGTACGCATGTTCCGAGACCTGTTTTGTGCATACGCACGCTTTATAAATGAGACCCCTGATCATCCAGTTGGATTTATTTTACAACAAAACAACCAACTGACTGTACATTATTCTTTACTTATTTCCCTCCAAGTGTCCCTTTACCAGTCACTATAAAAACATTATTAAATCTCATACATTGAGTATTATTCTTAACTCTAGGCAGTGGTGGATCCAGTAATAGGCAACACAGGGACCAATACTTGGCACAAAGCGCGCTTCTGTACACACATTTATCTGATGCCTCTCTGATTTTTCTTTCTCCCTGACAACACTTTGAATTCTCAAAACAATGTGCAACCAAATATGTCAACATTATTGCTGCATAGGAACATATGTGCTTTTAATTGGCTTATTGAAAAAGGTGCCAGTTGAGCAAGATTCAAACCTCTTGCTTATAAAAAAGAAAATTTCATAGAAAGCTTATATTCAGGAAAGACTGAAATCCATATACAGTAGCGTACCTGCTTCTGGATCATGCATCAACATTAGTTTGTTATGATTTTAAATGATATTGCTTGTGGTATTATGAATGTAAGATTTGTAAAGTAAGATTATAATCAGGAATGCTTATCTGAACCAATCAATATTAACATCCCGTAAAGCCAGCCTGAGGAGAGGCCTGTTGTTTAGTCATATCTCATCTTAAGTGACAAGACTTCATTTTTGTGACTTAATTTTAACTAATGGCCTCCCAGAGGAGATGGATCTTGAATTGGTGTTTATCCATCAATAGAAAACTCTAGATTTTTTCTTTCTCATCTTCTGCTCACTGATTCATTTACGTTCAGATTATTTGTCGATTGGTCAACTCTGTTCCACTTTATGAGATTTTCCAGACTAAAACTGCTGTTCTACTGAGATTGTATTTTTTATTTAGACTGTATAGGTTAAAGGAACAGTATGTAGGATTGTTGCCAAAACTGGAACTGCAATCACAAAACTTGTGGCTAAAACTGGTACTGCAATCACACAACTGGTGGCCAATACACAACATGACAACATAAACATAATTTGAGGGCTGCACATTTTAAATGAAGATATCCTGGGCGGACCACTGTTGTCAGTGATATAAGTATTTGAAATGAAAATGATTTCTTAATGTCAGGGCCATTTTATAATTAATTGATATAAATTTCTTACTTTTCCTTTAAGAAATTAGAAAAGTTGCTCATATATTCGGGAAACAGTGTTGTAAGGAATATTTGGGTGTGATATCTTTCTGTATGTTTACATGAAATCATGGCCGTTGCCAGCTATGAATGTTTCATATAAAAAAATAAAAATTGAAGTTCGCTGAATGACTAATTTGTTTTTCAAAACGATTCTTATTGGCATCCACGTATATAATTAAGTTTGAACAATTTATTTAGTATAATTTAGTGTAAAATGACAGTGATTGACTCAAGCCGCGAGGGCGCAAGTGATGAATTTGCAGTGTTGCCAGATCCCATTATTAAAAATCCTCTTTAGACGTAATGTTTTAGCAATTAAATGTGACACTTGATGATTAGGTGTAGGTTAGTGTTAGCGATTTCTCTGATTTATTTCTGAAAGACAAGGTTTAAACTTATTTTGTTTTCCTACTGATATCTGGCAACACTGGGTGGCCAGCGCCTAAATTTACAGTTATCAAATAAGGTGCATCATTCAGCGCTGGCAGGTTATTGCTGACATTCGGTAAGACATAAGCAGTAATTATCATAATTGTGTCTGTGAGAGTATCAACATCAAAAAACAAACAGAAAATAACTCTGGTACAAAGATATAGAACGATTGGGTTTAAGTGAAATGTGCCAAACGGCTTATACATATCTCAACATTACATGAGCATTAAGAATTTTATGTTATTTCATTTAGTTTGGGAGTTAACCTTTAAATAAGTAATCCCGAAAAAATCATAAGAGCACTAAAGAAAGATCTTGTTTAGTATTTTGTAAAGTTCTTGTTCATAATATTGCTTAATAAAATGATTACAAAAAGAAGCATTGTTGCATGAAACAATCAAACAAACAAAAAATAATCCACCTAGTAAACAGTCCAAGTAAAAAAGTTAAATTTAGTGCACTTTTTTCACCTAACACTTTTAAACGTGTTAAATGAGTTGCCAGTGTGTTTGCAAAAAATCAGGTTATTATACAAATCCATCTATATTCTTCTTTTTGTAATCTCCTTTAAACCTCAAAAGTCACACAAAACAGGCTGTTGGGGATCCCCTATCAATCTGATGTCACATTGATTACGCCCCAACCATAACCGCTCACAGACTCCGCCTTATGAGCGCGTAGTTCAACGTTCTGCCAGACACAAGTGTTTTGATGCCGTTCAAAGCACATGTGTAAGCGCTTACCCTTTCTTTGCATTTAAAGAGACACACACAAAAACAGCACATTTTGCATTGCAGCCACAAATGCTCATGTTCAACATCGTATAATAAAACATCTGTGGTGTATTTTAAACTGAAACTTTACAAACACATTCTGGGGATATGTGAGATTATTTTAATATTGCTGAAAACACTCTTTAAACCCCACCTGGACCTCAGTAATTTTCAACCCTGGCTACCACCGTGCATGTTATATGTTTGTGTTTGTGAAGTAGGCTTGGTGGAGCTTGTGTAAATCAATAAATATGCTATTATTGTTTACTCGGAAGCTTGCTGTTTCTGGAAAACTCTTGGTGTGCAATGTGTACCTCCAAGAAAAACTGATATTCTCTCCTCATAGCTTTTCTATAAATATTGTTTAGCAACCAAACAGTAATAATAACCCTTAGAATAGTTTTTTTTATGTTTCCGAAAATAGGTTGCCCTTCTGCTCTCAGAAACTTAAGGTATTTGTTTTAGAGGTGTGATTCATTCCTTATTTATAAAATGGGCAGTTCTGGTTCTTTATTCTGATTGGTTGAAGCGCGTTCTAAGCCGTGATAAAATACCCAGGTAAACCCACGGTTCAGACCGCATTACATATATATCACTGCGCCACTGATGCTGCGTACTGATTTATGAAAATAAACATCACAGTCTTTAATCATATTTTTAATTTGTATACAATTGCACAATTATGGCAATATCCGGATACATGTCAATAAATATTGTTGAGTCATCTAATCAATAAAGAGAAAACGTTCGCTGAGGAGTTTATGCCTTAAAGTCATATTTCCGCATTCCACTGGGTGGCCATCTTACCCAACTTAAACACAGACGCATTCACTCAACACTAACACCAGCGTGTTTTTAACAGGCTCTTAATCTGATCTCTTACAAAAGTTATTCACAAAAATGGAATTATCTTCGCTTTTAGCTAAAAAATCTGAGAGGTGATAAGGGGTTGTGTACACCAAAACTTTTATGCCCGCGGCCGGCGCATGTTTTCAATTGTTTCCAATGGAAGCTCGGCGTTTTTCAAATAAGCCAGCAGCTAGCGTTTTTTTTCCGCGCTTGCCGCTGAGCGTCGAGAGTTGAAAGTGATTTAACTTTGGGAGAAAAGCTCCGCTCGTCAATGTCAGTTCTCACACGGCCGCCCAATCACAGTGGAGGAGGGGCGGGACATTACCACAGCAACCAACCAGCTCGCAGCTGAAGTATCACAGCTACCAAAGCTGTTTTCAGCGGAAGAAAGCTGGCACTCAGCTGAAAAACAGCTGGCATTCGACGTCCTCAAGGCGTTTTCAGCCGCGTTTAAAAGTTTTGGTGTGTCCAGCCCCTAAGAGAACAATGAAAGACCAATGTCGCACACCTGTGAGTTCCGGTTAGGTGCGTAGGATAAAGAGACAATAGTAGTCCAGCAAACATATATACAAAAGAGATATCCCGCACACTAATAACTTGCAAAATATTTATTGCGACGTTTCGATCGTAAGATCTTCTTCAGGCATATGAACATGATAAAGGTATCACAAAGTATTTATAAAAATTCATGGACCAATCACAACAGACAATAGTCACCGACTAATCACAGTATCAGACCTTCAATGACCAATCAAATTTGTCTACAATTATTTCCATCACATCAACAACCTCAATATCATACACAAATCAGAAACAGTCTATAATGACAAGAAAAAAGAGAAAACACCACAAACCGTACATACTGCATGAAGAATTGGAATAAGCATAGTGCAAAACTCCATCAACAATTTAAAAAAACACAAATTTTTTCCTCTCAAGATTATAACATCACATTGAAAAGGGCTTCATCATTTAAACCAAGAGGCGATAATGTTTGTAAAGTAAAAATCCAAAATAATTCGCGTCTCTGTAGGAGCATGTCAATGTCTCCGCCTCTCGGTGGCATAGTCACTCTTTCTATCCCACAAAAACTTAGAGAAGAGACATCATGACTCATGGCCATAAAGTGTGCCGCAACCGGATAGTTAATGTCTTTTCTTCGAATAGAGCTCTTGTGTTCACTAATTCTTTTTTTCAATTGGCGCGTAGTTTTACCAACATAGCCTAAACCACACGGACAACAAATTAAATACACCACATGTGTAGAGGCACACGTTATCACAGAATTAATGTGGAATTTTTTTCCCGTTCTAGGGTGACAGAAGAATGACATTTTTTTTTTTCGTGTTATTGCACTGGGCACAATTACCACACCGGTAATTTCCATTTTGTAATGGACTAATAGTTCTCTGTGCAAGACTGTGTGTGCAACTCTGAAAACGGGCATGTACTAGATGATCTTTTAAATTTTTTGCTCGTTTGTACACTATAAGTGGAGGGTTAAGGAAAATAGAACTAAGCTCAGGATCAGATGACAAAAGATGCCAATGTTTTTTGAAAATAGATCGAATTAAATAAGATTTGTCGGAATGAGTCGTGATGAAAGTAAACGAATGTTTTTTAGCCCCCAAGAGAACAAATGAAGGTAGGATGAAACTGGATGAATGTTCTTTTTGTTATTGTTTAAAAAGTGGATGGTCTGTTCTTTCATTTGATATTTTATGTTTATTTAAAAAAGATTATTTTTCTGCAAGGCATTAAACTAAAACTGGGTGGCAAAAAAAAAACGCTGACGGGGAAAGAGTTAAGCATGCTTTCAAGCATATTTGATCATCACTTCAACAGTTGCACAATATAAATGTTAATGTATAAATTAGATGAATATTGGTTTATAAAATAAAAACCACAGTCTTAAATCATATTTTCATTGTGTCTTTGCTGCGTCTGTGATGGTTGGGAACTGCGCTCTGTTTCAGTCAGATTTGATTCTGAGGAACTACTTTGTTTGGCGGAAGAGTATTATTTGTACTAATACAATTACAGCTTATTTGTGTTTTATTTTATAAAATCCCGCTAAGGTTATGCATATGAAGTAACCGTTTTATAAACGCAATAACCCCCGCGAAGCAGTGTTGTTACAGTGCATTAATAAAATGCACTGGTAACCCACTGCTTCGCGGGGCTTATTGCTTTATTAATGTATCCTTAGTGTTTTCTACCAACGATTATAATTAATGTGAAATCAATGAGTAAAATTCAACTTTCTATGGATAGAATCCAGATGTTTGGTTACTTTGACCTGATCACATCTTATAAATTGTTATGTTGTTAATTGAATCAGTGTTACCAGTTGTGACAAATTTGCAATTGTGCAATGGAAATGTTCCCATACTGTAAACACTGTAAACTGGTATTGACTGTGGACATCTGAAATGCTGTCAGATGTGATTTTGCTGCAACATGTACAGTATCTGGACAGTAGACAAGAAATATTACAGGAATGTTGTGAAATCATTTGTGAAGTGTTTTTTGGTCTGGAAAGAAATCTAAGACATTGCATGAATCCTTTCGCTGGTTTTTGCCGCTGGTCACATATTTTCATTCTGATAATAACTTCAGCTAGATTTAATATCCAGTGCTGACCACAGAAATATGTGTGTGGTGTATAAAGTTATATATTTTCCCTTCAAGGTATCACGAGCACAGTTAACCTAATTATGTAACTTTTGCCCCGACAACAGAATAGCAGGGAATTGTATATAATTTTCTTTCAAAATCATACACCCTCACTGTCTCACACCGGTCTCAAGTGAATTTAATAGTGCATTATGGAGTCTTAAGATGTGATATGTGTTTAATGGGTGTTTCATATTGGGAATAAGTTGATGTGACACTTCACTATCATAGTTTCTACTCAGTCTGATGGAATTTGTTCCCTGCCCAAGATAATTCCTGTGGGGGAAGCTATTGTGTGAAATCTAGGCCAAAGTTCTCGCTTACCATTGAAAGGATTATCTATCCCTCATCACATCTCGGCTCTACTAATACCCACAGATCTGCTTTGACACATGGATAATATCACCACTGAAATAGAACCAAATGCGAGACTATGCCCCCTCGGTATCTGTTTTGGCGTTTTCTTTCTGATGCATTGCCAGATGAAATGTAAGCATCCACCTCCACATTAAGGGTGCATTTAGCTGAGGTCATGGGCATTTCATAAAGACTTGGCACAGCCATGGTTCTTCACCAGACCAAATCAGTTAGCTGAAAGCCCAGAGCAAAGCCCTAAACAATTTTCTTTATCTGCGTCTGGGTTTCTTCCCTTTCCGTTTTTATCAGAGCAAGACAACATATTTTTGATCAGATAATGTTGTTTCGAAAATGACAAACGCATCCAGCCTTGAAAATTGTTTTATGTGCCGTAACATAATTGTGGACGAAAACAATAGTTTTCTGGCTATTGAAAATGCGCAAGAGTCCCTCTGGGAACACGTTACGATAGCAGAGCCAGTATTTGCGGTACAGGTATATATATTTGTTATTATAAGGACCGCATGAACAGTAAGGAGGAAACTGCAGGGTAAGTGCTTTGGTTTTGAGCCGCTGAACCATGCAAGGTCTGTCTGCATTCATATTCTCTAATGTGACTTGCTTGCTATTAGTTTTGTTGACTGGCTTCCTTTTGGGCATGTGTGGTAAATTGACCAAGGTAACACATTTTGTTCATGTTTCCCTTAGTGTCAGTCACAACCCCTACCATATGGAGCTGGCGTAGCAATGTCATAATCCAGCTAAAATATACAATTGGAAGTAATAGGTTCAGGTTTCATTACTTTTCAGTCATGGCATGATTTATTGTACTGTATTTTATATGCAATTTGAATGAGCTTACAGTAAGCATGGTTTTTTGAACAACCAATTAACAGCTAATAAATCTATTTAATGTGCTTAACAATAAGGTTGCTGTTTATCATGACTGCAGCAATAATAAAAGGCATTTTTATGCTCATCACATGACATGATTATTATATGTTGCACACGCAATGCATCTTGTGATACAGATACAATATACTGTAAGTGCGATCCTACAGTACGCGCCAATTTCCAGCATTGCGTTTATGATTAGTTGCAGTTATGTCATTACTCAGTGCATTAAGGCCTTGATATAAAAGCCCACTTCTGAATTTAATGCCTCTGTCAATATCATTAAAATGTATTCCACCATTCCAATTTTAATTCATTATTCCCAGGCCAGGATTTCTCTGCTTCACCGCCGTCCATAAATCTCCTATTTACACAGCGCCTGTACTTTATAGCCCGCTGATGACTTTACGGCAGCCCCTCGCGAGATGAAACGTTATGCGGAGACAGGTCATGAAAGTCGACTCAAAATGGCTTCATCAAAGTGTACCAGCTGCTAAACGTACAAAAAGAGAGCGAGAAAAAGGATGGCTAATTTTCTTTGTAAAAGTTCAGCCTGCATAATAGGCAGTAAAAGCCTTAGCGTGGCGAGGTCGTAAACACGTCAACTCGAGTCGCTATGAGAAATGTGAGCAAAAGCACAACATAGCCATTAATATTTTTAACAAATGCATAACGTATGTAAATAATGAGCTATTCCATCCATTCGAACAAAAATAGTTTTCAATTTAAAGGAGAACAAATTATACAGCAAGCTCCATTTTGATTCTGCACGCAAACAGACGTTTTCTCAGAAGTCCTATTAAGTGGAATTTTTGTATGTCAGCGGCTTGTGCGGAAACATTGGTGGTGTTTATTAACTTGCAAAAATGCCACAAAAGGCGCTTTTGCTTAAACACATTGCCCTTGCCGTAATGAACCTCTAAGAACGACTTGACAGTGCACAGAGTAATGGCCATAGCTAGCATATCTTTGGTTCATTTTAGGCAGTGTTGTCCTTGTTAGCAAAAAGGCTCACTTGGAAGGACAATAACAAGCCTTACAAGTAGGGGGATACGCATAGTATTCAGTACTCACATTCTATTTGAAGCTGTGGGGTCTAAAGGTGAGTAAGCTTTAAGTTTAAACATACTCTGGGGGGAGGGTTGCTAATGCAGCCTTTTTCTTTTCCATAAGAAAGCGTTAATTACTTAATTAAATGGATACATTTAAACAACATAAACAGCATAAAGAAACCCTGACTTGAATATAACCGAAGGCATCCCACCCTCATGCACCTTTTGTTGTAGTCTACAGTACATCTCACTTAAAGCTGCAAAGCCGTGGAGAGATGTAATTTTGATTGAGGAATGCCTTTAGATACAATTTGGGTTGCTTATGCATGCAAAATTGGCTGTGGTATCGAGCTTTGCTTAGATTTTCATTTACCTCCAGTTATAATGATTTAGATGCAAAAACATGGCTGTCGACTCACAGTGGAAATATTGACAGCAGGTAAGATTTCTCGTGTGAAAATTTCCCATATCTGATCGTCAGCAGAAAGATGTTCATTTTTGATTTGGAGGTAGGCGTAAATTGTTTCTTACTGCAAGTCTTTTATGACAGTTTAGTATTCTGCAAAACCAAGACATTTGTAAGTTGTGTGTATACTGTAACACACGGGTCTCCAACCTTTTTGTGAGCAAGGGGTACCACAATGGATAAAACAATCCAGAGGGCTACTTTTTTGATATAGTTTACTCAAACTTATTTATTTGATATGTTTTAAACATAATAAAAAAAGCTAAGCTAATATAAAAATATGTAATAAATAAATAAATATTAAAATTGAGGCTATTAATAGAGTGTGTTTTGGCCCCCGGCACCATGTTGGTGACCACTCCTGTAACATATCCCCCGTCATCTACCCTCACTCACTGGACTTAATTACCCATAACCCTTTACACCACATCATCCACCATCTTTAATTACCATCTTTACCTGCTCACCATTACCCGGAAAGCACTTTACATTTAACGCTGTATTCTGGTGTGCATCTTGAGACAAAACAGTGGCACTAATATATTTTAAGATATGTTAGTGCAAGCTGTTTTCATTTAAAACAGCTCAAACATAGTCTGAGGCTAGGCTTATGCCACGTAAAGGTATCTGCCCCAATATTAGAAATTTGTCGATGTAACATTAAGGATTTTGTCCAGTAGAATATTCTGCCTTGCCTAAGGTGAGACCTTGCCAGTGAGCCAAATGTAATCTTATAGTCCTAATGAAAAATTTACAAAAATGCTGCAGGAACAATTTCAGAAGAAAGGTGTATAAAAGAAAAAGAAACAGAAAAGTAAGAGAGAATAGACTGTGCTCTTGTGAGTATTAAAAGCATAGTTCACCCAAAAAAGAACATTCTGTCATCATCTTGTTACAAACCTGCATCGTACTTCTCGGACTATAAACTGCACCGGAGTTTAAGCCGCATCATTCAAAAATGTGTCATTAAGACGAAATAACATATATAAGTCACACCGGACAATGCACCGGACTTAGTTTGCGTGTCTGTTTATATTTCCTTAAAAAAGACTAAAAGCCTGAAACAATCTGTAACTCCTCTTCTTTAAAAAAAATTTAAGGTCTCAATTTAAGGTCTCATCATGTTTCATTAATTCAACGCAATTCTTTTTGATAGACTTGTATACTAGGTTGTTCGATTTTTGTGTTTCATGGTTAAAGGCAACATTTATCTTGTCAATTACCTTGTATTGTTTTGCCAGATACAAAATACATTTTTTTCTTAATTTTACTTGCTCAAAGCCATCACTTTTCATCCAAGTGACACTTCTGAGATTGATTACAGCACATCTTCTCATTAATGGCATGACACATACTAACTTACCCCTGTATTCATCTCTGTCATTGAACTGACTTCAATTTTCTATAACTGGCTACTTTTTATTTGGTTTCTGCAGTACGTTAGAAGGTTTTATAGTGTACTATAAACTTGTAAATAATATAGTAAATATAAGATGTTTATTCTTTACATATACTCTATGTGGCGTAGTCTGTGTGTACACCCAGACATCAAACTCCAAATGTGCTTGTTAAACATTTTTTTTCAAAAGCATGTGGTAGGAAGCTGGTTCTCTCTTTGCTGCTATAAATGTTTACACTAGATGTTAAAGCATGCCTGCAGGGATTTGCTACCTTTTTGACATCGGTGAGGTCAGGTACTGATGTTTGGTGATGGAGTCTGGCTCGACCAATTCATCCTAAAGGTGTTTGGTGGGGTTCAGGTCAGGGCTTTGTTCAGGCCACTCATGTTCTTTCACTACAGACTCGGTTAAACATTTCTTTATGGACCTCCACATTTTACATATAGGTGCATTATCATAAAGAAACAGAAAAGCCGTATCCACTGAAAATAGCTGTGGGAGGAGGCTGCATTGGCTTATACTTGATTTGATGCACTTGGATGTAGCTGAAATAGCCAGTCCTGATAATTAAAAGAGGGTGTCCAAGTACATTTGGCCGTATATATTATTATCTCTATACTGTACAGTAGATAGAAATAAATGGATTTTCTAGCACAGATGAATTATATTGCCACAGTCTTTTCCTTTTTTTTTATCTTTATTGCTTTTACAACTATGTACACAAGTTGCATAATTTGAAACATCACTGAGCTACGAGCTTAAATTTCACTGCATCAGCCATCTAACATTGTAAGATCTCGGGTCACTGTAATTACCCCTGAGAATATTGATTCCTCCAAGCTTATCTCACGCTCAAAGACAGCTGTACAAGTTCACCGTCTTTCTTAAATGAAGGTGAGAGACAGTGTGTCAAATTTGGTTTGACAAAGATATGATTCGTCAGTTTTTAAATGCTCCATTCAAAGGCAAATGAAAACCTGTGGCGCAGGTTATTGCCATTCATGCACTAGAAAAGAAGGTTAAAACTGCAATTGCTTGTTTCTTTGAGACTAATGCACTTTTTAAAGCATTAGAATATCCTATTCAAAGAGCAAAACAATTAGTCTGACACACCAATCTATGGCAAGACTCTCGAATCAGGTCCCTTATTATAGTTTCCTTTACTTGGGGCATCCACAATCCGAGCACGCACAGTCATTGGTTAACATGTATTACTTATTTGCATGAGATTCAGCCTTGCTCAGTTATCCGGTGTAATTAAATAAATGTCAATGTAATGTGCGTAGACTACCAGTGAATTCGCCATGTAGCACTTAAGCAAAAATACGGGAGAGTTCTGTGGCTCTTTTTCCATCCAAGCAGTGAAAAATCCAGGCTGTCCACTATTACAGCAGATTTAATAAAGGTCATGAAATTATTTGATTGACAAGGCCTGGTGCTGTTTTATTAAAATAAAATATGGTACTGTATGGCAACCATTTTAGATATATTACACAGCATTTATCTCGGTTCTGCATTTAATTTCACCCTCCTAATGAGAAAATCGTCATTACTGTGGCATATTTGTCAAAACAGCGATTAGATAAAAGGTGAATTTAAATTACTATCTCATAATATAGGACTAAAATGGTGTTGCAGATGGACTAACAACCCGTCTGCACAGAATATCAATTGGACTTAATACTGACTGTAGTGTCTATTAGTCTGGCATTCAGAAACATCTGCAAGGACACGCCTCCCTTTTGTTTTGTCAGTCAACACACAATACTTTAGAAGACGACACACGTTTTCAAGGACTTTCAAGAACATGCTTTGTAATTGGGCTGTTGTTTGAAGTTGGGTCTTTCCGTAAAAGGAGCCCTTATCTCAACGTTTCCATTTGATGCTGTGCTACAAAAGTGGCAGTTTCATAGATGAGTACTTTAAAAACAAAGACTAGCTGTAGCTACTATCCACTGACCCGTTCAGACTGCAACCAAATGTACTGCTACAAGGTTCATTTGTCATTATTGTGTTAGTAAAATAGACAATTGCTTTATGCAGTATTGCATAACAAGGTCTGTGTTTTGAAGAGATGCAGGAAAGTCAACATGATCTAGTTTTTTATTAACAAAGTGAGATCTAGTTACTATTTTTGGGCTTATATACACATTCCTGCTTGATTGAACACAAACTTTTTTACCCATAAATTAAAAAACAACCCTGTTTCAAATCATGTGACTGACTCCCAGCAAGCAATAGCTGTTACTTCACCATCTAGTTTAACTGTAGACCTGATATAGTCCGGCTATGAATAACCCAATTATAGCCAAAATAACCATGAATTTGCCATTTTTGCCTAAATAACTTGCTAGATGTGTGATATTTCAAAATGTACCCAAAGTCAGCAGTGATTACAAGGTGTTTCATTTATCTATTTATTTTAAAAAATAGCCCAAGTTTTGTCCTGTTTTACCCTAGAGGTCTTATAAGTACATGTACGCAGTTGCTTGCTGGACTTTCTTTCTTGCAAAAAACAGGAGGATTGAAAATAAGCTTACTGGTTGTTCTGTTACCATTTTAACCCAGTTGCTTTAATTATTATTTTTTTTGTTAATAAATCTTTGAGCTCACTCACATGGATTTTGTTGCTTTCCTTGAGCCGTTGGAGTTGTAACAGTGGGGCATAAAGCTTGACATGTTGGACATACACTCACTTAAAGGATTATTAGGAACACCTGTTCAATTAATTGCAATCATTAATGCAATCATCTAATTGACCAATCACATGCCAGTTGCTTTAATACATTTATGGGTGTGGTTCAGGTCAAGACAATCTTCTAAACTCCAAACTGTATGTCAGAATGGGAAAGAAATGTGATGTAAGCAACTTTGATCTTGGCATGGTTGTTGGTGCCAGATGGGCCCGGTCTGAGTATTTCACAATCTGCTCAGTTACTGGGATTTTCACGCACAACAAAGAATGGTGTGAAAAGAGAAAACATCCAGTATGCGGCAGTCCTGTGGGCGAAAATGCCTTGTTGATGCTAGAGGTCAGAGGAGAATGGGCCGACGGATTCAAGCTGATAGAAGAGCAACTTTGACTGACATAACCACTCGTTACAACCGAGGTATGCAGCAAAGCATTTGTGAAGCCACAACACGCACAACCTTGAGGCGGATGGTCTACAACAGCAGAAGACCCCACCGGGTACCACTCATCTCCACTACAAATAGGAAAAAGAGGCTACATTTTGCATGAACTCACCAAAATTGGACAGTTGAAGACTGGGAAAATGTTGCCTGGACTGATGAGTCTCGATTTCTGTTGAGACATTCAGATGGTAGAGTCAGAATTTGGTGTAAACAGAATGAGAACATGGATCCATCATGCCTTGTTTCCACTGTGCAGGCTGGTGGTGGTGGTGTAATGGTGTTTTCCTGGCACACTTTAGGCCCCTTAGTGCCAAATGGGGATCGTTTAAATGCCACAGCCTACCTGAGCATTGTTTCTGACCATGTCCATCCCTTTATGACCACCATGTACCCATCCTCTGATGGCTACTTCCAGCAGGATAATGCACCATGTCACAAAGCTCGAATCATTTCAAATTGGTTTCTTGAACATGACAATGAGTTCACTGTAATAAAAAAACTGAAACTGAAAAACTAGAATGCTTTCAGCACCTTGTTGAATCAATGCCACGTAAAATTAAGGCAGTTTTGAAGGCGAAAGGTGGTCAAACACAGTATAAGTATGGTGTTCCTAATAATCCTGTAGGTGAGTGTAGAATGATATGGACTAGCAACTTCACGAAAAAGAGAAGGCATTGTTCAAAATTTCTATTTTTATTTCTCCAAAAGAAAGTCATATTGAAAATGACATGAAAGTCAGTTTTTATTTATGGGTAAACTAATACTGTGCTTCAAGATATTTATTTATTCTGACTCACTCGGTTTATTGTGAATCATTTAAAGCTTATACTAACTCTCTCTTTCTCTCTCTTTTCCTTGCTCGCTTGGATTGCTGTTGCTTTGCCTGCCAACTTCGGGAAACGCAGGTAAGATATCAATTTACTTGCATTATACTTGTGTCATGTCATACAAAAAATATATATATGCATTATGTTTGCAGTTGTGTTTGGTAATTCTTTGGCACAGAAATTAAACAATATTCTCCTTTTAAGGGTCAGTTTTTACTAAAGAAAATTCTTTCATTAATTACCCACCATCATTTTGTTCCACACCGTAAGATCTTTGTTCATCCATTGAGATATTTTGATACCAGTTAAGAACACTTTTAAGAATAACCGTTAATTGCTTCCATGTACTCTGGTAAAGCGACATGCTTTGTGATGTTTAAGGGCTTATGTGTCTAAGGCCAAAAAGTTAAAGAAGCCATAATTGTATTTGTTGAGGTCCAGACTGCTGATTCATTCCTGGCAGTCAAACTTGCCACGTCAGCTTGCCAAGACGTACAACGGCCATAAGAATTGCGCATTTCATTTATGTCAGTGAAATCGCTTGGGAATTTTATGGGCTACTGTTATTCTGACCATTGGCAACAGAGGAGCACCCCTATAAAAGCAGCCGCAAGGTTAACTTGCCATTTCTGCCACACATTATAGCTTTCACATAATGTGAGCGGAGGTAGGCAGGTCCCGCTGTGTTTAGTGGCGCAGTCTTTCTTCAGTCATAGAACAGACGGATAAGTTACAGGATGGTGGGAGGTGAGTCAACAGCTGAGCTTGAAAGAGTGGGATTCATCAACAGAGACCGTGGAGAAAGGATTTGACAACTACTTAGACTTTGCATCAGCCAATACCGGTGGTCTTATCACTCATAAGCCGAGACTGCTCACTCAGTATGCATCATAGCTGTATTTCTAGATCTGGTTTGTTGGTAAAGCTTTGTTGCTCAATGTGGTTTCACTTGCAGAGTGGATACTGTATATATTGATGGGTTGGCGTAGTGTAGCTATCAATGGATTTTGCATGAAATCCATAGAAAAAACATGAAAAATACAAAGGAGCATTTGTGATATATATATATATAACAGTCTAAGCTATATTGTGTCTCATACAGTACTGTGATGGTATCGTAAAGTATGGTATTTTACTATGGTACTTTAATACTAAGGAACACAAGTAAATAAACATCATTGCTAAGTGCCTTACCGCGTTGTACAATGGTATTTCTAAGTATTTGACACATCTGTACTATGGTATATCCATAGTCCAAGTCCAAAACACCATTGGCATTACCATAGCATTTGGATACTTTGTTGGTATTAAACACACCATAAAATAAAATGATTACCAGTTTTTTACTTATGTCATGAAAAAATACCCTGACATCTTCAAAGAATACCTGAATAAAAGACTAGCCATATTGAAGACACCACTTAGGGGTTATATTTTATGTTATTTGTTTTATCTGCATAATAAAAGACCGTTGTGTAATGCATAGCTTCAGCTTTTACAATCTAATTGTTAGCAGCACTTCCCATTTGGATATGTCAGGCTAATGGTGAATGGCTAGCGAAGAGCATCCCTCGGCCATTGCCTGAATAAACACTGCATACTTTGAATACACAGTCATTTGTTTTCCTCAATAAAGAAACTTCTTTTCCCCAGACTCTTTTGTGATAAAATGCTTATGAAGTTTTGAGAGGCAAAAATTATGTTGCTAATCAAGAGTATATTTTCATATTCAAATCCCACCACACGGAGAGAGCTCACTGCCAATAACATAGAAAGAGATAGAGAGACGGTTGAATATTAGAGAGAGAGAGTGAGAAATAAAAATTACAAACAATTCAAATGAGAGAAACCAATAGAGACCGTAGCTCTTTTCATTTTTCTGACTCAAATGGGATTTCCGTGTATTAATTTCTGTTATTCTCAGGTGATCATGACACCATGAGACATGTGAACAACATCCAGTCCACCTCAGTTAGAGCTGCTGAAAGTTACATGTCTTTGGGATATGGGAACTTTATAGAGGCATTGCTCCCTTGAGCCCTGCCAGCTGTCAGTCAGAGTATTTTTAAACTGGTTGTGTTCTCATTGGAGACCGCAGTTACATGTAGTAATGCTATACGAAGGCTAGTCTTGCATGAAGGAAAATGTCTGTATGTCTTTTTAGTTCTAGTGCATGCAGATACAACTAGGATTTCAAAATGTTTAGATCCTGACCACCCCAACATTATCATATGCTTTTTTGTAATATTTGGATTTTACATAAGCATTTAAAGGGGACAGAGAATGAAAAACATTTTTACCTCGTCTTTGTTGAATAATGGTAGTCTACCCGCATTCACGAACATACAAAAAGTGCTAGACATGCTAAACATCTCAGTCTCATAGAAATTCCTCTTTTAGAAATGAAACGGCCCAATCTGAAAAACTGATGCTTATGACATCACAGGCATCTCACTGCCCCTCCACTTTAAAAATAATTGGCTACATTTTTTGAGTGGCAGCAAAGTCAGCCAATCAGTAATGAGATTGCAAGTTAAGCCAGTAGGGGGAGCCAAATAGGTGCAAAACCACTTTTTTAAAATCCCCCACCCTAATAGAGCTATCTGAGAGGGGTTTTTAGGAAGCTTCTAAGGCATTACAGACCCAAACAAAAAAATTTGTCTACTGTACATGTCACTTCACAGAACAAGGATAAATACCCCGTTCAATCATTCTATGTCACCTTTAATATGTACAGTACATATACATTTTTCACAACTTTTTGGAGCATCAACAGCCTGTGTTCCAATAGTACAGTATATGCATGCTATACACTATTGGCTAAAATTGACAATTTATACAATATTTGCTTTTAATGTCCCCTTAAAATATGAGGTGTATGGCACATGGACAAAACACTAAACCTTAAAATAATGCATCAAAAAGGCAAATCACATTGTATTAGTAATCCGTTTTTTATTTGAATATCCAAAAGACATAGAAAAACAAAATATCAAAAGTAGCATACATTATTATTTTTTTATCCTCTTTTGTGGTTATATTTTGTAGTCCTTGTCCCGGGTATGTCTTTACAAACTTTATCCAAACTTTGTCATTTTTGCCAAGTATCCTTAAATTCTTTCCAAAGCTCCACTTCAGTTTATACTCCAGACAAACCTATGCAACTTGCATACAAATATCTGAAGTCATCTTTAAAGAAATGTTTAAAGAGTTTGGTTCCAAAGCACGATAAACGGCATAAAAAAATCTGTATTGTATCAGGTCAGTATTAAAAAGTAAATTCCTAATTTTACACGCCGTGTTATTTTGTCACCTTTTTCCTATTTTTCTCAAAACGTAAAAAATGCCATTCCTCCTTCTCTGCAGAATGCAATAAATCTACTCAACAAATCACAGCGTACCATTCCACGCATTGTATACAACAATGGTGGTGCATTGAATACACAAGGAATCCCAGTCTTCCTCATCTACTTTGTACTTTGTGATCAACAAACAAACAAAAACTAAATAATACTTTGATGCCATTGATAAACCTGTGGTGGTTTTCTGTGTCAGGGAAGAAACGTAAGCCACTCGGGAACTCGTGCAACGGAAAAATGCTGGCTGTTGCTTGTTCTCACACGACAGTATCAAGCTTCTGTCATGCTAACACATTGACCCCAGCGGATCTTATGAAAAACTTTCCATTATTTTACTCGAAATCAGCGAAAAATCGAACAGGGCCAAATTTTTTTACAGCTAATTGCTGTCAAAAAGGTTAAGTGCGATGTCCAAAGGATGACAGCAGCAATGAGTGTTCTTAATGTGACAAAGTAAGAGTTTTAAATAATGCCATTAATGTTTATTTTTTTAATCAGTGTATACCACTAGTTAACTAAATAAATATAACATGAATGCATATAAAATGAATGCACATTTACTGTATACAGTATATTGATTTAATAGATTTATAGCATTTTGAAAAAAAAAACACTTGGATTTATAGCATTTTGCAAAAAAAAAAATTAGTTTTTATAATAAATCTTTGGAAAATCTAATTATGGATTGGAATTTTTAATGTTATTTTAACCCAAAGATACTATGTGAAAGTTTCATCTTGTTACTTTTCTGGTATAGAAAACTAATTTTTACCCAAATTAGTCAAAATGGATCTATTACGTTTTGCAACCAAACTCTTCATTTGAATAAAGAGTAAAGATGTTGTTCAAAAGTTGGACATAATTATTGGCCACTACTTTGTCAAGTTATGTGAATTTCATTATGAGACAAATGCCACCATTGCAGTTGAATCTTACATATAGAGCTGCAACAGAGATGAAAATTACATTTAAATGTCAATCCCTTTTTGACAAGAAGCTAAAATCTGACTTCAGATGATTTGGAATATTGCACACGCACGTCTCATGAAACCCCTTTAATTGGCTTTCATTTGGTGAGTTTTGTATCTTGACATCAGATCATTATAAACAGTCATGTACAGTATGGAAAGATGTGACGTTTGTACAGCCTATACAGTAGCTTTGAAATTATACAGTAGAGTTGAGTGAACTGTTATTTAATTTTATTTATTCATGTTTCCTGCTACTGTGCGAAGCCTTTGCTTAACCATGCGTGTGTGTGTGACAACAAAACAAAACACACTAGCTCCCTATGGGACACAGACTAGCTGTCCCCAGCTCTTCTGCTGCTTGTCAGGTGCATCCAGATGCGTTTCGGCTACGTGTGCCCGTTCCCCAGCTGGGTGCCGTGCAGTCTGTGAGATGTGGTTTCCTGGCAACACATCCAAGAGCTCTTTGCAGTCCATGTCGTGAGACAGTGGAAGTGAGGGGGCCTTTGCTGTGCTCTCATGTGTTGTTAATGGAGCAAGCTATCTAAGCTGAGGAAAGGCCTCTGCGACACACCGCATTTACCCTGGCTGAGCCTCCCGTGGTTTCGGCTCATCTGTCTGGCACTTTCCAGGCAAACGCCCCTGGACCGACCCCAGACGTGATGGAAAGCAGAAATGTTTCCAACCCTGTTTAACATGTGAGAAAGATGAAGCGTAGCAGAGGGACAATGAAACACCGGGAACGGAATGGAGCTTTTGTGTCCTGTATCGCTAAGGCACATGGCTCCAGATTGCCTGGTGAACTGGTAAATGCGATCATTTTAAAGACAGGCCAGAGATGGGCGCCCTCCAGCTCCAGTCATGTGAACCAGTTTTGAAATAAAGCAGTGAGAGGGAGGATCGCTGTCCTGTTATGTTAGATAGCTTTGGTTTATTCATATAAAGTAAACGTGACATAAGAGTTGACCCTGTTTAGTGTCTTAATGTAAGTTTATCGTCTTGTTGTGTTGCATGTTGTTCCAAGTATAAAAATGCATGTCAAAATGTGTCACGGCAAGCTACTCTTGTGAATGGTGCCGCATGCTTTACTTAGGCATGCTTTACGCACAGCCATGATTTTGCACTTGGTGGCCTTTTTAGGGTAGCACTGAGGACTTGTTGGAAAGGATAAAGACTGATCTGTCTGCTTACTGATTTTGCATGAGTAAAGCTGAAATGAGGGACATCGTACAGCTCTCCTGGGCACGTTTGATGTGCACATTCAAATTCAGATCTCTTCTGTCTGCTGAAATGAAAAGCGAGGGCTTCACTTCCCGAGTTTCGACAAGATGAGCAGAGAAATTATATTTGCCCTTCAAACTGCATTGAGGCAAGGATAAGTAGGGGGGATGGATAATCTGATCTGTAACCTGTGCGTACAGGTACACTTTAATACACTCTAAATTCTGCTAGGTTATATTTAACCCAATGCTGGTAAAATATTGGACAGAACACATGCTGCGTTATTAAATAAACCTATGCTGCGTTCTTGTGCATTCCCTGTCACTGGTCAAAAAGCAAACACATCTTTGGTTAAGTGAGTGTTGCTATGGTTGGCCATGATGCTCAAAAAACAGAGCGGAGTTTTGATTTAACCAAGTTAAACTGATACAAAGAACACCTGATGTCTAAAATGGTCTATAATCTCAGATTTTGGCAGTCTAGTCACGCCCCTGGTAAGTGATAGACAATGAGAATTAGAGAAAGACAATGGCACACCTGTCCAAGGACCTGTGGGAAAGAGGCTGGCAAAAGCCGTCTGCGTCTGTCAGGGCCAATCAGTGAGGGCGGTGGGCCGGAGTTTGCCATTTAGCACTGATGTGTGAGGAGACAAGGGGGTCCACGGAGAACGGCCCCATAATAGTGGTTGACTTGCATGCTAAATCACTATTGACAAGAGGCAGGAAGTAGAGAAGGTGGTTAGAAGAGAGGGCGAGAACACACTGATAACACCTCGTGTTTGGACCATGTTGCTCACGGGTGACGTAAAAAAGATTTGCACAAAGAAAGATGAAATCACTGCATCATTTTGTTCTCAACACATGATCGTTAAATTGTCCATCGTCATTATGATCTCAAGCCTTTCTGTCTGTTATGAGTCAACGGCCCTGCAAGTTTACAATTCTGAAAGTTCTGCTGGGCTAAACAGAGAATTTGATTTTTGGACTGTTTACAGATCCCATGCCTGTGTCTGTTAGTATGATAGGTTAGTACGATAGGTTACGTAAGACACCTGTTTCAGTGTGAAATCCAGTCTAGAGTCACATTTTCAAACAATTTCAAAGTTTGATATCAGTCATTAATTTTACCATGATTTAAATTTTTTACATGACCTTACTCAGACAGTTGTAAATATATCAAGGTTATATTTTCACAGTATGTTCTTTACAGACTGATCTCACGGAAAGTTGTGTTATAGTCACGAAAATTTATAATAATTTATTCAAATGCAACTTTTTTTTTGCCTTGAGCACGAATGTCTTTTTCGTGTCAGTCGCACAATTTCTAATTTTTTCGTGTCCGTAGCTCGACTTTCTTTTTCGTTTCATCTTCATATTGTTTTCTCGTTGTTTTTTCCTTTTTTTCCTACCATTGTCGTTTGGGGTTTAGGTAAGAATCACTTTCTGTTACATTTTTAGACATCCTAACCCAAACCCCAACTCTAATCTCAACTCCAGTCAAGAATAGTTATAAATGCGGAAGAAAACCGTGTAAACCAATACATAAAAGTACATCCTAACCCAAACCCCAAATCTAACCCCAACCCAAAGCGACAATGATTTAAAATAGGAAAAAACAATGAGAGTACAATACAGTACATAAAATGACAATAAACAGAAAGTCGTGCCACAGACACGAAAAATTATTATAGAAATTTGTGCCAGTGACACGAAAAAGACATTCATGCTCAAGGCACGAAAAAAGCTGAATTTCGTGCCATGGACACAAATAAATTAATACATTTTTTGTGACTATTACACGATTTTCCATGAAATTATGTTTGTTCTTTACATTTTGTAGGATGATTTTATGTAGAAATCCGTAAATCATAATAAATTACTTTAGCTGGGTTTTCACAGACTGGGTCACACATGTCAGGCAATAGAAACATGTTTTAAGTATCCTTGCTATTTCATAAGTGTTACTTATGGCATCTTTACATTCTCAATGCTTTAAATTGATTTTATTCACATATTGTTTAAAGTGTTTTTCTAGTTTTGGGATTTGCTATAAGTGAGGCAGTGAGTGGGGAGCAATCTGCCTTTGCTATCTTAAACACTCAGGAATTGGCATACATCCCTTTCGAGGCCTGAAAATCGACCATCAGTTTCTTCTCTTTCTATATTATATTTTTATGTACTCCCCACTGCACTGTTAGACGCCTCGATATCAACAGCCGTTTCTGTACTTCCTCCAGCTTTTAAAAGAGCTTACATAAATAATTAATTCACCATGAAATAATTAATACGACAATTTTCTTCAGCATTTGATAATGGAAGAGCTTGAAGCTCAAAGCTGGCGAGGCAGACAGTCCAGTTATACTCTCAGTGTCCATGCATGTCAAAATAAGTATGTGATCACATTGCTTAAGAGCCAACGTACTGTATGGTATCTTTACACGTGAATTTCTAAGAGATACAAACTTACATTTGCACCTGAAACATGACTTACATTTTCTCCTCACCATCACATAGACACACACTGCTCTTCTCTCATTGATTTTCCACTTGTGTGCGCCCAACCTCATCGCATTTATTTTCCTAAAAAGAATACAGAGGACTTCTTCACTATACACATACTTTGGCGAACGTACACAAATACTCACAAAACAGCATGTACACCGTGACCCAGATCCGATACTGTTTGAGCGGACCACTGAGACTGGACTTAATGTACTGTTACAGCCATGTTCTGGAGACCTCTGCTGGCATACTACAACTCACACTCAATCATATGCATACACACACACTTAGACTGGCATCTCCCAGCATGCACTTAGGTAACCATGCAGACACAGACACTGAAACTACCACTGTGTCTCCTTCGGGTAAATGTCAATCCACGATTTGCGCTCTAGGTGATCTTTCAGTTGACGATGACTGATACGGGAGTGACAGTTCCTGTCAACATCTCCATCTGTGCTTTGTTTTTACGGTGACTCGATGGCATGGCCTTCATGGTGGGTCCTTTGGTCTTCTACAAGGGTAGTGAGCCTATCCTTCCTTCTCTGCTTTTTTATGTCTGCGTTCTGATTTGTTGTTTTCCTATCGTGGATTTGACGTTTTTAAGAGACATTTTGGGGTATGTGACGCTGTCTGTGAAATCAAGGATCAAGTTTCATAATCTAATTATAAGATTAGGAGAATTTAATTATACATTTTATATTTATTTTAATCTTTGACATAGGCAGTATTAAAGGAATATTCCATTTTCTTAAAAGAAAAATCCAGATAATCTACTCGCCACCATGTCATCCAAAATGTTGATGTCTTTCTTTGTTCAGTCCAGAAGAAATTATGTTTTTTGAGGAAAACATTGCAGGATTTTTCTCATTTTAATGGACTTTAATAGAGCCCAACATTTAATACTTAACTCAACACTTAACAGTTTTTTTCAACGGAGTTTCAAAGGTCTATAAACGATCCCAAACGAGGCATAAGGGTCTTATCTAGCAATACAATTGTCATTTTTGACAAGAAAAATAAAAAATATGTACTTTTAAACCACAACTTTTCATCTAAGTCCGGTCCAGCGCGACCTAACGTAAATGCATAGTGACGTAGGGAGGTCACGTGTTACATATATAAAACGCACATGTGCGGACCATTTTAAACAATAAACTGACACAAAGACATTAATTAGTATCAGTTGACATACAACAACGTAGGAACGGTCCTCTTTCAAGATGCTTGTAAACACTGGGGCGGAGTTTCGCGTTCGTCCTCTGTGACCTCTTGACGTCATGACGTATTGCGTGGGGTCAGCTGGCGCATCACGACTGGATCTACATGACGAGAAGTTGTGGTTTAAAAGTGTAAAAATGACAATCGTTTTACTAGATAAGACCCTTATGCCTCGTTTGGTATTGTTTATAGTCCTTTGAAACTCTGTTGAAAAAAACTGTTAAGTGTTGAGTTAAGTATTAAATGTTGGGCTCTATTAAGTCCATTAAAATTTGAAAAATCCTGCAATGTTTTTCTCAAAAAACATAATTTCTTTTCGACTGAACAAAGAAAGACATCAACATTTTGGATGACATGGTGGTGAGTAAATTATCTGGATTTTTCTTTTAAGAAAATGGACTAATCCTTTAAAGATATCAAGGTTATATTTTCACATATAGTCCCACATATTGGGACCATACTCTCTGGAGAACGGAAATAACAATCCCACATGTGGCAACGTACTGCTCCAGCGGTTAAATGCAGAAATTGTGTCCACAAGAAATGACGATTTTCGTCAAGTTCAATTTCAATCTATTACACAGTGTGACACTTAAAACAACATAGGAAAGCCTTTGCTATCTGGGACCTCATCTTCTCAGCAGATCCCCATAATGTGATGAAAACAGAACAGCTGGTGGCACTTGCGGTTAGGCAAATGGCAGTGCATGCAGTCCATCTCATGTGGTTCTTGACTACGGTATCTACACTGTACAGTACAAAGATGACAGATGGTGGACACCAGATATGCAAACTAGATGGGTTTAAGCACACATGCATACAAAGGATCTTTTTGCAAGCCATTACTATGCGTCTGGAGCATCACCTGCTATGGACTGTCGGTATGCTTTGGTTGTTTTGGGCCACCTGTGGCTGTAGAGTACAAAGGATACAGTTTGAGAAACAGCCCCGTGTGGTCCAAGTCTATATATAAGCAATGAAGGATCCCCAGGGGGTTTAGCTCAAGGGTTTATTACCTGAAGCAATAGCACACGGTTATTCGCAGGTACATAAAAGGGTTCTACTGCTCGGCAGAAGTGGTCTCTGTTTTTTAATGCTTTGTGAAATATGATTTAATGGCTGAAAGTATAATAATATTCACTATAATTAGGTTGATTAAAGTGTACTATGTTAATGCAGGAACAGACGCTAGCATATGAGAGCGGACGTAGAAGAGCTGAATGTAATCCATCACTGATTGTTGTCTTAAAACTGGAATAGAAAAGAATGAACAGACACTCGTTTTTTTTTTCTTTTTTCATTTCCTCGGGGAAACCACACCCACGTGGCTGTCTGCAGGCCTCGGCAGAGAGAGGAAGGGCGGAGAAAGCGTTAGATGATGAACATTCATCTAAATGAAACATCTCTTTAGTCCTTGGGGGGCTTTGCGTGTGCTTGGTATGAGGAGAGAATAAATATGCAGCGGGCGGTAGGAAAACTACGGCTGCACTGCTTTTCCGACTGTGGCTTTTATCATATTTCATTATTCATATTATTTATATGATGCATTAGTGGGTCTCCCTCGGTATTATAGACACGTCCACCAGCCGCCTTTTTCTGCATGTCTCTAGTGGCTCCGGGTGCAGGGGTGTAAAAGCCTGCAGCGTTTTGAAGTGTGATTTTAAACAATGCCCGGGGTCAGGAAGATGGAGGAAAAACCATAAAATAAAAATGCAGAGTGTAAGCTGAAGAACCACTGAGTTTTTATGTTCCTCGTGAGCTTGGGTTTTGTTTGGTCTTAGACTGGTATTGTTATATTCTTCTTCTTTTTGGTATTGTCGTCGACACATGCCAAGGCTTCCTTATTCGGCTTATCTTAGGAAAGCGGGAGCAAATTCACTGCTTGTTTTACAGATACCCTTACTTGTTGTTTGTTTTTTAGTCCAAATAGAAAAGATTTGGAATCGGTTTATCTTTTCATTTATACTAATGCAATGTTTATCTTTAACATTGTTTTCTTTATTAAAATGATTTATTTATACAATGGTTATTAATATTTTTATTTATATTATGGCTATGTCCCAAACCTAGAGCAGAGTGTCTGGCAGCACAATGAGAAACACATTTTTGTATGAAGGTACCTTCTTTGATAACGGTTTTATCAGGCACGTCATGTCTAATGATCAAGAATAAATTCAAGTTAGCTTTAGAGATAAAATAAAAACAGTTGTTTCTAGCAGAAATGGAATTGGATATTTGAGTTACCTCAGCATGCTGAATGAAAATTTCAGACACACAAAACCTGTCAATGCCTCTGACTCTCAGTAGTTGACCTGCTACCTACTACCTTTTAATGAATCAATTATATTACCTTAATTGAACTTGACATTTAAAGCTTAGTACTGTACAGTGTGTGTCTACAGTATCTGTTCAGCAGTCTCTGAGGTGGCAATTTGCGAGGCATTTGCTAGGGTTAACTGTTAAAAGGAAAACACCACCGTTTTTTATATTTTACTATGTTCTTATCTTAATTTAAACAAATTAATACATTTTTTTCAATGCATACACTTCATCTTTGCACAGCGCTTCCTGAATGTGTTAGCATTTAGCCTAGCCCCATTCATTCCTATGGCTCCAAACAGGGATGAATTTAGAAGCCACCAACACTTTCATGTTTTCTCTATTTAAAGACTGTTACATGAGTAGCTACACGAGTAAGTATGGTGGCACAAAATAAAACTTTAGTTTTGAGCCATAGGAATGAATGGGGCTAGGTTAAATGCTAACACATTCAAGGAGCGCTGGACAAAGGTTAAAAGTGCATGCATTGAAAAAGATAGGTATGTGTTAATTCATCTAATTTGAGGTAAGAACATAATAAAATATTGAAAAACGGTGGTGTTTTCCTTAATAAAATGGGCTTTGGACACTCTTGCTGTTCCCAAACTAGCCATCAGGTCTTTAAAATCCTTGAAAGTTTGCAAACTTGGGGAAAAAAGTTCAAGGCCCTGGAAAGTTTTTTGAAAAATCCTTGAATTTAAAGCTTACCAAGGTGTGGGAACCCTGAGTAGCCAAGTTTGGTAATTTGGTCAGTAGTGAACAGCCCTGTGAATAGTCTTGACTAGGAGTGTAAAACATTAAAGATGGTCAAATCTAAGCCTTCTGTGATTAAACTGAGCAGTAAGATAAACATAAAAGCAATATTAAAATGTTATAGTAATGTCAGTTAACTTACTTATTCATAGGCCAATGCAGAACATGAGTGCACAGAACAACCACATTGTGTTCCAATAAGAGTATAGTATTATCAACTTATTTTATTATACGACTCTCTTAAATGCTAGATTATGATTGGCCAGACGTGACATTTCAATGTTTGTTCTTTACAGTTATTAGTTTTGAGCTGTTCAAAACTAATAACACAGTAACCCAGAGGCTGCAAATCATTTTGACATGTAGAGTTTAATATAACACAAACATTGAATATAAATATAATTATTAAATATATAAGTATATATACTTATACATACAAATTATTAAACCAAAAAGTGTGTTCTTGATAGTAATGTTTTTTTTCTTATCTTTAAACCGAAAGTAAAATGTTTTCCTCATGGAAGGTCTCATAAAAATGAGCAAATAAACTATTTCAAATCAATATTTAATGTACCTTACCTTCCTTATGAGGTAAATAGCAGTGTAATAAGTGGGATAATGTGCAGGCAGCAGGTTGTTTTTACAAAATGAGCCCCTTCAGTGTGATACAAGACCTGATCACACTGTCGGGGCTTATTTCTGCACTAACAACCTGCTGCCTATACTGTACATTACCCCCTACTTAACACATTTGACTGTATTTACATTAACCAACTGTTCCTTATATATCTCCTAAAATTCAGAACAGAAGTCTGCAGATAGCCATTCTTGGTGTACTCATAACGTACACTTTTTTTCTGTGGCATATACCATGTGTCATATCCCAATGCTTTTTATGTATTGTATATTGTATTTTTCTGTGTAATTTCATCCAATTGTGCAAACTGCTGCTTACACATATGAAACCATCAAAGCTGTACTTTCTTATCCCAGGGAAAGTAAAACTGGGGCTGTATCAGTGATGAATTATGCATTAAAGATTAACAATACTTATGTCCTATGGTCACTGCTATTGATTGAGAAAGGTTTTTATAACTATTAAAGCTTTCTGCTTTGCAAACTCAGTTGGAAAAACGGATATAAATCATTACACAGTATATTTGTTATATAAATGTGTCGAATATGTGTAATTTTTTATGTTTTTATGTAACAAATATGGATTACTTTGTTTTATATATTATTTTTGTTATATATCTATATTATAAATGAAGAGCCGCCATCTTAAAAATTAGATAATGATATTGACCGAATGCTCTTATCAGCTGTGTAATGAAGAGTTTGGTTCCAAATACAATAAATCAATTTTGACTAATTTGGGTAAAAATGTGTTTTCTATACCAAAGTGACAAGATGAAAACCACTATTTTCTGTTACACACTTTCACATAGCATCTTTAGATTATAATTATGTTAAAAATTCAAATTTAATCATTTAATTTTCTAAGATTTATAAAAACTAATTATTTTGTTGAATCAATATATAAATGTGCATTCATCTTTGCCATGTTATATTCATTTATTAAAAAATAAACATTAATGGCATAAATCAAAACACTTACTTTGTCATATTAAGAACACAGTCATTGCTGCTGTCATCCTTAGGACGTCGTCGCTGAACTTTTTTGACAGCGATCAGCCACAGAAAACCACCACAGGTTTATCAATACCATCAAAATTATTATTTTGTTTGTTTGTTGATAACGAAGTACAAAGTAGATGAAGGAGAAACTAGGATTCTGTGTGTATTCAAATCGCCGCCAATGTTGTTTACAATGCGTTGAATGGTGCGCTGTGATTGGTTAAGCGGATTTATTGCATTCTGAAGAGAAGCAAGACTGGCGTTTGTCTCGGTTTGGAAAAAAGGGAGAAAAGATTACGGAATAACACAGCGGATATTGGATTTTGTCTAAAATGAAGAATTGACTTTTTATTACTGACCTGATACAATACAGATTTTGGCGATAACTATGTTTTTTTTAAATGCCATTTATTGCGTTTTGAAACCAAACTCTTCATATGTTCGTATACTGTATGTTCTCTATATTGGAGCTAAACATATTAGATGATACTTACATTGAAGTAAAAAGGTTCTCGGCTCAGCTTAATCCCATATTAAATCTCAAGTCAACATATTTGTTTGCTCAATTAATCATTAGTTACTGTTTAACAGTCTAGCATGTATAATGCCTGTAAATAGAGAGTGAAGAAATGTAAAGGTTTGCTTTTCACAGTCAAATGCAGCTGAGAAATGTTCATTTTCTTATCTTCCCTTTAATAAATCCTGTTTTGCATGTGTTGTGGCCAGGGGCCGACTAATGGTGGTGTGATGAGGCAGAGAGAGAGGCAGTCATTAAGCAGCCCGCGGGGTTCTTTGCGCTTCTGCATATGTATGCGTGTGGGCTAAGACCCCCGGGGGATGTATAATCATTCCCATTATTAATGACATGTACTGCTAGGCCAGAGGGTGGAGACTGGGGCGAGGATGAGCTTTATTCTGCTCGCGTGCTTTCTGTGGGAGACAGGAATTGCATTCTGTAAAGGTGACATTAGACGACCCAATCAAAAACTGCAAGAGAGACAGGACTCAGTCTTAAACAAAGAAACCTTGAAGAAATAGTTAACCGACAATTAAACGTTTGTAATCACTTACTCACCCTGATGTCATTCTGACCCAAGTTGTCTGATCCTGCAGCTCAATTGGTCAAGCATTGTGTTAGCAGCAAGGTTCTAGGTTCGATTCCCAAGGAATGCTCACACTGATAAAAATGTTTAGCTTGAATGTGCTTAGGATAAAAACATCTGCCAAATGCATTGCATACATGTAAATGTATGACCACCTACGGTATTATTTAATTATTTGCTGACTAAAAAAAATCGAGATTTTTCAGAATAAACTCTACTCTATACTTTACTCTTCTTTACTTTTCATGCAATGATGGATAGTGGTTCACAGTAAACTGCCAAGCTCCAAAAAGCTTCATAAAAACATTATAAATGTAGTGTATATAACTTGTGTGCTATTTTTTAAGTTTTCTGAAGACATACAAACACTTTGCGTGATAAATAAATGTTTTTTACCAATATTTTGAATAATCTTCCCTTCTGTTGGTGTCACAAATGTCTTTAAAGCTTGTGTTTTCTTCCAATATGTTGTTTTTTGATTTGTGGCCCCAGAGGTTGATGCCATTTATGTCAAACACCATTGGTTCTTTATAGCTCATATCTATGCAGCAAGATTGAACATGTAACCACACAAAAAAATATTCACAAGATAAGCTTTTTTATATAGTTATGGTTGGTTAACATGGGGCTAAGTAAAATATAATTTTTTCAAGATGGAAAAACACAGTTTTTAAAATGCCCTTATCATGGGCAGAAGAAATAAAATAGCCGTCTTTGCTTCCCAAAAAAATAATTATTTTGCCCTAGTGCACAGCGTTTGTGTATACCAACTGTTTGACAAATTACAGTGTTTTCTTTGTAGCTTCAAAACGCTACCTCGTACTTAATCCTTGGTATAATATTTTGACAGCGTTCTGCGCTGTTGCCACCTCAGGTACACATCAAAGACCACTCAACAGCATCACTTGAAAATCCTCATATTATGTACAGACAAATTACTTCGTGTTTTGTTTATTTATAGCATGGCAGGGTAAAATGTCAACTGGATGCAATTAGCTACTTTTACTTCACTGTATTCTAAACGGATGAATTATGTGCCAATAGCATGTTGCATATGTAAACATTTACATCACGAGGCAGTTTTACATGCGTTGTCTTTGTGTCTATGAAGTGGCAGCAAAGCTTAGATCCTTAGCAAACCGGCAAATGGGAATTAGTCCCAGTTAGAGCAAAGCAAACACGAAACGAACGCCTGCATCCCAAAGACACGCAATAATAAACGCATTTTCATATTTTGTGCACAAATAATTTCTTCCCTCTATTGTTTTGGCCCATGTATAAAGCGTCTGTTTGACGAGTCCCGTTCCTTTTTGTCTTTCTAATGATCAGAGTGTTCCACAGAGATTAGCGCTAGTAGAGAGATGTATACTCCCAGTGTTGAGATGACACTCTGTTTTGAAGCTCTTTCACTTCTCGCCAGCTCATTAGTTTAATTAAGTAATTAATGAGTGAGGTGGTGTGCTGGCTGGCGAATTCTCCAAGGAGCGATTGTTGTGTTGTTCCATCTCTAGGGTCTGGCATGAGCGCTGTGAAACCGCTAGTCAGATCTGGCAGATAAAACGAGGTACTGTGCTGAAATGATTCATACCTAAAACAGAACTTTTTCATCCGAATGTCCCCTGTGGATGAAAGGCCCTCTGGAAGCATCAAAGATGCTGTAAAGATCCGGTAGTGCTATTAGACGAGTAATTACGACTAATTGAAAAAAAGGTTCACATCAGCATCTCAAATGTTATTATAAGTCTTGTACTAATAAAGACTATTATTTTCTACTGCAGCTTCAAATAAATGCAGATTTACCTCACTAGAATATATGACTAGAATGGACTTGCATTGACTTTATAAGGTGTCTGTTGCTTGCAGTGGAAAAAAATTAAGTGGGGAGAAATAGTTACATTCTGACTAACACAGTTAGAGAAATAGTGAAATTTAAAAATCATATATTTACTTAGCATTGTATTTGCATACAATCTTGCATTCTAGCTATTAAAAATAAAGGTTTCTTAAAGGTTTGTTGTCAGGCTGTATGTTTCAATAAACATTCACATAACCTTTCTGTTGTACAGGTAGAAAAGGGTAAACCTTTGTAAAAAGGTCTTGTTATGTACCATTTACCATAGGTACAGATACATTTGGTTCCAATATAAGTTACTAATATGCACTCTTTGCTACCCGTACGTACCTCTGAGGTACTAATATGACTTATTTAAGTGCAAAGGGTTACTTTATAAAAGGGTACTGATTAACTTAATCCAGTGAACTAGACTCTAAAGATGTGGGTTTTTTTTCAACCCAGCATTGGGTCAAAAATGGTCCAACACAACTCCAAAAAGATTTGGTCAACATAAAACTTACTTCAATTGGAAACGCCTAAAAATTTAACCTAACCTAACCCTAACCCTAAGTTTGAAATTAAATTACCAATTAAAGTAGGTTTTTAAGTAGAGCACTTTTTATAGGGAATGGTGGGTTGTTTAAACCCAAAAATACAGACTGATCTCACGGAAAGTTGTATTAGTGACGCAAAATTTTATTAATTTTTTCGTGTCCACGGCAAAAAATTCAGCTTTTTTTGGTGCCTTGAGCACAAATGTCTTTTTCGTGACACTCACACACATTTCTATAAAAAGTTTTTCGTGTCCGTGGCAGAACTTTCATTTTTCGTTTCATCTTATGTATTGTTTTCTCATTATTATATCCTCTTTTTACACCATTGTCGCTTGGGGTTGGGGTAAAAATTACTTTCTGTTACATTTTTTGACATCCTAACCCCAACTAGTGTTGTTTTTGGCAGCCTGTTTTCATTTTAGTTTTAGTCTAGTCTTTGTGTCAAGCTGTCATTTTAGTTTTTATTAGTTTTAGTCATGTCATACTCTTTTTAGTCTAGTCAAGTTTTAGTCGACTAAAATTCTTGCCATTTTAGTCTTATTTTAGTCAGACTTATCCATTACTATTTTAGTCTAGTTTTAGTCGACGAAAACTGATGACATTTTAGTCTAGTTTTAGTCAGTGAAATTGTATTTAGTCTCTTTTTAGTAATGCAATTCTATTTAACCCATATAGTATAATAACCTAATAGTATTATAGACAAAACAATATTTTCTTTTAGCCAAACCCATTTCAAACAAAAGTTATATTATTGTTACCTTATAGAACCAAGAATACATCCATTCCAGACATGGAAGATGCTCTGATTTGAATAGATATTTATTTTACTATCCTCTGAGTGAGTGACTTGACTGTGCGTAAGAGTCTACATAAAAGTCTACATAATCAAAACAAAAGTAGTCTAAGCAAACACACACACACACACACACACACACACACACACAAGGTCAAATGGGTCACACACAACTATAGTATGTGTGAGAATAGAAATATGCTATTGTTAACATTTATAATTGTATTTTGACAGCAGCACAAACTACAATCATACATATGTAATTATATATTATTATAGTTTATATTTCTGCATCTGTATGTTACCACCAGTGTAGAACTTTGGCTTAATCGAATGTGACAAAGCTGATCTTAAATGTCAGTATAAATCCAAGCAATTTTGGAGAATTACTAAATGTTTTTCTTGTAAGTAAATTAAAAGTCAGCTTTAAGAAAACATCAGATGTCTATTAAGAAAAGCAAAGTTGGTATGTATGGTTATGTTCTCAACAGTACAGGTGTTTGATTGATTTAATATTCAGCGAAGTATGTTTTGTTTATTTAAATAATAAATAAGTGTAGTTATTAAGCATATACAAAACAACGAATGTCTTTAGCATAGATATATTTACAATGTTTCAAAACGCAACGCAGCACAATGTCATTTAAACAACTGTTACATGATATAAATTTGTACATTGTTATACTGGTGGTGTCAGCAATCAAAGCTATAGATTTTAACAGGCTTGTTGAACTGACCTGAAAGTGATGCACGGGATTTATTTTGGACTTTTCTTTTACATTTGGAGCCAGAATGCTGCATCTTCCCGGTCGGAATCGCCGCGCGGCTACAGCTTTTCTCATGTAACGTTAGTGGAAGCATTTTGTGCAGCATTTAGTGGAAATGTGTTTATCTTCAACAGCGGCTGCCATGAAGAGTCGTGTCCGTAAAAGGGAGAGGATCTTAGGTGCACGAGCAAGGCTTGTGGACCAACTCCGCTTCACCTCTGTAACCGCCCCCGTTTCTCCGCTTTCCGCATGTCTCGCGGTTGCCGCGTACACTGTTTGAAATGCCCATAAACGTGCAAATGGAGGCGTATGATATCAAAGCATCGCGAGAGCAGACTGCTCCGCATGCTTTCTACACACTCTCGCGGTACTTTCATGTTTTGATTGATCTACGCAGCGCCAACAACACACGTGATCACCTGGAGTCAGGTGGTGGGGGCGCGGAGATGCTGAGATGGGTAAAAGACGAAATAACGTTATAACATTTCGTCTCGTCTCGTTTTGGTCAACGAAAATGAAGAGACATTTTAGCTTAGTTTTTATTTTGTAAACCACTTTTAGTCTCGTTTTTATTCGTCAACAATATTGCATTATACATTTTATTATAGTCATCGTCATATGACCAGCATTTTTGTTACGTCTCGTCTCGTTTTCGTCACGTGAAAAAGGTTCGTTGACGACTATATTTCGTCATACTTTTCGTTGACGAAAGCAACACTAACCCCAACTCTAACCCCAACTCCAGACGAGAATAGTTTTGAAAGCGGAAGAAAAACATTTAGAAACCTAAACATAAAAGTACATCCTAACCCTAACCCAAACCCCAAATCTTACCCCAACCCCAAGCAACAATGATTTAAAAATATAGAAAATTTTTGAAGAAAATACATAAAATTACACGAAAAAGAAAGTCGTGCCACAGACACGAGAAACTATAGAAATTTGTGCGAAAAAAGCTGAATTTTGTGAGATTGGACAGGAATAAATTAATACAATTTTGCGTGACTTTAACACGACTTTCTGTGAGATAATGTTGCAAAAATACTAAGTTGTTTTAACCCATTGGGTCAGATATTAAATTGTTTTAATTAATTTAGACCCATTGGCAGAGTTTGTCCCGTTTTGGTCCAAAAGGTAACCCAGCATTTTTCAAACAGATCTCAAAATAAATAAAAGTTGTGGGATAGGGTAGAAAATCAATTTTTTACCATTTTTCTTTTGTGGCAGGATTTGTCCCATTTGATCCAACAAATAACCCAGCATTTTTTTAAGTGCAAATACAAAAAATGCAATAAAAACTTTCTTTTGTGTTTTAAAGATGAAAGAAAGTCACATGTGATATATAATAGTAAGTTAAAGATGGCAGAATTTTAATTTTAGGTGCACCATCCCTTTAAGGCTTTTCATAGGCAAATTCTAACTATGACATAACTTCCTGTGAAAGAAGAGGAGGTGGTGGATGAGTTAGAGAGGAACAAAAGGAAACAGAGAGAGAAGCAGACGAGTGATAAACGATGTAGGAGTGGGAGCTGTGTGCCTTAGCTTAGAATGGTAATGATGACAGCCATAAGACGACGAATAAAAGTGCAGTTTCATGTCACTGCACTGATTTATGAATCCTGCAGCACAGCAGGAAGAAGAAAAAGTGCCTGCATGTTTCATTGAGATACACACATTTTTTCTTTCTCACACACATACACATTTAAATTCATTGCTTATGGGACGTCACGGCCTAGTGGTTTTTCACATAAACATTTACAAGAATTAGAATATTAAACCCAACCTGCCATGGATAAGTTATGATCACACTGTCAGATCTTTGTTTTTTGAGACACACACCATGGAGAACACTTCAGCGTCGTCCTGTGGACCATTCATAATGAAGAATCTTGTAAAAGCAACAATAATGACAGAATTTCATTCAGTTTTGATCCCAAGTATCTGTCTAGAAGAACAGGTCTTTTGAATAGTTTTGCCTTTCAAGATTTTAAATTTGAACAGAAACTTCTTTGGAGCGTGGAATTCATTCTAGATTTGGCTGGTAAGCATGATGCCATTCAAGGTCTTTAAAGGGATCGTTCGGCCAAAAATTAAATTAAACCCATGATTTACTCACCCCCAAGCTGTTCGAGATGCATATGTCCATCGTTTTTCAGACAAACACATTTTCAGATATTTTAGAAAATGTTTTAGATCTTTCAGTTAATTAAATGTGAAGTTACGGGGTCCATGTCCTTCAAGTCCAAAAAAATGTGCGTCCATCCTTCACAAAATAAATCCAAACTCCAGGATGATAAACAAATGTCTTCTGAGGGTAATCCGCACGGTGGTGTTGTAGAAATATCCATATTTAAAAGTTTATTAACGAAAATAAATACCTTCTGGTAGCGCCGCCATCTTAGACTCCTCTGTATTCAGGAGAGAGTATAAGCGTAGTGTACGCACTTTTCTTAGTGACGTATGACAAATTCTGAGGGCGGGGGCACAGAGCAGCAGCAGAGTAGCCTCCGTAAGCTAAGTAAAGCTCTGATCTTGAATGCGGACGCGACTAAGATGGCGGCGCTACCGTAAGATAGTTATTTTCGTTAATAAAGTTTTAAATATGGATTTTTCTACGGATTACCCTCAGAAGACATTTGTTTATCATCCTGAAGCTGTTCGGATTTATTTTGTGAAGGATGGCCGCACATTTTTTGGACTTGAAGATCTTGGACCCCGTAACTTCACATTTAATTAACTGAAAGATCTAAAACATTTTCTAAAATATTCGAAAATGTGTTTGTCTGAAAACGATGGACATATGCAACTCGGACAGCTTGGGGGTGAGTAAATCATGAGTTTAATATCATTTTTGGCCGAACTATCCCTTTAAAATAAAGTAGACAATTTTTTCATTTTGCATCAATATGTGAGTTCTGGGACTCAAACCCACATCCTTATGCGTTGCTAAGTTAGTGCTCTACCATTTGGACTTCAGAAACACTTACTGTATGACTGCATTTTCTCCTGAGTAGGAAAGAAGTCAAACATTACTGCTAATATCTGACCACAATCTGTTTCATAAGCGCCACCAACAACAGAAAATTCCCTCTGGTATTTTCCTGCATTTTACTTCGGGCACCTCTACTGAATCTAAATCCCTGTTATTGGCATAAAACCCATGAAAGTCACTGATGCACATGTCATTTTTCTTGCGTACATCAAATCAAATCGAGCAGCCCTTGCTTTTGTCTCTGCTTTTGCTGGCGTTGAATTAGCAGAATGGAAACATTGTCTCTACATACAAAACCTTTGTTGTCTTATAACAATGGTACTTCCCACACGGCCATTTTCTTCCCAGCTGGGGAAGAGTATCCGTAATTCCGTGGTTCATCAGGCCGCCATCATGAGGAAGCACAAGGTAATTATGTTGATGAAGATAATTATGACTTATTGTTACATAAAAATACCATCACAGATAATTCTCCCACTTTTTCTGGTAAATGATCTAAGAGGATCTTTTGATCCTTTTTTAAAGGCAGTAATTTGGTTCACGTATTTCGTATAATTCAACTTTGTATGATTCATACATTTGCTAAAAGGTTTTTAAGCAATAAGTACTGTATAATAATTATCAATCAGTATGCAGCGAATAAATTAACTATTCCGTGTTTGCAGATTGGTTTAAAACCTTGTCAACAATGTAACCTCTAAATAGACTGGATCAGCTAACCCAACATTGATATGATCTCAAAGCAAATGATTCAAATCCCACACACATTAAATTAATGAATATGTTTAGCCTCTTAATTATCACTTACCAAGGTGAACAAAATTCATTTTAATTAGAAGGTGAACATGAAAGTCTAATCTAAATATAAAGATAATGACAAATCAATAATACTCATGTGTATCTGACAAAGAGGTCACAGGAATACAGAGGCATTTAAATCCAGGCACTAGAGACAAGCCACACATTGCTTGTCCTTTTTTATATATTTTTAAATTGCGAATGCTTTAATCTGATGTCTCCACCAATTTGACTTGTAATGTTTTGGCCTTGTCTACGCCGCTAGCTATGGGTTTAATTAGTCACCTGCAGGTAGCAAGATTCTTGGCTATGAAAGGATGTCTGTGTAAATTTGAACTAGCTGAACACACCTGGTCCGGCAGCATTGCCAGCTGTCGGAAAAATCCTCAGAGTTCCCATCACGGCATGAATGTACATATTACTTCAAAAATATGCGCTTTGCTTTGTGAGCATGGACTGTGCGCAGACACCTTTGGTTTGATGATTCTTTTTCTCAGTTGGCGTCTGTTAAATGTTTGTAAACGCAAGTACGTGATTCCAAACAACAGGATTTTCCGCACCGCAATGCGCAGCACCCCGCCGAACTTCCCGCCTTCACCATCTGTTTTCTGTTTGTTTTGCGCTATTTAATCTGTGAGAATCTCTTTAATCTGTACACTGTGTTTATGGTTTTACACGATTAATCTGTGCTAAAACCACATCGTGCCTATTATCCGGTTTTTTCAATGGAGCGTATGTAATGTCTAGTGTTTTATTGCCCTTTCTAATGTGTGTAATTAGCCGACACGTGCGCTAACTGTTTTATCTGAGACTTTCATTTAATCTTAAACATGGGGTTTACTTACAGTACATGATCTCGGTTAGTGCAGTGAAATTTCTTAACCCAATCATGGCTTGTATGGTTGAACTGAGCTTTTAAACACCTTTTCATGTGTTCTTATTCTGGTTTCCTTTATCAAATTACCCCAAAGAGTGTCAGAAATACAATTATCCCTGAATTCCTTTTCCAAACAAATGAAAAGCTCTCGAGTTTACTGGAAGAAGAGGTTTGGTTAAAACCCATACCCATACGCAGAGAAAAGAGGATTTATTTCTGACTGCTACATCACCCGATGTAATGCAATCTCATTGGACGATCTGGTCTGACATGTCCTCGTAATAAGCGAAGACATCCCCTGCGGGACACCTGTTGGCAGGGTTCGAAATGAAGGCAACGTTATGATAGATGGCTGTTTATTTTATTCCTTATTCCAGGAAGCAGACCGATGGTTTATTCCAGTTTAAATTTCCGGATTTAATATTTGTTGCAGTACCTTTTAGCTTCCTTCTCCTGATACCTATCTAGACATTTGTTGAATCTGCTTTTCTCCAAACACGCCAACCTTGGAGATTAGTCCTTACAACCGAGGTACTTCTCCCAAATGACACGGGGAGCTCATCGGAAATAAATTGAAGAGTAATTTGGCTCACACTCAAATATGACCATAGAGCGAGTGTTTGCTTAAGTGATTACAACGAGCAGTCTGAAGATGAAACCCATTAAGGTCACGTGTATCGTATTGCTTCACATTGTCCCACTATGTCACATTATCCTGACCCTGCATATTGATTGGCTTAAAGAGATGCAAATTCCCTCCCCCTGACTTTGAGTGAAGATCTGATCTGGCAGACGGCGGCACACGCTCTAATTGGAACGGTTGCAGAATTTGGCGTGAACAAACTTCAGACTATTCCTCTTTGTGATTATGTGTCTCATGAATTATTAAATGTGTAGAGATCTCCACCTCACTCATTTATTTTAATTTGTCCAGGCACAGATGCCTCCAAATAGCTCCTAATTCATTATGCATTAGCGCGAAAGAAAATTCAGAGAGGTGGATAGATTAGAAGGAGAGATCAGCAAGTGAACCAGACAAGTGAATCGGATCAGTTCCTGAGGTTCGTTCTGCTTGGAAAAGCTCAAAGGAGCTTTGGGTGTACAATTAACAGCTTGCATTTTGCTATGAAGCTCACCCTGATTTCAAGCCTTTCCTTAAATTAAAGTGTTTATTATTCTGTCTACCAAAACAAGCTTCGTCGGCTTTATCTTTCCGATGCAGCATCTCTGGATCCCCTCCAAAGGATCATCCTCCACATTGAGATACAGTAGCTACCTCTAAAGTCTGAGCAGATTTTAACACTGAGCGTTTTTTCATTGAGGTTTCCTATAACGGCACTCCCAGGCGTAAACACAGGCAGGATCCGTCAGCGCTGGGGGTTCTGCATGCTCTTCTGTCAAACGGGGGCATTCTGATAATCTCCGGACTCGGCTTCCGTGTGGCCACCGTTCATTTGACCGTGAGAAGATCTAATCACTGCTTTTTATCTCGTGAACTCTGGTAACTAAAACACTGATGAAACAACGACCCCCGTGGCGTGAGAGAAACAGGCAAGCTGGGTTCAGTCAAACATGGATGTCTTTTAGCCATTGATTTTCTGCTCCTCTGCTCTCTGCTGCTCCCAGGAGGGACAGAAACGTGGCCCCGTGACCGTGTCCTAACTGAAGCGTCCTCTCTCTACTCTTTTTGCCTCTGTTTTGCTGTGAAACCTTATGCGTCAGCAACCTGGAGAAGATTGAAGACCAGCGTGCAGAGAAAACAATGTCATGTAGTTTCAACACGAGCTGAAGTTGCTTGCAAAGGGTTGTAATGGATGGTTTAAATCAGAGGTGTCAAATTCATTTTAGGTAAAGGGCCTTATTATGCAGGGTGATTTTTTTCATTCCTTAAACCTTGATGCAGGGACTCTTTTAAAGCTTATAAAGTTCAGGATCAAGTTTACACTGCTTTCATATATTTTCAGGGGTTAAACATTAGATTGCATGTACTTGAAATTTGCCAATAAGGGAATAACAATTAAACAATAACATAGTAAACAACCTTGGCAATGCAAAGGTTATGCAATGTTCCCAGGGAACACATCTCTCCTGATTTTGCCAAGTGGTTGATGTCCTCAGGGCAACATTATGTTTACCCTGGGACAACATTTCAATCAACCAATCAGATTTTAGAAATAAGTTTACAGTTTAAGTTTAAGTTACAACCAGGATTAGCTGTTTCTAGACCAGTGGTTCTCAAACAGGGGGGCCGCGAGATGGTGCCAGGGGGGCCCCAGTTTTATGACATTTTATAAAATAAATTAATTTATCATGAATTCTGTGGAATTAAACCTAAAAAAACAAGGCTACTAACCAACAGCACTACTTTGTATCATTCAATATGTTTTGTTTAATTAAAAGTTGAGTTTTAGAACAGTTTTTTGTCATACATTTTCTTTGGGGGGGGCGCAAAGGAATGCGTCGTACACAAAGGGGGCCGCACGCTGAAAGAGTTTGAGAACCACTGTTCTAGACCATTGTTTTTCACTTATCAATCATGTCCCTGTAATTTTAGGGTTTGGTAAGGGTCAGGGTTGGGGTTTGAGGTGGGTTTAGGTTTTATTCACAAAAATGATGTCCTTGGGTCAACACAATATGTTGGCCTGAGGACATCTCCCATTTGGCAAAATCAGTTTGAGCGGAAACACATACATTCAAACCAAAAATAATTTAGACACCAGATATTATTTTTGATTCAATTTGATTGACACTATAGTCAATTGAGGATAGCAAAATAAATTGTGACACAATATACCAGTGGCCGACGGTGATTTCTCTTCTGAGGGGCGAAATTCAAAATATGTGTTTGGAGTGTCGTGTGTTGCTCGTCATTTCAAATTACGTTTTATAAATATGCAAAATATGCACACGTGTCAAAAGGGTTTATGATAAATCACTCACCTAACACTAAACGCTGATTACATATGAGATTAAAGAGCACCTATTGTCCCATTCACATTTTTACATTTCCTTTGGTGTGTGTAAGTGTGTATTAATACATGTTAACAATATGCAAAAGGTACAAACCCCAAAGTAAACGATGACACAAGTTATCGTCTGCAACGTAAATCTTTTTTCTTGGACTACAACAAATACATGGATTGTAGGCAACAGTTTACTTCCTGGGGTTGGTGGTGTAGACAAGACCGACATTATCATAATTCCTCCCGCTTCTGACTCACAGCCTGTAAGTTAACTCCTGTTAGCAACCGAATCTTTCAAACATGGTAAGGAGCGTCACATTTCCGGCTGACGTCAGAGATATTCAGGCCAATCACAAAGTACAGATTAGCTGGCCAACAAGGACACAGCACTTTTTAAATCCGTGCGTTTCAGTAAAAAAGTGAAATCTGAAGCTACAAAAATTTATAATATGTAAAACACAAATAACGTTGTTTTAAAGTGATGAAATAGGTGCTCTATAAGCGAGTATCTGGGAAATGCGAGCGTCTCTTATTATAAACCGTTTTGCTTGTGTGCAGCAGGCACGTATTTTGACAAGATGCATGATGCACATGGATCACATTTATTCACATGATGAGCCACACACGACGGACTAAATATATGTTGTGACAAGCGAAAAAGAAGTCACCGGCCACCACTACATTATACCCAAAAATTCTACAAGTAAAACTGATAAAAATTTGATATCCAAAATTGTTCAGACATTTGACATGTAAATTATGTATAATATATATAAAATGTTGAAGGTGTCTGAATAAATTTTGGTTTGACTAAAAAATAGTTATAATAGTTTAAAAATGCTGATGTGATGCTATAAATTACCTAAAATGCTTTTTTTGCAAATGCTTTGAGACCTTGCTAGACCAGCTTACTTGATTATGTGCTAGTCAAATGTTAAATTTAGCTTTCAGATGACCACTCTCAATCCCTGTGTGACAATTGCACAATTGATGTGACATTATAGCTTTGGTGTTTCTTGTCAAGGTTAATGATCCCCAGTATACCCAAGTGACCGTAAGCTCCTGCAGCTTTTCAGCAATTTAGTGCTATTTAAAGAATTTTAAGTACCTTGTACTTGTAAAATGTATTGCTGGCACTTACATAACAATTCCCTCTTTTTAAGTTGCAAGAAATGTAAGTGTGTTTGTAACTAGAAGTGATTTTCTGTGAAAAAGATTTTATGATTTGAAACAAAAAACAGACAAATTGTTCCGCAGATGAAATTTTCAAGTTTTGCGTGCAGGAGATCGATGAGAATTTGTCTAGGCTACTATCCATCCAGTCATAAAACGTATTGTTTTAGGTAATAATCAGCACAGCACTTTAGCACCAGCAATTTCCATAAAGCACAATGAGAGATCCTGTGACTGAGTACAAATAGAGCCCACTTGATTTGGCTTGACTGATGGAGTGCAGTGTGGGAATAAATCTACGAGATGGTGTCTGAAATCCCAGTGTGGGAGGCTCCTGAGAGTCTTGCTGTCAGCTTCTCTGAATGATGCAGCCCAAAACATTGAGATTTATATGGTTGGAGTCCATTAAGGCATCTTAAGGGGTACTGCAAACACTTTACCATGATACCAGTCGACAATGAACAACAGATGAATTATCATTTAAATCCCCAGACTTTATGGGAATAGAGACTGGAATAGATATGGAAATGTGATATTCCAGAGGGAGCAGTTTAAGCTGTATCATTTTTAGGTCTGTCAATAAATATTTCTAAATCAAATGTATGATATAATTTACAGGTAATTGAATCAAATTGATTATAAATGAAGATCATTCTAGTGCATCACATTATCGTGGCAGACAAAAGCATGAAAGTGGATTTAGGAATGAATATACTTTTATACATCAATGTAATTGTTAATTTTTATTTTAATATAATTCAAAAAGCAATTTTGCTGTCGAGTTTATCAGTCTGTCCAGGGTAGGCTTAAGGGCCATGCACAGAGGACTTAGTTGTTTTGCCAGTGTCAGAGTTGTTTGTTGTTTATCGTGTTGCTGAAGCAATTTGCAGTACATTTTTTGTAAAAGAAACAATTTACCTCAAGAAACCTGAAGTTAAATGCTTTGCTTGAGGACCAAATATCAAGAGCATGCCAAGATTTTAAGCTAGAATAGTGTCAAAGATATTTTCAATGTTACAGGAATAGTTCACACAAAAATACTAATTAATTATTGATTTACTGTATTCTCATGTACCTTCAACCAGTATTTTTTGCATGGAATACAAAATTAGGATCTCTTCAAATAATTTATATAGGGGAGAACCAGGCGAAAGTAACACGGGCCGAAAGTAACAAAGTGATTTTCTCCGGCCCTAACTACATTTGCATTCCAACTATGACAGCATCTTTGGCACACAACCATTGACAGGGCTGACAAATATCACATTATTTTGTCACCATTTTGCACGTTTAGGTCCAGAAAGGTGTTTTCGACCATGAGAGGTAAATTCATAAAGTGGTCTATTTTATAGCACGTCTCTATTTTCATGTGTTACAATATTGATTAATCTACAGGTTATTTAGTGCTGCAACACATCCTGAAGTTTGACTTCTCAGAGCTTTTCAAAATAAAAGTTATTAAGGTTTAAATGTAAGGAGTTCCTGTCCGGACAAAAGTAACACTTGCTAATTTTGTCTTGCCGCTTATACTGTTGCATTATGTTGAAAATTTATATTTTTCTTATTTGATTTAATTTTATTTAATGTTTATTCTATAGATTTTTTTATTCTCAACAATTCCATAATTGATTTTGAAATTTAAAATAAAATGTAATTTAATTATCTTTTGCAAAGATGAACAACAAAATATGTTTGCAGTTACATATTAACAAGGTCATAGTCATGTATATTATTTACTTAAAACAAGTGTAACACAAAAATCGAACTTGTTCTGCTGTGTAACTTTTGGCCCACCTGTGTGTTACTTTCGTCCCAGCTGACAGGGTCAAAAGTAACAATGCGCTACTTATGTTCAAAGTGAAATTATACTGAAGTCGTTTTACATTTTTTTTAAATTTCATCTGGTATTGATAAACCACACTTGTGAGTTGTTGAGCACAGCAAAAATATATATTTGTCTAAAACATTATCTGAAAAATTTTACTCTCGCCCCTGCTGTCCTCTACTTAAGGCAAGTAAATTATGATAAAATTTCATCTTTGTTATTCAACAAATTTCAACAAAGTGACAAATATCTTTTGACTTGACTTTGTTTGAAAAAAATAATTTACCAATTTCATTTGTTGCCACAAGAGGCCATTCAGACTTTCATAAAGCAGGCTGATGAAAGACGAAATCACAGTCCAAAGTGAGTTGGACACTCATTTTAAATCGTTATTTTTTTTGTCATCATGTTTGTGTTCCCTCACATTTGAAAAATCTGATAAAATGTAAAAAAAATATTTTAGTGTGGCCCTAGCTTTATCTCAATCCCACACTGAGCCTGTGACTGACTACAAATTATCAGCACATAAGATATAATCTAAAAACATTTATATTCACATGCTGTAGCTCATTACGGTCTCGCCGCATTCGGCTCACTTCAAGTGTTTATAAACTCACTTTCCCTGTCATTCATCTTGTATTAAAGTGTTTGATACAATTATCCAGCATCCTGTTTCTGTGGTGCACAAGGCACAAAAAGACACTTATAAATATCCTATTTCAAAATACAATTGCTATACACTCGATCTAAATTCTTCACATAGCTAAAAGCGCAAGGTGCAGGTTAAGTGCACTTCACATGTTTTGTTTTATGCAATTTTGATTAATGCTGGTTATGACTTCATGCTGAGCATAAGCAAAGCTAGCACTGTGTTAATATATGAGCTCCCTAAACAACTGGACCACAAAATATGCATTAAAAATTGCCAGTATTGTTTCTGCAACTGAGGTGGTAGAGTATTATGATGGCAAGGCCAAGGTCATGGGATTAATTCCCCGGAAACACACCTACTGATAAGATAATCTTCAGTTTAGATAAAAGTGTCTTCCGAGTGCATAGATGTAAATAAAAGTTAGCCCATGTTTGGCCACTGAATTAGACAGTCCTCGCTCTCAAAACACAATATCAGCAAACTCGATGCCAGCAAACCTAAACACTCAAAATGATTGACAAGCAAGAAGTGCCAAGTCTTCTGATTGGTTGGAAACATCTGGTGGATTCTTTTTAGCTGTTAACAGAGCTTAGAACCGTCACAGAGACTGAGCGATTGAACAATTTGGTTATCTGTCAGCTACTAGGGAAGCTTCTTCATTCCATTCCTTAAAAAATAGGACAACCCTTTTAACTTTTATTACAGGTCCTTTCGACTTTTCCTGCATTTATCACAAGTCATCCAGATCCAATCTAGATAACTGATGGGGAATTGCAATGCCTTTACTCAGATATGTATCATTAGATATTGCTATAGGGAGAAATGAAAATAATTGCAGGGTGGTAATTTCACTTGTGTCAGTATTGTTGACTGGGTGGTGCGAGGGTTTTGTGATGCACAACAAATTAATATAATTTGCCCTGCCAAAGAGATGGCTTTAATATCTATTAATAATTTTTGTTTGTTTGCGTAAGATATTATTTTACCACAAGCATAACATCACGACCACAGGGCTGTTGAAAATGCATCATAAGAAGAAAAGCACCAAGCGTGACACGTTCGATCATTTGAACTAGAGAGATCAAATAAGCAATAATTGTCCCATCCTTTATGTAAATGATACTCTCCGCAACTGTGTCAGCGGAGGCCTGCACTCATTTCTCCGCCCCGGCATGCTTGGCTCCTTAAGCCTATCCATCCTTCTTTCATTTTTCTTGCAATATCTCAATATCTCTCCCCATTCTCATCTTCTGGCTTGGGGTCCTGGCTGGTACACTGCTATTTAATGCTTCAGGAAATCGGATTCCAGAAGCCTTGGCTCTGTAATCTTTCACCCCTGGCCCCATAAAAATACCAGGCATCTTCCTTTCCTCATTCCCCAATAAAACTGGTTGATTATGAAACAGTCCTTCCATTTGTTTTGTAAAATAAATGTAGTTGGGCTTTCCTAAGACAGGGAGCGACATAACATCATGAGACTTTTAAAAACTAATGGAGTTTTTAATAATTTTAATTAAAATTCAGGGATTTTTTTTCTGGTATGTATGTCAAATTTAGCGTCCTATTGGCTGTGGCCAATTCAATTCAAAATCAACATCACACTGTCAGAAAAAGGTACAAAACCTTTCTGTTGCGGGGGTGGAACCCTAAGGTTCCTTTTTGTACTTACTTAATGGATACAATGTTGTACATTTTTGGGGACATTACTGGATCTATTGTGTAAGGTACATTTTACTGTTTTGTACCCCTAAAAATTATCTGGTACAAAACAGTTTGTTAAAGGGACACTTCACTTTTTTTAAATAAGCTAATTTTAATAATATTACGCAGCAGACGAAAATAGTCCCCTTAGAAACTTTTAAATGGCAGGGCACTATTTTCGGGCACTGCGTAATATCATTGGGCTTCCTGCAGCCATGTTACGGCAGCAAAGTCCTTGATTATTACGACAGAATGAGAGTCTAGTTTCTAACCATACCGCAACTTTACATTTTCTGTCGGTCTTGTAACTACAGAAGAGTCAAGTTTTAAACAGGAAAAATATTGAAACTATGGTTATTTTTAGCGCAATGCTAATTGTCTAATCAGAATCAATGGATTATGCTAAGCTATGCTAAAAGTGCTAGCCCCAGACCCGGGATCAGCTGATTGGATTCCAAAACACAAAAAAATCAAATGTTTAACTCTAGGGGAGCTGGAAAATGAGTATATTTTCGAAAAAAAGTGGATTGTCCCTTTAAGATCTGTATACCTTTAAAGGAATAGTCTACCCTTTTGCCATATTAAACTATTATACCTCAACTTAGACAAATTAATACATATCTATCTTTTTTCAATTTGTGCACTGTACAGCGCGTCGTGAATGTGTTAGCATTTAGCCTAGACCCATTCATTCCTATGGTACCAAACAGGGAAGCCACCAAACACTTCCGTGTTTTCCCTATTTAAAGACTGTAACATGAGGAGTTATACTAGTAAGTATGGTGCCACAAAATAAAACTTTTTTTTGGTACCATAGGAATGAATGGGGCTAGGCTAAATGCTAACACATTCATAACGCGCTGTACAGTGCACGCATTGAAAAAAGATAGGTATGTTTTAATTCGTCTAGATTGAGGTAATAACATTTTAATATGGCAAAAGAGTAGACTATTCCTTTAAGGGTACAACATTTCAATGTGTTATATACCCAAAAAGGTACAAAAAAACCTTTGAGGGTACCACCCCAGTGACAGAAAAATGTAGAGTTTTGTATCTTTTTGTACTTTTTTCTGACAGTGTAGATGGAAAACAAATTTTTTATATTAAAACTATTATACTGTAGTGTGTTTCTCCTTATACATTATTAAAGCCCCCCCTAAGCTGGAAAATGCACTTTTAAAGTGTTTCTAGCTGAAAATGTGTAGCCAGTGTGTAAAAAAACATCCTGTTATTATACAAATTTATCTTTTCTTCTTTGTGTAATCTCCTTTAAACCTCAACAGTCACACAAAACAGGCTGTTGGGGATCTTCTATCAATGTGATGTCACATTGATTACGCCCCAGCCATATCCGCTCACAGACTCATGCCTTATAAGCGTGTAGTTCAGTCTTCTGCCAGAGACACATTTTGTGATGTAGTCCAAAGAACATGTGTAAGCGCTTACCTCATACTTTGCATACGGGGAGGGGAACAGAAGCTCTTTTGCATTTAAAGAGACACAAACAAAATGGCAAATGCTCAACATTGTATAATGAAAGATCTGTAGAGTATTTTCAGCTATAACTTTACAGACACGTTCTGGGGATTCCAGGGACCATTTTTATATAGCTGAAAAAGCCCTTTAATATACCAACCGAAGGGTTTTTATAGTGCATTGGCTATAAACTGTATGTTCTATTAATTATTCTGTTCATCTTGTTTTATATAAAAATGCTGCTCATTTAATTATTCTTGTCTGTGGTTATTGCTTCTACCCCCTTTTACCTTACAACATTTCAACACAACCGACAGAGAGATACATTTAGTATTTCTGTGAATGTACACAAAATGTACTCTAGCTAGCTTTGAGGACAGCTAAGTAACAGTCGTTTCGTTCCAGTGAGAAGAGATTTAAAGAGGGACAGATGATTGAGAAGTATAAAATGTAGTTCTTCAAGAAAAAATTTTGTAGTGCAGTCGGATTGCAGGGCAGACGTGCCATATTCAGCGTAAAATATAGGCATTTGCTACTCTAATAATCGAGCAGTGCTACTAAACCTCTCCACCGTATTCAGTTGGACCTGCTGTTTGTAAATTATGCCATGAGAAGCAGTGGTCACGTTTGCATGAAATTGACTTGTTTAAATAACCGTTAAACATTCACGCAAAAAACAGCGATGCTTCTGTCGTTTCTCTATGGCATTTGTCTTCGAAGTCAATTAAAAATATCACATTATTCCTTCTGTAGGCACGATTAGCATGACACAGATATGCAGTTGGTCTGAGGGATGAATTTAAATCACTGAGGAATGCAGATGAAAAAGGGATTTAGTGAAGTTATTCTATCGTCCACTTAAACTTCGGTTAGCTTGTATTTTCAATAAAATTAGACCCATTTTGTTGACTTTTACGCCCACCCATGACCTATTTCCAGACATGGATTGAATGTCGATTTTCAAAAACTTTTTGGTTCGGAAGGACAAAAGTCCCAAGGACGAACCTAGATCACATTAGAAAAATTGTCTGAATCATTACAGCTTCTTTGCTGCACATTTATGCAATGTTTATTTTAGCTAAAACCATTAAATACATACTGGAATTGCCAGCTAGCTTCAAAGCCCTTACTGTCTTTCAAAATTATATTATGGGGGGGGGATTTCCCGGACAGGGTTTTGATTAATCCAGAACTAGGTCCTCAGTTATATTAGAACATTTAAGCAGTTTTTACAAACAAACCTTACAAAAAACAATACCGTTGTGCATCTTGGAACAAAACAATGACACTGATATATGTAAAGATATGTCAGTACAAGGTGTTTTTAAATTAAGGCAGCTTGCCAAAAAATGCATTTTAGTCTGAGACCTGGGAAACCACCCATATGCATCAAAAGAAATGTTTATAAAGTTTTATTATCATGCACTCGCCATCATCTTCTTCTGACTTTATATTATTTTCTTGTGTATACGGCATATTTTTAAGGTGACATGTTATTTTCCCTTTGTCTTTAAAGTGACACTTCTCTAGCGTCATGGTGAAAATAATGTCTGCCATTGCTAGTACATGAACGGTTATGTGTGAGGTAGGATGTGAAAGGAACTGCTTTATAGAAGCTTAAATTTCAGTTTATAGGATGGAATTTATATTGAGCAGAGAAATCGACTTCTGTCTTGTTGAAAACGTTAATATATTTACAGTGAATAGGCTCGGCATGGAAAGGCCCATTTCTTTTCCTTTCGTGAGTGTACATCAAGCCTGCAGTTATCGGAAGGCCAGGCAGGTATTACTGGCTGCAGCTGTGCCCTAATCAATGAAGGATAGAAGCACAGACTACTTGAAGTGGAAACGGTCCCTGAGGAGCCAAAGGGTGGATGAGGTTATCAAAACGAGTAAAGCGAAGATGATATGTGGCACATTGTCCATGTACTGTATAGTACGGACACTCGTCATGTGTCCTTACAGCAAAACATGAATATGTTTTATGTCAGAATATTTCTCTAAAGTTACAATTACCCTTGTGGTTGGGAAAAATACTGTATAGTGAAACCAAAGATACTGGATATATCACGATTGAGCATTTCTATTACTATGAAAAACAATGCAGCGCTTAATATGGCTGCTTTTAACCTTCCAGTTAAAAGGACCAATCATCAATCGATAAAAACTGATGAATCTCTGGAGTTGGGGCTCTATACAGAGTCTACAAGATAAATTGAACCTAACGTTTGGGTGTCTGTGTATATTTTACCCAACTATAGTAAAAAAAACTGCATTTTTATGTCCCATCACCTTTTTTCCAGAACTGTTAATGGAACCAAATGGAACTGTCAGTCAGTCAGTGTCTGTATTTTCAGAACCGCTGTTACTGTAGATTCCCATCTAAAGTTTAACACACTGATTTTGTCTTACAGAAGCAGGATAAAGTTTACTCTTCCTGCAAAAAAGTCTGTCTTGTACAGAAGGGAAGAGAAACCAGAGTCACGGTCTGCAAATCTGACCTAAATGTGTGACACTGAAGTCAAACAAAGGTAGTTGGGGAGAGGGTGCAGACATGTGTCAGACCCTGAATGCTTTAGACCAGACTATTGTGGATGTGTTTGAAGTCAAATTCACCGTATAGAGGAATATGGTACAAGACACTAGAGCAGTGGTCTCAAACTACCGGCACATGGGCCATTTGTGGAGTACATGAAGGAGGGGCGAGGTTTAGGTCGCGTCAGGTCACAGATTCCAATAGCAACACCTCATAGGAAGTGTGAGCAGGAGATGTAATGCAACACATATTGAACTACGGTTGAGAAAAACAGGCTTAAGCCATCAGATGCCGATGTTAAGAAAAGAGAAAAGTTGAGAAGAAACGTAAAAGATAAATGTATGCAACTGTCACTCATTTTGTTGGAAGTAATGTATATCTGTCATTATTTAGATTGCTATGCCATTACACATAAAGCAATACTTTTACTTTTTCACAATTTTTATTTATTTTTCTGTTTTTCTCTAGTTAAAGACACACTATGCAGTTAATTTACCTTAATATAACAGCTTCAAAGTCATTTCGATGGTAAACGAAGTCATAGTATGGCGAATCATCCTCCTGTTGAAGCTCGGGGAGGACGCCGCTAGCAAAACCAGCAATGCAAGCTTGAGAGAACCGCCCCTGACAAATCTCGCGAGAATCACGACTTGCTTTACGGCAACGACGTCACACACGTTAGGCTTGTTCGACTTCGTGCAGCGCTGCAAGAACCGGCAGTCGGATGACGTAAAAGTACCGCGAGAATGATCCGAGTCGGCACTTTGACGTCATCCGGCTGTCGGTTCCTGCAGCGCTGCATGAAGTCAAACAAGCCTGTAACAACAACTGCACGCGCGCATTTGAGACGTGATGCTCGATGAGGGAAACAGCTAAGAAAACCCGTTCGGAAGAGAGTAGAAAGCGAAAAAGAGAATCTGACCGAGTTAGGAAAAGGACAAGAGTCCCACGCGGTCAGGTTTTTACTCGTTGGCGTGAGCTAGTAGACAGCACTGGATGCAAGAGAGATGCGGATCTGGCGATCTTGTTGATGGACAAGTAAGTAAATCTCTTATTTGTAAATTTGTTTGCGGTCTATGTTGTATGTGGTTGCGCTTGCTTGCGTATTTTTTTGCTGTTCATTCATCCAGTGTTGATAATTAGACCAGTAAAATAACTTTAACATGGGTCTAGCTAGCTTACGATCATAAGAGCATTTAGCAGACTTGCTAACAAACACTCGTTTCTCTTACATGTTTTTTTTTGCCATCTAAACTCAAGTGTTGTGTTGTGATGTGTACGTAGTCATTTGTCTAATTTCGATTTCTTATGGCCAACGAATAATGGCCAATGTTATGAAATAATGCAACGTATACATTACAATTAACTTTGTCAATGCATTTTGTAATGTTTACAATTAAATAACAAATGAAATTATACAGTAGACATAACGTTAGACTATAGACTGTTTACTTGTGATTAAGCTGCAATCTTGTAAAAACGTAATAAGCCAGCAAACGCGGTAGGCTACTTTATTATTATATGCCTACTCTACACTTGGCATAAACTTCATATTATCCTATTACCATCATCTGTAGTTTAGTAGACATGCAGTAGCCTAATATTTGTATGAAATTGTGAAACATTCCCTGGTCATTATCTTCGGAGTCCATCTCTGCATATTCACGCCCAACACTATCCTTACAGGAACGTACAGAGTGGGGGTGCGAAATTACGACAGTTGCAAGTTTTCCCCAGTGACACTAGGGGTCGCTGTTTGACAAAAACGTCAAACTGCATGGAATGCCTTTAACATTAAATATTACCATTCAAAAGTTTTAGGGTCACTTTCATTTATGAATATTTTTCCACATATTAATGTAATAGCAAATCCATCAAACCTATGAAATAACCATAGACTGTAAAAAAAGATGGACGTAGTGACGTCACACATAGGTTTCTGAAGATCCTTTTTGAAGCTTAAAGTAGGCGGTGTCTTCCGTCGCCATCTTGGACGTGCATCACCGCGCATCACTCGCAGATATCCGAACATGGGTAAAGAGGCGGGATGTGGGTGAAGCTGAGGTGACCGCCTAGCTCGACTCTAGTGACAGCAGTGACTGTTCAACCGTGACTCAAGTGGCCACGCCCTTAATTATGCAGAACTTTAAGACTTAATATAATTTAAATGGATGAGTTACAAAAAATTCACCCCCCTCACATTTGTCATGAAGGGCAAAATTACATATACAGACCAAAAACACTTTTTGTACCAGGCTGTAAACATATTATTTTCTACTGTAAAGTTGGCCATTTTAACATGGAGGTCTATGGAAATTGACTCTCTTTTGGAGCCTGCCTCTAGCGGCCAGTCCATGAATTGCAGTTTAAATCACTTCCATATTGGCTTCATTAGAGAGATCGGAAGATCAGAAAAATCCAAAACAAATCAAAACACATATGCAGGACATGGGCGTAGATTTAGGGTGGGACGCTAGGGACATGTCCCTAGCAATATTCAGGGAAGACTGAATTGTCCCTAGCAATAATTTCGACCAAACAATTCATCTGTATTTATATATAACCACTAATGTCCTTCTTATTCTTGTGTTTTCTATTTTTTACTTATTATATTTTTTTCAGGAAATCATTTAAATGAGACTAGAAATCTTTTGCAATCCCGTTCTGTAAAAATAACGCTCTATGTGGTACACAAACGGTTAACAGCTTTCGTTCTCTGCAATGCCCGCCTCCGTAACTCACATCGCTAATATGATTGGCTTTGCATTTCTTTAGTCCCGCCTCTCTGATCACATTGCTAATATGATTGGATTAGCATTTCTTGAGTCCCACCTCTCTAAATCACATCACTTTATGGGCTTGTCTTTACTCGCTACGTGTGATAGGATGGTTTCACTTTGTACAACGCGCCAAAGTTCACTCAACAAGACGCGCGTGATTATTCGGGCTACAGGTAAGTGAGGAAGAAAGTATTATTATACCCACTGTAACTGTTTCATGCACAAAATACAGAACAAGTTGTGTCACATAATGATTCAAGGACAGTGTTTTCACCAATACACGACAATCCCATGTTAACCTGAGGAGTTGCAAACTTTTGTCAACCTTTTATAAATGGGGTATCAAGGTTATTTAGGGGGTCCCCTAATCCATAAAAGAAAATAACCCCAACATGGTAAAAACATGAATTCATGTCATGATTGCTGAATACTTTACATTACTGCACTGTGGTCATTACTTGCACAGATGTAGACATAATGTAAGGTTGCATTTTAAACTTAAAATTATTTTTTTCACACTGATTAACTGTCTGTTAATGAAAAGAAGATTTAATGTGAACTACAGAAACGTTAATAAACGTTGTTCAGGAAACAGCATGATATACATACCAACTTTAACACTGGGATTTTTGGCAAAATTAAATTAAGAATTAAATATTAATTGCATATTCTTCATTGTTATAAAGTAAATATGGTTATATCTTACAATGTGATTTTCTTTTTTTTTTTTGACAAAGACTTAAACAGTTACTGTTTATTAGGCTCTAGGACATAACGAATTGTTTTATAAATTTGGGATGGCCGGGGGTGGCGAGTCAGATGTTACTGAGTAAAGTGCATATGAGTTGTCTGTTGTTTGTGTCAAGTAAACGGTGATAAACAGTTTTTGCAATGCAACCATTTTATTTATGTCCCCACCAATGCCAGAATCAAACCTACGCCCTTGATGCAGGAACTTAATTGGTAAGCTAAGTGCAGTTTTCAATAAGTTGTGTCGCATTCCTGGTAAACTTTTGTTAGAGAACATTGTTGGTGTTGTAATGGGAATATGATAAAATAGCTGTCAAAGGCCTTAATTGTAATATTTTCAAAATGGTTAGAGGCAGCTATATATAAAGCTCTCATTTACCGTAATGGAGATAAACATAGTACACGAGTATATCTCATCAGATCTCATTAGCCTCTAAAACATTATGTCCATCAGTTCTGCCAACTCCTGTGCACCTGCCATCTGAATCTTGTGGGGTTTTTTGCTCTCATTAATTTTCAGAAAAGTCAGGCTTGAACCTAATTAAAGCCTTAGAAAAGTCACATTAAAACTGCAGGTATAATTATTTTGTTGTTCTTTCAACACTCCAGGTTTATTGTGACTGAAACTGTCACACGTCTCTTTAATACAATATGAGAATTGCAAGTTCAACTGAAACCCAATGCTGTCGTAACAGTTCAACATTTGTGTTTGAATAGTTTACCCAAAAAAATGACATTTTTGTCATTTGATAATTTGTTTCATTTGACATGATGGATGTCATGTCAGAGCTGCTCTTTTTCATGCACTGAAATTGCATAATGCTTTGTATTTCTAAGAAGGTCAAAAAACAAAACAAAAATTAACATATTTATCAGCTTCATTTGTACGGATGCCAAGCCAGAACTATGTCATTGGTTCTCACATCATGTAGCCAAGTACATTAGCACAAAAGTCTCAAAAGATGTTTTGGTGAAGTATTTCTTAAAAGTTAAAGTCAGGCCTTAGCAACATGGATAGGCTCAGCCAATGTCGTGAGATGCTTGTGTATGAAAATTAGTTGCAGTTCTACAGGGTGCCAGTATTTCTATATATTTTAGGCTATTGGTCAGTCCCTCCAGAAAAACGTGATTATGCGATCGCAGATTTAACGCATAATCAGCCAAAGTCGGCATATTTATGCGGGGGGCGCATTTTTTTAAAATTTGCCGCACTTTCTCAGCATAAATTGCAGTTTTCCGTGCGCAAAATAGGCAGCGGGGCTTGCATGATTTCATAACCCCCGCATTTTCATGGCAAAAATCACATATATCTTAGCAGAAAGTTGAAAAATGTTGCATTTACTTCACACAAGTGCCATTGGAAGGTTATTTTTGCAATTTTTGCAAGTTCCTGCAATTTCATTGCATATAAATATCCCGCATATTCCAGCGCATTTTTTAAGAAAACGTGCCGCAAGATAAAGGATTTTTGCACGCAACAATCACAAAAAAAAACTTGTCCCTTTCACTGTATGATATTTTTGTTAAACATTGCTGCATGGTTGCAGCATTCAGTATACGGAGATATCTATTAAAGGCGGGGTGCACGATTTAAAAAAAAAAAAGCTTTGAAAAAGGGAGTTGGGCCGAGGAGCAAAACACACTTGTAGCCAATCAGCAGTAAGGGGCGTGTCTACTAACCAACATCGTTGCCTGGATTGCGTATGTGTGTGTGGAGTCTATCAAAAGAAGGTCCAGATTCAATTGGGGTAGGGGCGTGTTTGTTTATGTAATTTAAAATGTCAATCTTGGATTTCAGAGCCCCCGCCTTTTGGGGCCTTTAGTAGAGAAGAATGTAGGTTACTCTATCTCACCATGAGTACTACTTTACAATGTACCAAATTATTGAGAGAGAAAAAAACACACATTTTATAGAAGTGGGAAGGAAAAAACAAGAGGGCAAGAATGGACAATCAAATAAATTATTTGTATAATTTATTGAGAGAGAAAAAAATCACAAATTTTATAGAAGTGGGAGGAATAAAAACAAGAAGGCCAGATGGACACTTGTAAAAATAAGGTGAAATAAACAATTTCTGTTTATATTTTGTGTGGCATTAGATCACTGTTGGAGGGAAAGTTATGATGTCCTTTGATAAACACCAAGTAGTAGCGTATTAAATTGTGCAGTAGGAGACCACTTCCTCCCTGTGTAGTCATCTTTTGGTTCGGGAGTTTTCTGCACTGTGTCCCATCTTCTCTGCCAAAAAAAGGGATATGTGCACAGTCAGATGTTGGCGGGTGTGAGGAGGACTGTAGGATTTATCAGTTTGATTGTTGAGAGTGATGGAGAGGTTGCGCTGTGGCAATCTTTAACTGCACAATTACTCAAGCGGATTTGCCATCACTAGCCTTATCTTCAAACAAGCAGCTTTGATCGATCATCTCGCAGATAGAAATGGGAAAAAATAAATATTTCCCCCCGGCGGGTGGAGAAAGTGCCATTTGTAAATCGCTCTGCCACAGGTTGTGTGAGGTGAGGAGGAGGGTACACAGCTGTGGTGAGAGATATCGCCGCTCGCATGCATGCTAAATCAGTATGCGTAAAGACCTGCTCATGTAACCGTCTCGTTCGCCTTTATTTGGCAACCTTTGGCGCGAAAGCCAGGTGTCAAATGCGGTTTGCCTGGTCTTCGACGTGATATGGGAGAAAAGCAGCCCATGCGGCAGAGGAGGTTTTTTGGCAGCCGGGAAGGTTTAGCAGGTTGAGAAAGCTGTGTGATTTCATTTGACAAATTAGCTCGTTCCCCACAACAAGAAACATTTCCAAACGCTCTCTTCCCTCGTGCTCCCACTATTGATTTGAATCCTTTTAGGACCGTAAATAGACCTGGATTTAAAACTTGCACAGTGTGAATCCAGGCCTCTGTTTCCTGTGAGCTTATGAGATACAGTATTTACAGTCGTCATTACCCATTTGCTTTATTAGCACTTTATCATAAAACGTACGCTTGAACCAGTTTGCAAATAAAGCCATAGAAAGTCTTTAATAAAAAACTGGGCTCTTTTTCAAAGCTCTCACATAATCCAATACAATCACCCACACCAGCCTGGCTCTTTTTTCTTTCTCAACCACAGAGAGACGACTTTGATTTTCATCCAGTTGAAACAAAAATCAAGATCAATGTTTCATTGTAATAGAGAATTGCGTTATAAAACAGCCTGAAGGTCATCCACCAATGACAGAAATCATTTTACTGGGTCAGTTTCTGTTGTTCTGCAATCTAATATATTACCAGTGTAAGGTTGGGATTAATCCACTATTAAAGGGGTACATATATATTGCAGATGTAAACATGATTTGGCTGATATATAAGTACTGACCACCTGAAGCATCTTCACAAGTTGGCTACTGATACTGTTTTATTATTTGTATATTTTCCCTTACAAGAATAGTTAAACCTGCACACACACTTAAAGGATAATTCCGGTATTTAACACTTTGAGTCTTATTTCTGGTTTGTTTTGGATGAACTACACTGATGGACACAGAAATTTTGACAATGGGTCGTGTCTTGAGTTTTTGACGTCTCTTGACTGCTTCAGAATGGAAGTCCAAGTCTGTGTCCATCACTGTAGTTCATCCAAAACAAACCAGAAATGAGACTCAAAGTGTTAAATACCGGAATTATCCTTTAAGCATGGGTAATAAGTCTTCTGTTGACACCTTCAATGAGCTTTTGTTGTGCTACATCTTAAATGCATTTGTAATGGTGATGAAAATACTGTAGATTAATGATGATTCATTATGTTTGGACATCTGATAAACCCTCATTTCACCTGACCTTTTATGTTGCATCAGATTGAGTTACAATAGGTCAATGAGACCTTTCAATGGACCCTTCTTAGTGCCGGGGGATGCTCAGCATTGTCACTTCAGAGGACAAAAGTGCTCATACAAAAAAGATTGGACGAGAGCATCATCTCCATCAGCCTCTGTATTTCTCTATAGGTTTCCCTGCTCCACTCATTACATCCCATTTACTCTTCTCTTTCTTTCTTCTCTGCCTCTGATGTCTATTATTTCTCATTTTCCTTGTCTTAATATTTGCCTCCACGGGGAACAGATGGTTTTTGTTCCAGATGAAAAGACAGGAGGGACTCGCCTGCTTGTGTTTCCTTTGGCTTAATGCAAAGATCCATCAGAGAGGAAAATAGGGATTATTTTAACAGATGAAGAAGAAAGTGAAAAGTACAATAAATACAATCAGAGTAAAGAATTTGAGCTTTGCTTTTTTCAAAACTTTTATGGGTTTTTAATTAATGACCTTGAAATGTGCAGAATTTTGTTTTTAATAATTTCTGTGTTAGCAACCCAAACACCTTGAGTTAGATCCCAGGAATTACATACAGTATACGACAAAACATATAGGTTTAATGTTCTTTAAGATGCTTTGGATAAAGGATCTGCCAAATGCATTAATTTGTACAAAGTGAATCATACAAAAAAGTAAGACTATCATAAAAAAAAACAAAAAAAAAAGAAAAGAAACCCAATCTCTAACCCCAAAGTCATAGGATGAAAGCAAATTGTACGAAAAGGTAGTGGGGTCATACGAATTAATATGAATTAGCCAGCTTGTAAAATACATTCAAATTGGCATGAGATTGCGTTGGTTCTTTACATTTCCAGACATAAATGTGATTTTATATCCCGGATGTTTAGTTTTTTCTTAGACATTTGGATCCCAATTTGCTGTATCACCCTAATGTGTATAGTATCCCCTTGTACCCAAGTAAACACCCTAAAATAATAATGTTAAATAAATATTATGTAGGATTGTGGCCAAAACTGGTATTGCAATCACACAACTTGTGGCTTAAACTGGTACTGCAATCACACAACTGCTGGCCAATACACAACATGACAACATAAACATCAGTTGTGGGCTGCAACTCCACTTTTTAAATGACAATATCCTGGCCGGACCACTGTTGCCAGTGATATAAGTATTTAAAATGAAAGTGATTTCTTAATGTCTAGTGACATATCAGGGCCATTTTATGATTAATTGATATACATTTCTTACATACTGTTCCTTTAAAAATTAAATGATGTAGCTTTTTGATATCATTCTTCAACCCTTTAAATTAACCAAAGAGGACATTTAAAGGGGTCATTTCACAAGACTTTATTAAGATTTCAAATACGTTTTCGGTGTCCCCAGACTACGTATGTGAAGTTCAAAATACCATATAGATAATTTATTATAACATATTAAAATTGCTACTTTGTAGGTGTGAGCAAAAATGTACAGTTTTTGGGTGTGTCCTCTTAAATGCAAATCAGTTTATCTCTGCACTAAATGGCAGTGCCGTGGTTGGATAGTGCAGATTAAGGGGCGGTAATATCCCCTTCTGACATCACAAGGGGAGCCACATTTTAAATTTTAACAATTTTTTCACCTGCTTGCAGAGAAGGGTTTACCAAAACTAAGTTACTGGGTTGCTCTTTTTCACATTTTATAAGTTGATAGAAGCACTGGGGATCCTATTATAGCACTTAAACATGAAAAAAGTCTGATTTTCATGATATGTCCCCTTTAAAGAAATAGGCAAAGTGATAACTTAAATTCTTATGCTCTACTATGAGCAAATATCGCAGTGGATCTTTAAATAAATCAGCATTAAAGGGAAGAAACATCAGAGTCGGGAACCTTCAGAAGTCTTGGCCATCAGCACAACAACATCAGTCCGAATGTGCCATTTGTTTCGTGTCTGAGAGACAGAGAGAAGTCTTAGTGATAAGAAGTTGTCTTTTTTCCCAACCTCTAGCCTTGGAATTAAATTACCATTTCCATGGCAACCATGACAGCCTCACTCTCTATTTCTGTCTCTGTCTCTCTCTCTCTATCTCTCCCTCTCCTCCCTCTCTTATCTTTTCTCTCTCCTGTGTAAATTTTTTCACATTTTTCTTCGTTCATCGCCTATTTGTTTGGACCGTTTTTTTGTTCTACAAAGTGTGCTTTTAAGTTGGTTATGGCGCTTTAGTATGCTAACAGGCAGGCAGAGTGAGATGAGGGGATGGCAGTGGATGGGTAATGCGGTGAAGGGCACTGACATTGTGGTTTGGAGTGCCACCGTCACACGGACAGAACCAGGCTGCCGTTTGTCACACCGAGAGCAGAAGTTGACATTCATCATGATGTGTGGAGAGACGTGTATGTTCCTTATGACCACCATATACTGTAGACTGCCAGCAGACACTGGATTGATGTGTCCTCTGTACTGCCCGAGGCTGTGTCATATACTTCTGCCCAAATCGTTATTATTAGAAAAAGAAAAAACTCAGCGTGAGAAAAAACTACTTTCGGAGTCCTTAAAATGAAAAATGTGTATCACACAGCCAGTGTCATTTTTGTGCATGCACGTTCTGTTGGTACAGGATATTCTGTAACTAAATGTACTTTGAGATGTTTTCTGATGTATATCGTCTTGGGAAAAGATTTTTCGTGTGTGCCTGTTCTGGTAAATTATTTCTTAGAAGAGAAAAGGTGTCTCTTACATTTCTCTCCTCAGGACAAACAACGCTAAATCAAGTTTAGCTGTAGTTTCATCAGAATATCATGAGGGAACGATCTGGTGTTCATTTCAGTAATAATGTAGGCGCCCTTTCAGAGACGCCCAACGCATTACAGCTGATGTAGAACGGCTCGGACAGATAGGAACCAATTTTTACAAGCTGGCGTTCTGCCTGACAGTGCCAAATATGAGAAACAGAAACACTTTTTCCATTTTTGACTACCACCAGTCAGTAAAGCTACTGTTGTCCGAGCCTGTGTCCATGTCTTATAATGCAAGAGGCTTTGCATACAAATCCACATAAATGTGCACAGGTTCTGTTCTTATGCGTTGGCGTTCATTTCGGTCACAATGGGACACCCATTTTCTCATCAAAAATTCAGTTTTACCCATTAAATTAAACTTGTCTCTTGTTTTGCTTGTCAAACTGCTTTTTTCTAAAGCGCATGTACAGTATGCAATTTGATTTCAGAAAGCTGACTTGGGTTTTGTGCATTTATTTCACAGATATTTGGCCATGTTGATGGGATATCCACACTTTGTTTTCAGATCGTTTTAGTGAATTCCAATTCAATTTAGGCAAATAAAATCTTCACTTTATTGCAGCACGTATGCAAACATCTTAGCTGATTTAATTGCATTAGCCTGTATCCCATATATCAGTATTATATTGGCTATCAGCCACCCAGCTCTTTTGTTATTGGTAAAGGCATTAGCCATTGCAAAACCCATATCGACTGAACGGTAATGATAATGATCCTTGCTTTGACTGCAACACGGCTGTAATACCTTCTGGTATATTGTGCAGTTAACACAGATGTGTATTTCTGGCCTTAAGTGGTTTTACTCTCTCATTTGGCTGCTCACTGGCTTGGCTGACATAGACATCTTTAGGGAGCTTGGGGTAGAGAGGCGGCCAGGGCCAAATAATAAAGAGAAAACATTATAAACTCCAGAGACTTGTGCATGCATTATTATATATTTATTATATTCTTGAGCCTTAGTCTTTCGCCATGAACACGAGTTGACTCTCTTTTCCATCCTAATTGCTACTTAATTAAATACTAGTACTCGAGTGCCCGGGAGCCCTTAGCAGAAACCCGGCTCGTACAAACGGCTATCCAAGCATGGGCACTGGGAAGCTGCCAGTATCCAAATTGGATCACAGGCTCTCTTTAAATTGGAAGCTGTGTTGAAGTATAAAAGAGATTGGATTGCTGACAGCGAGCAGAATTAAAGCATTAACCATAGCATCTGTCCAGGTTCAGGACGGGACATAGCAGAAAGTTGAATAGCTGTCCCTGAGGTAAAGGGACTGAGAAAATGGACAAGTGGCAGGTTTTATCAAGGTTGGAAGTTCTTGCATGTTATCTTGTGTTTTGTTTGTATTTGGTATAAACGGCAGAGACCAACAATGATATTTCAAGTACAGTAAATGCATCTTCAGCAACAAGTGAGATGAAGCATGAGAAAAACGTCTTTTATGTTTAAGGACATCTTGACAACTGTATGCCTAGATTATGTTTTATTATCATTATTTACTTTGAAAAGCCATTTATGGGTAAATGAATAAGTATAGACAGTTTCAGAGTATGCTCATGCGCTGTCACAGTTACGCTTTTTGTTTGTTTAATGGTCTGACTAGTGACTAAACTGAAGTTTGGAATAAATACTTGATTGAAAATAACACATTTTCATGGATCACCGCTATGTGAAAGGAGGTTTGGCAGCCAATCTGTAGTTAAGATTGTATACATTATTTAGTTCACATTTTACACAGTAACGTTAGTTCAGTTTAGTTTTTTCGATACGCTTTAGCCAGAGGCGATTCTAGGGTCTATGGGGGCCCCAAGCAGAAAATTCCCTGTGTACAAGAAGTGTGCAATACTTCTATACAATATCCTTTGCCACTATGCTACAGTGCAATAGTTACTGCGAAAGATACATATAATCCTCATCATACCTAACATTATTAACATGTTTGGATGCATAAATGGCATAACATGTTTGGAAATAATGACAGCAGAGAAATATTTTCTACATTATACAATGATAGCAATGATTAATGACTTATTTTTACAAGAATATTTTTACAAGAATATTTTAAGAAACCATTCATTTTATGACTGCTACTAAATAATCTCAGTCATAGTTACTGCTAACTGTTATGTAAGTTAGTGTCCTAGAGTTAAATATTAGTAAACTAAATATTAATTTCATATCTGAAAATACAGAACAGTATAACACATACATCTGTTGATTTTCTCAGCAACAATGCAATTCTACAGACTTGACAAAAGGTTTTCCTGATATTTGTTTGATAATGTTTGAGACCTGACAGGGTGGGGATGTAATTTGTCTAACCTCCATTAATGAACTCATCATCTCTCCTTTCTGCTTCCCTTTCCCTGCTTTGCACAAAACATTTCTGATGTCCATCTACAGAAGCCAATAATGATCGAGTCAAAATAAAATTAGCATTGTTATTTAGAAACTTCCTTTAGTCTCGTCATGTTTTCATAAGCTAACTCACTCGCGTGGCGTCTTTTGAATGCGGTTGTGCGCGAATGAACGCAAAGACGCGCGCGGACATGAATACGTGCGTGCACGCGTCATTGCGACTGCTTCGTCGCTTTTACAAGCGTAAATTGGGTAACTACATTGCATATAGATCCGTTTTTGCCGCGATTGTCTTTGTAAAGGATTTGTCAGGAAACGGGAAACACAAAACACGAACCCAGATGCGGACGTAACAAAAAAGGAATTTATTACAAAAACAGGGGAAAAACAGGAAAACAAAACCCACGAGGGGGCAAAACAAGACAAGGGCAACAGTACTACACGAAACTGACACTAAACTAACAATACTAACATTAAACTTTTCCAACACCAAACAGATCAAGACTAAAATATACATAAACTTACTGGAACCAACAGGGCAAAAAACAAGCATGGGACAAGGCATGAAAACAAGACGAACGTGCACCAGACAACAAACACAAGGACTCTTAAATAGGGAGAAAGTAAATTACATACAGCTGAAAATAATCACGAGTAAGGGATCGGGGAAAAAGTGACGAGACCCGGGAAATGCGTGGTCAAAATAAACCAATACTACAACCACACACTTCCCACATAGAACATATGTACTGTCAGAACCCTGCCATGCTAAACTAGACTAAAATACCAACAGGATCCGGCAGGATTCTGACAGTACGCCCCCCTCCAAAAGGCGGCTACTAGACGCCTTCGAAGGGGGAACACTAAACACGGGACAAGACGGACTGCATACATGACATGAACCATGAAAACATAACAAATAACATTAGGGGCAAACAAGACATAACAATGACTGGATTGGGATGGGACAATAAAAATAATAAACAAGGGAGGGGGGGGTGGGGGAACACAAAAGTTCATAGGGGGTGGTCCAGGGTGGGAGGGTGGGGAAAGAGTCTGGGTGGACTTCGGGAGAGTCCCGGGATGACCATGGCCAAAAATGGCAAAGTCTGGCTGGGGTGGCGCTGACTGCGCCCACGGCTGGGGTTGCGCTGGCTGCGCCCACGGCTGGGGTTGCGCTGGCTGCGCACACGGCTGGGGTTGCGCTGGCTGCGCACACGGCTGGGGTTGCGCTGGCTGCGCACAAGGCTGCGCACAAGGCTGGGGTTGCGCTGGCGGCGCACATGGCTGGGGCTGCGCTGGCGGCGCACATGGCTGGGGTTGCGCTGGCGTCTGCGTCGAAGCCTCTGGGCGCTCTGGACGCTCTGGCGGCTGCGTCGACGGCTCTGGGCGCTCTGGACGCTCTGGCGGCTGCGTCGACGGCTCTGGGCGCTCTGGACGCTCTGGCGGCTGCGTCGACGGCTCTGGGCGCTCTGGACGCTCTGGCGGCTGCGTCGACGGCTCTGGGCGCTCTGGACGCTCTGGCGGCTGCGTCGACGGCTCTGGGCGCTCTAGACGCTCTGGCGGCTGCGTCGACGGCTCTGGGCACTCTGGACGCTCTGGCGGCTGCGTCGACGGCTCTGGGCGCTCTGGACGCTCTGGCGGCTGCGTCGACGGCTCTGGGCGCTCTAGACGCTCTGGCGGCTGGGTAAGATCCCCCTTCCTCCTGTTCTTCCTTCGAGGTCGCGGAGCAGATAGAGGATGTGGTGGTGCTCTTAAGTCGGAGGAGGACCCCCCAGACGAAGACTCCCAGGAGATCCTCCTCTCACGCTTCCCTCGAAGGGACGGAGGCGGGGAGCGGCTCTCTGGAGCCAGAGGAGAGAGTTCAGGGTCGCCTAAAATAAATGAAAGAGCTGTCCAAACTGAAAACTACTTGCACTGACATATTTAAAAATACATCAGTGCCCTTAGTTTTGCCTCAGAATGCACACACGTAATGCTTTTAGCAAGGCATGTTTTTTAAATCTAGTTATATTTCCTAATTAAACTAAGGCCTAGTCTTGGCTTAAGATAATCCCTGTCCGGGAAACCACCCCTATATGTTTAATTGTATTTTTTTAGGATACTAGTAATGAAATTAGTTTTGGGCGGTGTCTACACTAATCCGGATTCATTTTAAAGCTCTATGTTCACACTAGCGTTTTCCAAAAGTTGCTGAAAACACTTCAACATTTCCGCTTAACAACGATTGAAAGTAAAAACTATAGGGATGTTTACAATTAATCGATCTTTGATAAATTGTTGATAAGAATTAAATCGATAAAACTTAACGATTGTCGAATAGGCCTAAGCAAGATCATGCACGTGTGTGCGGCGCCTGCGCAAAACACATACAGCCGGAGTATTTTTTTTTTAAACTAGCCATTATCACAACGATGCTTGATGCCAAGCACACACCTGGGCTGAATGGGTAACATGACAAAACTTTATCATTATTGCGATGATAACACAACACGAAAACGGCATTTTTAGCTTTGTTTCATTCACACAACTCCATCTTAGTGTGGAATGAATGCCAAAATGGAGAAAAGTATGTTTCAAGCGATAACTTATTAGTGAGTACAAGGTCTTTGCGATTTTACCCCCCCCCCCCAATTTTTTTTTTTAAATATCATTGCTACCACACATTACATGATGTGTTGGGTCGTCATGTAAATGACAGATGTTCATATAGGAATAAAATGACACAAATAGCATTAGATAAAGCTGCAATCAACAGCACATAACAGCAGCATCGCAGGAATTCACCATTGTGACTCATGCAAAAACATGCCAAATAAAGCCCACACTTACTAATGTGATTATATCTGTCTTACATAACCATTAAGACCTCATGTGCACATGATGGGTTAAAATATGTGGTGGGGTGAAGAATCGGCCCTGATCAGTCCCTGTGGGAGACTTTAATAGATGATATTGTGGTTGTGGGGACCAATATGGGCTAGAGATTAAACAATGTGGACCTTTATCTTCTGTTATACCTTATACTGTGGAACTTTTATTGTGCCTCGGAGGCCACCCATGGCCTTTTCTAGAGGTAGTAAAACCACATTAGTGCCGGCTTTTAATATCGGCTCTGACAAAATATTATCTTCTAGTCAGTCTATAGAAAGAAGGTTCACAGCATACACGATGATAATTTGAAGTGCCTGCTTTAGCCAAACTAATTATTGAACATTTGTACCTCATTTTGTCTGTCACTGTTTAAGTGAAACGTATTTTACTTTCATAATCTGATGTATTTTTAAATTAAAAGAGGGGCTTTAAATTTGAAACCTAATGCCTGGGATACACTGGATGATTTTTACATCTTAAATGATTTTAAATCCATGGGGGACCACAGATGTAAGGACAGTTTGAATTGTTTTTTTAACAACATAATATTCAGAATTAACACACCTGAGGATTCGACCAAACCATGAGATCACGCACGTAATGACTAAGGGTGTAACTGTACACACAAATCACGGTTCGGTGCGTACCTCGGTTTTGAAGCCATGGTTCGGTTCATTTTCGGTACAGTAAGGGAAAAATGCAAACATTAAAGGCTCTCTAAGCGAATATGTTCGACGTCACTTGTTGTTGATATTTGAACTGTTTTCAAACAAACGGAGCGTAGCTAACTCCTCCCCCTCCCTTCCGTGCTTTCGTGAACCCGACCAACCCCCACCCCCAAATCCTTCTTGGCGTTTATTGGCTGTAAAACTTTGTTTTGTTTTGTGGTGCAGGTTTGGCCACTGTGTATATATTGAAGTTTGTAGAGCCTGGGCTGTCTACAGAGATCGCGTTTTTTTACAGTTTGATCAGCGGTCAGGTAGCAAGCAGATAGTGAGGAGATGTGTGCTGTATGTAACAAAAAATGTTTTATGGTCTAAAACGCGTGAATTCGCTTAGAGAACCTTTAAACTGCAAGTTGTTTATTAATATAAACTTTTTTAACAATTTGTTTACATTTTTAAACACTTTTTATTAAAATATAATATATAAAATATATAAAAAATAAAAAAGAATAAATAAAATCCTGCTGAAAAGTTCACCATTAAATAACATACTTTTTTACATTATTTTATAACAGTAGGTAACTATTTTCTTAACCTTTTTCTACTAAACTAACAAATTCAATTCCTGAATACATTTATGAACTTTTAGCCTACATTTTTGCCACCAAAAAAGTTTGTTATGATTTATTTTGGATTTTTTTAAGTCACAGTATTGAATTGGTTATGTACCATTTCTGTATAAAATAATATCTATGTGTAACTGCATAGCAAGCAACATGATGATATACTTATTATACACTCATATTGAGATTATTGAGTTGCATACATAGCCATCTTTTATCTTTTGCACATTTCTCCTAATCTTTGCTTGTGTTGCCAATGTAAGCTGTGACTTAAACTAACAACAGCCCTGCAGCTGAGTAACAGCTGAGTAAGCTGTTCCGTAAACGTTTACATCAATAATCAAACGAATATACAACTAAGTAAATAAAAATCTTTCTCTGGGCCGAATTATCTTATATGTTTGACAGAAGACTTGCGCAGAACGCGGAGACTTCCACCACTTAATATGCTTGTGTGGAAACGCACACAACATATTATGTTCCACCTATGTTCCGCACACAAAAGATTGTATTGGGCCATTCGGTGCACATGTGCACCGTGCCGAAAGCCCTGTACCGAAACGGTCCGGTATGAATACACGTACCGTTACACCCCAAGTAATGACTGTAGTAACGTTTTCAAAGTGATGCGAGATCCCGCTGCAATAAGACCAGTACAGTGTATTAACTCTTTTCCTACCAGCGTTTTAATTTTTTTTTTTTAAATAAGCAAGAAGCTGAGGTAATTTGCATTTTTGTGAAGGACTTTTAATAGAAGTCAGATTCAGAACGATCCTCAAAACCTACACAGAGTTTAAACTGTTTACCATAATGGTGCGTTCAGACCAGCCGCGGTAGAGTCGTCAAGCGCGAGTGATTTTAATTTTAAGTCAATGTGAAGACGCATTGATGCGCGTCTGAAGGTCTTGCGGAGCGAATGAGGCGTTTAGCACGCCACGGTAGACACGATTCTGCTTCATTTGCACATCTAGTTCACACGAATGGCGCGAATTGAGCATTGCCGCGGGAAACACGCGAGTTGAATTTTTTTTAACTTTGCCGGAAAAACTGGCCGCGCTAACCAAACAGGAGCTTGCTAGTAGTGACGTGATTACACAAAGCGAGCAGAGCTGCAGAAGCTCCTCCCATCACGAACATTCTTGCGTGAATATCTTGATGACTAGAATTTCAAGTATGGCTTTCACGTGCGAATGAAGCGAGTATACTCAGAATGTTCAAGCGGCAAACTAGACGCGGTAGACGCGAATTTGACGCCTCAAATGCGGCTGGTGTAAACCCACAGTAAGGGGATACTTCTGGGTTTTAAAAGTTGGGTAAAAGCGCCACTTGGAAGATAATAGTGGAAATACGGATTTGCCAAAAGCGTTGGCAGAGAAGCGTTTTCTCTTAATTAACGAGTTAACTCGACAAATTTTCCAGAGTTGAAGTAACTAGAGTAAATTTTGATTTTATGTTGACTTTAAGTATGTTTAAGGGACACATGCCATTCTGAGTCTTTTTCCTGTGCAGTGGATGTTATATTTGAACAGTGTTCAAGACAGAGATGATGCTGTGTAAATATGTGTCTGTTTGATCTGTGCACAACAGAATTTTCAGTTTGTTTATAGCAGTAAAACTTGTCATTAAGACGCTGTAATCCAAAATCTCAAATAGAGAAGTCTGACAGATACCCATGTGCTCTCCTCATGTGGATTTAAAGGCTTGAGAGACATGACTGTGTCTTGCAGTGAGGTTTCCAAGTCCTTCCCTAAGACTCGGATAAGTTGTCAGTCTGGAACTGGATAGCCCTTCCCATCCATCATGTGGAGTAAAACCTGTGTGCTCATTTTAGTCACTTTGTGATCGCAAGCCACGAGTGAATGGCTAACCGGACACACAGAGAAGATTGTTTAACAAGAAAGCAAGAACAAACTGAATGAAGAAAGAAAGAATTCTGCAGGGGCAAAAGTAAGAAGAAATTAACAGCGAGTGATTTAAGGCCCAAGTTTAATTCACAATGAAATGAATTGTCTTGGTGGCAATGTTGTGTTCTGTGCTTAATTACCTATGGCTTAGACAATTACTGTGAAGCAATCAATGTCAACAGGAAACACTCTCTGCACACTGTACCTGAATCAGTGCCCTGCTCACTGTGCTGTTTGAACAAAAAAAAAGACAAAGCAATCTACAGCATCGATCCGACTACAGGAAAGGCGCCAAGTCTACTTTTAACAGCCTTAAAGTGATGGAGCAGAGAGGAAAACCGTTCCAGTGTACAGCAATGTTTTCTACACCCAGGTGTTTCTTGGCATTAAATGCTGAATTGATGTGTGAAGGGTAAACTATCGATAGATCTTTGACATTCCTTCGGTGGAATGAGGGGTAATGGATCTGTAGGATGAGCTATAGTGTAAATCGATGGGCTCAAGGTAAAGATAACATCCAGTGTAGTGTATAAGGACTCTGAAAAAATACAGTTTAGGAAAAAAGTTTCTCGATTTCGGTTTTGGTTCTTTACAGGAGACAAAACAAACAAACATACTTGCACATCAGAAATTGTGTATACAATTCTTGTAAACAGTTTTGATGTAACAAATGCAATACAATTGATTATATGTAAAATTTTACTCAGTCGGTTTAATTCGGTAACGTTCAAGAACCGTTAACAATTGTAATAGTCATGAAAGTTTGGATTGGTTAATGTATAAGCTTACAATAAGCAATACTTCTACAGCATTCATTAATCTTAGTTCATGTTAATGTCAGTGTTTATAAAAAAATATCAAAAGTTTTAACTGTTTACATTACTTAATACACAATAAACAATTGTTTCAGCATTAATCAACATTAACACATTAATAAATGCTGATAAAATTGATGCAACAATACAGTTAGTCCAAGGTTCAATACGTACCTCGGTTTTTAGATAGTTACGGTTCAGTTCACAGCCCATTAAAGAGCACATATTGTCCGATTCACGTTTTTACATTTCCTTTGGCATGTACTTGTTTTTTTTGTACATGTTAACAATATGCCAAAGGTTTAAACCCCAAAGTAAACAATGACATGAGTTATCGTCTCCAACGTAAATCTCTTTTCTTGGACTACAACAAACTCATGGATTGTAGGCAACAGTTTACGTTCCAGGATTGGTGATGTAGACAAGACCGACATTATCATAATTCGTCCTGTAAGTTAACTCCAACCGAATCTTTCAAACATGGTAAGGAGCGTCACGTTTCCGGCTGACGTCAGAGGTATTAAGGCCAATCACAACATACAGATTAGCTGCCCAATCAGGGACACAGAGCTTTTCAAATTCGTGCGTTTCAGGAAGAAAGGGAAATCTGGAGGTACAAAAATGTACGGTATACGGAAAATAATGTGTTTTTCTATGTTTAGGCGACAGAAAATGTGAGATGTTAAGAAGAAAATTCCAATTATCTTAATTTGACATAAATGCAAAAATCTTAATTTGATACATTTGTAAAATAAGCATACATAAAAACATGAATTGGCTATTTTAATTGCCATCTAATTAACCCACACTACAGATTGGAAAGTAGGCGGAGCTTCCTCGCATTGGTGTCTCGCTTTCCTGCTTGCCATTAGATAGTGTGTGTGAAATCTGACACCAGCATCACAAGCTTAATTAGCCGCCTATAGCACACAGTGACTTGATATTACATAAACAAATGTGAAGGAAATATTAAACAGACGGATTTGGACCCATAAACCGGAAAAAAAAATGCAGTTTATATGTGTGTATTGGACCGTGGAGGTCTTACCGAATGGTTCAATATTATATTCAGAATTGTGGCATCCCTACAGTACTGATAAACTACATTGCTCATTGTTAGTTTGTAATATTAGCTAATTCATTATCTAATGTTAACAAATACAACCTTATTGTAAAGCATGGGTCTTCAACAGGGGGTCCGCAACGAAACTGCTGTGGGTCTGCCAAATGATGATTAATCACAAGCTATTTTGGTCAATAGTTGTACTTTACTCCACTTTGCGTCGTGCCTAATACGAAAAAGCACCCTTTTGTACCTTACTGCTTACTTAAATATCTCTGTTTTATCAGGGGGTCAACGCCTCGCTCATGAAAAAAAATTCTAAAAACGTTGTGTATAGAAAAAGCTCCACTCTTTAGTTTCCAACCCTAGTTCTGTATTTTTCAAATCTTTAAGGTTTTTTTGGAGGTCTATACTTTAACCTCAATTGCTAGCGATGCCATTGCCTGCCCAGGGGCAGTTTTTGTTTGCATGCATGAGCATGTGTTGAAGCGTGAGCGTTTGTGTGCGTACATCTGCATGAGTGCGAGAGGATTTTTATGAGTCACCCTACTTAACACAAGGTCTTGTGCATTCCTCATATTGTGGGTATGGGTCACTGCAGCTTTCCATGTGTGGAGCCAAGGAAATCATCTTATTGTCTTGCTTCTTTCTTCAAAAAAAAAAAAAAATCCAAAAATAAAAACATTGTCATTACAGTGATTTTTCATGATATTCACTCTTCTGTGGAACCTAAAAGAAATTTTGAAAAATGGTTTGAATATTGAGTATTTTATAAAAAAATAAAATAAATGCATTGTTAAATGGAGACTAAGGTTGTCACTAACATTCTGCTTCATACTGTATCTCATTTTGTGTTTCCCAAAGAAAAAGGAATATGGCTTTGATTAATGTTTTTATGTAATCAGAATTTCTGTCCAACTAAAAGTATAAATTATTTTATACCCAAATGATTTGTCTTTAAACCTAATTATCATCGTGCTAATATAAAGTCAGACTTTTAACCAGAAGCTTGCTGGTTTGAGTCTCAGAGGCTGTTTACAACGACTTTTCGTCGATCGGATCACAAGTGGACGATGTTAATGCCAGGTGTAAACGGTGTTCAAAACGTTTTGAACGTGTCCACTTTCGACCACTTTCAACCACATCCAGAGGTAGTCGAAACCACTTTCGATCGGATCACTTTGGAGTTGCGGAACGCACATGTGGTTGAATGTGTTCGAACAGCCGCACGCGTCCGCCCATTTATCTAATCTGAGGTATTAAACACAAGTTTTACGTCTTTTTTTTACTTCTGGCGTGAACATACGGTGAACATTGATAAAACTACTGTGGGTGTTCTCAGTAGTTTTGTTTTGAAAGCGTGAAAGTTGCGCGATCCTATTTCATCAATTGCGCTGAAAATTCAGAGAAAGCTCCAACATATAAACGTACAAACACTGTGCAGCATGTATACTTGCTAAACAAGCAGCGGACTCCGACATAATATTAGTTTGTGTCCATAAAAACTCATAATTACTCCCGCTCGCGTTTTAGTGACAGCAGAGAGATTCGCCAACCGTCTCACGGACCGTCCCCTCACAGTATTCAGGACAGAAGCGGTCGAAAGTGGACAAAAGAGACGGATTTAAATACCAGGTGTAAACGTAATGTGTCTCTCTCGTCCACTTGTGATCCGAACGATGAAAACACATCTTAATACCAAGTTTAAACAGCCCCTTACTGATGGCATGTTGCGACCGGGTGCCCTTAAGCAAGGCACATTTCCCCCAAGTGCTCCACAGGACCTGCAGTTATGGCAGCCCACTACGGTGCCCACTAACGCACGTCTTGTAGCATATAGCAGCTGGACCCTTTTACAATATGCACCTTTAAGAGAGGAAACCGGTTGGAGGTTGAAGTTATGAATGATGAATAGACAGCTGTAGAAGATATAATGACAAAGAGCTGTTGGGTCAAGGTTCTGCTGAGCTTTTGGGATATTCAAGTTTTTATGATGATAAATACAGACCACTCTGACCCGATAACACACAGTATCTTGGACGATTTCTCACACTGTCTGCCTCACTCAGACACACACACTCTCACAAAATATTCCCTTTCTTTTCTGTTGGCACACACATGCTTGTGACACGTTTGCACACATTGTCCTGGAACGTCTTAGGAGCGCTCTGTTGTGCTGTAGGAACATGCTGAATGCTCAGTGGTGTTGAGGTGCACAATACGCTACAGCTCTTTCTCCTCCAGAGAACATTGCATTCTGGGAAAAGAGAGAGAGAATGCAGAAAAATAGAGCAAGGTCCTTATAACAACCCAGACAAGATCTACCCTCAACCATATTTCCACCCATTTTAATGATCACAGTAATGTCTTTACTGAAGGTAATAAAAACATGGTATCGCACGATCACAGCATTTCGGTGTTTATTAGACAGTAAAAAAACAACAGTTGCTTCTCAAGCAGATGAAACGGTTTTGATCGTCGCTTTCAGCTTGAAACAGATCAGTCCCAAATGGTTCTTTCTCTTTCATTCCTCAGTACCCAACCATCTGTCACAAACCTTAAGTTGTGCAGTCTTCTTCTTTGCCTCAATTCTCTTTTTTCTGCCTTTCAAGCATTCTCCATTCTTTATTTGGCCGTTGCGCATATACACAGAAACTACAACACTTCTGTCCATTTTTCAAATCTGCATTCTTCGCTCACATGCACTACCAGCCCCTTGTGATATCACGTGCACCCTCGGCCAACCGACCACAGCAATATGCAATAGAGTACGAGAGAAGAAGTAAAAAAATCTCATTTATATTTTCCACAGAGAAATTGATTTTAATGGTAACGTATAAACCTTTCAAGACAGGCCTTCCATGAGCTCTGAGGTTATTAGGCCAAGGTACATGCAGCTGTAGAAAAGTCAGGGTGGTTTTTACTTCATTTTTAAAAAGAAAAATATTTAACTACATCCTCTATAATACTAAGAAGAAATCCACCGATCAGATGAGTCACTGTGACATGAAAACCAAAATTGCAGCAAGAGAGTGAAGACATTATTAAAGGAATAGTCTACTCATTTTCAATATTAAAATATGTTTTTACCTTAACTAAGAAGAGTTGATACATCCCTCTATCATCTTAGTGCGTGCACGTAAGCGCAGGGGCGCGCTGCGACACTTCGATAGCATTAAGCTTAGCCCCATTCATTCAATGGTGCCACTCAGAGATAAAGTTAGAAGTGACCAAACACATCAACGTTTTTCCTATTTAAGACGAGTAGTTATACGAGCAAGTTTGGTGGTACAAAATAAAACGTAGCGCTTTTCTAAGCGTATTTAAAAGAGGAACTATATTGTATGGCGGAACAGCACTTTTGGGAGTACTTCGACTCGCCTGAAAAATCCGCTCCCCTTCTCCCTCTCATAATGGGAGAGGGAGGGTGTTACTGCGCCAAGTCGAAGTACTCCCAAAAGTGCTATTACGCCATAAAATATAGTTATTCTTTTAAATCCGCTTAGAAAAGCGCTATGTTTTATTTTGTACCACCAAACTTGCTCGTATAACTACTCGTCTTGAATAGGAAAAACGTTGATGTGTTTGGTCACTTCTAACTTTATCTCTGAGTGGTACCATTGAATGAATGGGGCTACTGTAAGCTAAATGCTATCGTAGCATCGCAGCGCGCTCCAGCGCTTACGTGCACACACACAGATGATAGAGGGATGATTCAACAGTTCTTAGTTAAGGTAATAACATATTTTAATATTGAAAATGAGTAGACTATTCCTTTAAGATTCTGATCGGCTTCTGCTTTAGAGGTGCGCGCAAACAAAACTTATCAAACAACGCATGAACATGCCTGTTGCCAGCTATGAGGCCAACGGTACATTTTTCATATAAAAAATAACATTTAAATTTTTCTATATGAATATAATAGAGTTTGGACAGTTTTCTGTATAGTTTTGCGTAAAATGACGGAGATTGGCTCAAGCAGCTCTCAGACACTGGTGGCTGTGGGTGCAGCATTTGCAGTGTGGCCTGATCCTATTGTGAAAAATCCTCTTTAGATGTTGTGTTTAATGTTTTGGCAATTAGTTATTTTATTCGTGCTGAAAACATTTATAAGAGCACTAAACAAAATTCTTGTTTATAAAGCCTAATATTGCTTACAGTATTAAAACAATTAATATAATGCTATAATAAGCATTGTTGCATGAAAATGAATGAATTATCCACCCGAACAGTAAAGAATGAACAAATTGTTATCTAATAAATAGGGGATAATACTCAGCGTTCCAAATGATTATGCACATGCCATTTTTGTTTATTTTTCCAATACAGTCAGTAAGTTTACAAATTTTATTTTACCCTCAACACTAACTGTATATGACAGTGTGGATGTTATTCTATTTAAATGAAAGTGAAATGTTATAAGATACTTTGGAAAATATGCAAATATGCCGTTCAAAATTATTATGCAGAATGCACTTTAACCAAATTTATAATGATATGATTGTAATGATCCAAAAACAGAAATCTGTCAAATGTGCTGCATGGCAACTGTTGCATCGCTGCTAACACAAATTCATTTTAGCACGTTTGTAATAATTATCTCATTTTCAATATTAGCAACGTTGGTACACAAAAGCGTATTTTAGAGCAGTGTCTTTTATTTTAATCGCGCACTTGCGTACCAGTTATATGTGTATATGTAGTCATTTTTTTATTATTTGTTTATAAGGTCAGTCTTTAATGCATATTCATGAAAGCAGCACATGCATCCATTAAACACATGTGTTGTGCGTCGGCCATAGACATATTTATACATAGAAGCCTCAGTATCAGCTCACATCTGTGAAGCCTCTTGTATATATTTAATATGTCTTTAGCTGGTGCACAACCCTTTAAACTAACCATTTAAATAGAACTCATCTGTCATTTTTAATTCTTATGGGTCAGTCCTTTGTGACATCACATAAGCTGTCTGGCCATGAACAGGCCTGTAGTATTATCAGTCCAGAAATATTCTCAGTTTCTGTAGTAGAATATGTAAAACTCTTGTTCACAGGGCACTTTTTAAAGATTAAAGGATTACAGTTTTGAAGCTGTTCACCACGCGCAGGTCTCACCTTGAGAGGTTGCAGCCCATGTGTGAGGGTAATGGACTAATAGACTAGGATCAGATGGTGCTTTGATGAATGCTGTGGTGATGTCACCACCTGTTTTATACCGGTGATAGACGTGCAGTAGAGGTTTCCCACAAATCAGCAGTGGGCTGCTGGTATGGCATCCGGCCAAAAGAGAAGATGCAACTCTGCATCCATATTTATTACAGACACGCACACTTACGGTTTTGATTAAAGGATGCAAAGCAACACGGACACATACTGTATGCACTGCCCTCTCCATGTTTAAAATCACTGAGCAAAAATGGCCCTTGGAACTGTTTCTCTGTTTGAAGAGAATTTCCTTTTTTTTATTGTAGTTTAGCCCTCAGCCATAATGTCTTCAAAGCATCTCTATTCTCTAGCAAAGGTGCACTTCTCATGACCTCATTCTGGTCAAAGTCTTTTGTCTCAAAAAATTATTCTCTAACATTGAAGACGTAAGCCACATATGATAAGACACAGCACGACCTTAGTATAAAGTTGAAAATTATTGCTCAACAATACAACATTGATTTGACATTGAAACAAACTCTCGATTGTAGTAAATCATTTATATTCTTTATTACATTACATTTATGCATTTGGCAGACATCCAAAGCAACTTACAGCACATATATACAAGATACTGTATATATGTTTTTAATAGCATGTAGTCGCTCATTCAATAAAGTGTCACAAAGAATTGCATGCAAAAAGGGTATTAAAATGTTGTTTGCAATTGTTTGAGTGTAATTTCAGTACAATCTATAAGCAATTTTTACACAATGTTATCAAACATTAGTCTGCCATATGCTTGTATCCACACAAATGATTAAATCTCTATTTTTTGCTTATTTATTCTTAATTACATTTTTCATTTTGTAGAGATGTTACACTGCAGGGATGAGTAAATAAACCAGTTTCATATAAGCATTATGATTTTAATTAATATTAGGAGGTTAATCATTTGGGGTCTCATGACTGCATTTTACTTTTTTCTAATTATCCAAAATAAATTCACAGATCAGTGAATGTTTCTGTGCTTGTTGGAGTCTTGAATAACAGCAATTTCTCAAGAGCAGTCCGTTTGATAAATCTTAAAGAAGCATTGATTTGCATATTTTTACATTTAGATGTTAGGCACCAAGAACCTAAGATACTTTATTTCAATGTAGAAAATCCCACATTTATTTCCTTTGTTTGTTTTTTCTTTCCTTCAATCACATCACGGAGCTTTATTCACAACCCTTGGAAAAGATAAGAAGCAAGTGTGAGGAGCTGCAGAACATGAATGAGGGAGTTAGATAAAAGAGGAGGTAAAAAGGAAGAGGATATATGAAAGCCAAGGTGATTTCTAATGAGTCACTGGTCGATTCCATCCATGTTATTGCGGAGATCCATTTGTGATTAATCACTCCAACACTGTTTCAAGTTAAAAGAATGTGGTCACGATACTGGAAAACACATCCAGGTAAAGGGGCACGCATGCGACCCTTCAAAATGATGCTAAAAGCAGCATACTCTCCGTTTTGGCACAGGGATTGTGAGAGTTCAGAGAAGTTTCCTTCAGCTTTTCTTCTCTTTCGATCCTCCCTTCACGGTTTCTTTGGCTGCGGCTGCCACTTTCATACCTTGCTTTTAAGTGCGGAGCACCAGGTGCGCCTGCAGCACTGCATTGATTTTTTTCTCATGCAGCCAGCTGGCGTGCTAACCCGCGTATGCAACATCATTACGCAGACAGGCATACCAAAACAGATCCCTTCAATGCCGCAAGAACATTTCTGCATCAGACACTTACATCTAGACATTTGGAGACTCCCAACTGGGACGGTTTGACTCGTTTTCCTTGCTTGGCACATTACTCCACAGCTCCCGTGGAGCGCGCTGGCAAACATCTGGCATGCAGTAAAAGTGCTGCAGTAGTTGAGACTGCAGTTTTTACTTTTTCTGTTTTCTATAAGTGGAGGAATATTACTGATATCATGTAATTATAAATCCTAGTTACTTAGAAATCAATCTTAATTTACCTGCAGATACATCGTGATGTTGGTATCTGTACAACTAATTACTGTGTGGGATGCGTTATGTACTGTACTGTATTACTCGTTATGTTCCTGGTGGTAGTAGCAAATATTATTATATTAAATATTATTATCACCTAAAGGATTATTAGGAACACCTGTTCAATTTCTCATGAATGCAATTATCTAATCAACCAATCACATGGCAGTTGCTTCAATGCATTTAGGGGTGTGGTCCTGGTCAAGACAATCTCCTGAACTCCAAACTGAATGTCAGAATGGGAAAGAAATGTAATTTAAGCAATTTTGAGCGTGGCATGGTTGTTGGTGCCAGACGGCCGGTCTGAGTATTTCACAATCTGCTCAGTTACTGGGATTTTCATGCACAACCATTTTTAGGGTTTACAACGAATGGTGTGAAAAGGGAAAAACATCCAGTATGCGGCAGTCCTGTGGGTGAAAATGCCTTGTTGATAGAAGAGGTCAGAGGAGAATGGGCCGGCTGATTCAAGCTGATAGAAGAGCAACTTTGACTGAAATAACCACTCGTTACAACCAAGGTATGCAGCAAAGCATTTGTGAAGCCACAACACGCACAACCTTAATTCGAATGGGCTACAACAGCAGAAGACCCCACCGGGTACCACTCATCTCCACTACAGATAGGAAAAAGAGGCTAGAATTTGCACGAGCTCACCAAAATTGGACAGTTGAAGATTGGAAAAATGTTGCCTGGTATGATGAGTCTCGATTTCTGTTGAGACATTCAGATGGTAGAGTAAGAATTTGGCGTAAACAGAATGAGAACATGGATCCATCATGCCTTGTTACCACTGTGCAGGATGGTGGTGTAATGGTGTGGGGGATGTTTTCTTGGCACACTTTAGGCCCCTTAGTGCCAATTGGGCATAGTTTAAATGCCATCTTTTGTGTCCCCAGATATGTCACATATGTGAAGTTCTTGCTAAAAATACCAATGATAATTTATTATAGCATGTTAAAATTGCCACTTTGTAGGTGTGAGCGAAAATGCGTTGTTTTTGGGTGTGTCTATTTAAATGCAAATGATTTGATCTCTGCACTAAATGACAGTGCCGTGGTTGGATAGTGCAGATTAAGGGGAGGTATTATCGCCTTCTCACATCACAAGGGGAGCCAGATTTCAATAACCTATTTTTTCACATTCTTACAGAGAATGGTTTACCAAAACTAAGTTACTGAATTGTTCTTTTACACATTTTCTAGGTTAAAAGAAGCGCTGGGGACCCAACTATAGCACTTACAGCGAAAAAGTCAGATTTTTAAATGATTTTAAGCAAATTTGAAACGACAGTATTTGAGAATGAGAACATTTTACATTTGGTACATATAGAAGCTTTTATTCAAAGCGACTTACAGTTCATTACAAGGCATACAATTTTTATCAGTATACTGTATGCATTCCCTGGGATCAAACCCATGACTTTTTGCAATGCTAACGCAATTCTTTACAGGAACGCAGAACAGGGTACTTTGCAAAGAGCCATTATAACCTTTTCTTTTTATACTGTAGGTGCAGCATTTGGGGATATTCATTTTTTTATTATTACACTATAGGGTGATATCACTGAAAATTGCTCAGTCCTTCCCAGAATAGTTTCCACCCCCTCTGTAATTAAAGAACAATGTCTGGCACCTCTACCTCTAATTAAACTGTTAAGTATTTCATTCCTGAAGAAGCAATTGAAACATTACAATAAGGGCTAAAGAAGAACCTGCAGATATCTAATATTGGGTTGCTCCTAGCCAGCAAGGTGCCCAATCCCTTCGGATGATAAAAGCGAAGCTCCTTTCAGTGTGGTGGCCTGGCCTGAGAGAGCATGATTTGCGGATCTTCCTTATAAGAATGACAGAAGCAAAAGCTTTTACTATGAAAAGAAAAAACTCAGTGCTCTCCTGGGACGAGTTTATCTGGAGTGCTCAGTAGCATTAGGTTTGCAGGGGAGGGCAGGGCCTCCGTGTGTGTTGTATGTGCATGTGGCGATGGGAAATGGATGAGGGGCCAGGAGCTAAGTGCTAGACGATATTTCTTGGCGCTTGAGAGCAGCGTCTGCATTTCTTTATCTTCGGCTTCATCGCTCCTACATTTGCTGGTATTTATGAAACTGAAAAGGTCGAAAAGGAAGCAAAGAAAAACACCCACATGTATTGTGTGGCCATAGGAGAGTATAATATTGTTGGGACAAAATTAGTGTGCGGTAGCAATAGCTGAGAATTACATACAATTTTCAGCAAAACCACACTCTTTTGTGTGTATTGTAACTCTAAGGGGTTTGTGTTGTGCCCATAGACTGTGAAATAAAGACATGACTCTATGGACTTACTGAAAAAAAATGAAGCAATATATAAAAAATTGGCAGCTTACATCTTGCACCGATGACGTTATTTGGAGCCAGAGTCTTCATATTGTAGTAGTCATCGTAAGGTGGAGCTGCGGTATCAAGGCCCCGCCCATTTTCCCATTTAACTTTATTACAAACTCAAGTTGTCACACCCCTTTTTAATAGCATATAATAACCAACGTAAACCAAACTAATCAGAAAAACAAACACTTTAAAGTACATCAACATGATACAAAATAACTAAAATAACAGAAACCACCGTTTTATTTTTAATAATTTTTATTAAATTATGTTTGGCTCACGTCACATTAGTTTACATGAAGCCGCCGTGGTTTAGGACCTATGAACGAACAAACAAAGGCGAATAAGAAATTTCAGTCCCACTAAATGTGTAAATGCAGTTATGTCTTTGTCTCTAATGTTCACTATAGTTCATATGAGTCCAGCACTACTGGAAAATGTCATGAAATACATGAGCTCAAAATTGATAGATTTCCATCTTGTCTTTATATACTGAAAGCTTCGCCCCGTTGTCATATCAGAAAGTCCCTTGATGCTTTCATTATTACTATAACCGATGTAGATACACCATTGACAACACTATCTGAACAAAAAGATTAGATTTCATCATTCGCAAAAGTCAGACCTAAAGATCGAATTTTAAAAACCAAATCACATTTTCCGCCGTGTGAACAAAGCCTTGGAGATACAACACTGATGTATTTTGAAAGGTTGTGCATCACCTGTCTGTGTGCAGTTCTTTAGGTGCAAAACTGCAACGTGTGTGTCATGTGTTTTAAAATATTTGCAACATTGGAGTAAATACTATTTTTAGCTTCATATCTTTAACAGTGTGACATGAAAATAAGCAGTATATATTTTGCATAAAAACATTTAAATAACTTTTGATGTAACAAATTGAAATGTGTTTTTGTAATAAATATCATAATTGATTAAACTTCTGAAACAACACATCTTGTTTAATAGATTCTAAACTAAAAACAGGTACTGTAATTGGTGGTGCAAAGTAATATTTTTTTTGTTTCTTTAAAATGATTTTTTTTTTTGATTTGTCGTTGTACTTGATTATGTAGTTATGTAGTATCAGAATAGAAAGATAAAATAGAGAGATGGTCTTACATAAAAACATTACTTTCTACTTTAAAATAAAATAATTCAATGTTTTAATTTATTCGAAAAATAAATCTGTCTGAAGACTGATCAAAGAAAAAATGTGAACGTTTGGGTTTTCAACCAAATATTTTAAGTAATATTCAGTAAATAGCTGGCCATGTAAGGATCATATAAAATCAAAGAAAATGCTTAATTATAAGACTTAATTATTGATCCGCCCTCTTTAGCTAACATAGTTAGCAGGATCGAAGAGGAATGTGAATCACTAGGAGGATCATAGCACTAATTCACAGAAGTGATTTAATACAGTAAGTACGGATTAGCCAGACCTTCCATTTTCAGCCGGTCCGATCCATAGCGGGATAATTGTTCAGCTTCATTAAGGAAGATCTTATTAACTCAAACTCGGCTTATTCAACTTAAAAACCTGCATTTAATCAATTAAGTTGCTTTAAGTTAATCATCATAACTCTGCATATTTCATGGGATCAAATATTGTGGTTCCATTATAGTGTATTTGTAAGGTTGATTGGCAGTTCATTTGTTGTTACTGAGTTTAAATTACCTTTTCTGAGACAAAGTTTTCAATTATAGTACGTAATTTAAAAATGGTGTAAGCTGTTAATTTCGAAGCATGGAGTGTTGGGAACAAACCCCTGATAGGTATCCTTATTCTGACATTTAGCACAAAGACCCATAACTGCCACTCAAAGTTGCTAGCATGTGTGTCGTGTCAAATGAATTAGAGCAAAAACTTTTAAAATGTGAACATTTACACAAAAATCCCCGAAGTCATAAAATACACTTTCAGAAAAAAAAAAATTAACTGGACTGTACCCTTTGCGCTTAAAGAGTTCATATTGGTACCAAATAGTGCATTAAAGTACATTAAAGGTACATAATACGTATACATATCTGTAATTATTACATGGCTCTCTGGAATGCTTGATTCTGATTGGTTAGTTGAGACATTTGCAGGTTTGTTCTTTTCAAATAATAACCGCTCCAAAATAATAACGCATAGCCGGTACTACTTGTACGATTAAAATCGCTCCGCGCCAATAAAGATTACTAGCTGTTTGGCGCCATCTTGTGACAAACACTGGACAACCATAATTTTAACATGTACGGAAAAAACAAAACATTTAAACAGTGGATAGAAGAACGAACAACGACAAGACACAGAGAGCTTACTGAGACTGAACTTGACAAAATAGAGCATGACAGCTACGAAGCCAACACACAAAAAAATACAGAATGGGCATTAAAACTTCTCAAAGACTGGCTAAAAGAGAAAAAATGGAGACAGACAAGTATGAAGCAGAGGATCTTAATAAGGTATTACGATCATTTTATGCATCTGTGCAAAGTTTCGCGGAAGGTTAAAAATGTTAATTTAAAACAAATATGCCAATAAAATGTTTCTAATTCATATTCATGTCCAGTTTTTTTGCCGTGTAATAAGCAGGATAATGTAGAGGCCTCTACATTATCCCTTACTTAATGGTACCTATTAGGAACTTTGAAAATGATACTGCCCTAGTAACAGCTTGGGACCATTTCTTTCTTTTTTTTGTATTTCTGACAGTGTAGTATGCAGTAGATGTCGTCTCAGGTCCAATAAATGTACCCAACCCAAAAGGACCCGAATCACTTTATACCTGACATTACCAGAATTTTTTTTTTTTTTTAAGAAAGACCTGACCCGAGACAATCCCGAGTCCGACCTGAACCAGTGGCAATTCTTTTAACCCGACTTGACCCAAATGTCAATGGCACAGACATGTGTGTCGTTTGCAGACTCACACCCAGCAGTCAGACAGAAAAAAACTGGTGGCCTTGCAACCGATTTGGCAAGCTGCTCTATTTATTTTACTTTGCTATCTGACGACACCAACTGCTAAAATGTACATTTAAAATTAACTGACATGTCTGTCTCAATGAAAATTAACCTACTGCCATCCACATAATGTCGCAAGCGGTCTTTGCAAACAGAGGAGAGGTTTGAAAAGGACAGTGACACACACAAGCGAGAGAGTTCAATTCTTCAAGTCTGTTTGGCAAAAACACAATCATTTTAAAGTATCCGAGACCTATTTTTGTACAACCTGGGTCCGAGGCACATGTGAAACTTTTAGACCCGAACCCGATCAGGTCTCTCTGGTCGGACCTCGGGTTTTCAGATTTAAGTGGACCCGTGAAGACCTTTAGTATACAGTAGATGTTAGTAATGCGGGTTGTGCTAGCCTCTCGGCCTATAAGATGGTTTTCAGCTGTTCTAGCTCATTTCCAATTTAGTAAACCAAATAAGTTGGTGTTTATTTGGTTTAAATGGCCTACAGCTTATCTCCAGCCTAACCAGGCCAACCAGATGAATTACACCCCCAACAATGCTGGCTTAGTTCAATCCATGGTTTGGTGAAAAATGAAATCTTAAGTTGGAATGACCCGGCATTTTTGGTTAAAACAAAACCAACATTTGGGTTATTTGAACCCACCAGTTGGATTTGTCCATATTTTCCCAAACCATGGGTTGAAACAATCAAGCACTTTTTTAGATTGTCGCCTCCTACACTCTTTCAATATAAACAATATTTACTCATCTTGAAACCAGTCTCCCGTGCTTCTTTACAATGTTCACTGAACTCAGTAGAGAATCTTCCATATGGAGCGACAAAAAATGGCCTTGGTTTGCACGTAGTCCCTGTTTCATATCTTTGCTTGCTTGTTCAGCACAATTGTTTGCTTCTTCCCTTCCCCTCATTCTGCCCCTGGTTGACACTTCCATTTTTTTTACCAGAGTTGGCAAATTACACTGCCTCACAGCCCAGCTCAACATGTGACATTTCACCTTCCCCAACTACAGTATCGCCAAATAAAAGGAGTCAAGTAAGATGAATGTTCATATCTAACATCAGCGTTAGGGCACATCCGGGAGCCACAAAATGAACGAGGTCGTAAAAGGTGAACTTTGAGCTGAGATAGACTGTCACTTTTGTGAGAATATCCTTGAGCTTAATTATAAAATGAAGGTGTAAAGCTCATTTAGAAAACAGTGTAATTACTAAAAGCAGAGAGAGAGAGAGAGAGAAAGAGAGAGAGAGAGAAAGACAGATTCATAAAAATCTTAACTGCACTTCTATAAAGAGCCATATGCTTTAACGTTTATCCTGCAAAAATGAGGTAAAAAGAAGGTAGCATTAAAGTCATCAAATGATTAACGGATTATGCAAGTGTGTTTATAAAATTAACTATAAATCAGTAAATAAAACTGGTCTCCTATGTTTTTTCATTAAACATATTATACTGTAGCTTATAGTATATAGTTAATATTTCATATACAGTGCTGTGCAAAAGTCTTACGCCACCATACTACCATAAGATGTGTTGTTTTTGCAATTGTATAGTGATCATATATAATTATTTCTTAGTCTCTTTGTTGGAATACAACCAGAAAATAAAGGAAATGTGTATGTATTAAAAACTGTATAAAAGTGTAAGCTGAAGTGTCAAGTATTTAGGGTAAACTCTTGAGCAATAGCAGGGAGCTGCAGTATCTCTTAAACCTGAATGAAATTAAATCCTTATTTCTAATTCTAATCAAATGACTTCAGGACTTCAGTCTCCTCAAAAAAGCTAAAGATGTGTTTAGTGCCAAGAGAGGTCACACGAAATACTGACTTAATCTGATGCCTGAATAAGACATTTAGTTCTGAAAGTTGATTTTGTTTAAATTTTGTGTATATATGTCCTGTATTTTCTGTTTTTACTTAAAAAGAGTGAAAAATAAATATGAATGGACATTAAACTTTCAGGGTTCCCACAGGTCCTTGAAAGTTTGTGAATATGGGGGAAATAATTCAAGGCCCTTGGAAGTTTTTGAAAATACATACATATATACAGGTTATTGAAAGTACTTGAATTCTATTTTAAGTTTTCTGGGGGGAAAAATCCATATTATTTCCTGTGTAGTGTAGGATAATATCTAGACTTCTAGACTTTTTAAGCACATGTGCTAAACTGTTCGCTTTAAATGCTTATATCTTCTGTATGCGAATGTTGATTCATACCAAAATGCTTTTTTGGATAGTTGTGTTTGACACATGAAAACGTCTCGGGTAATGTATGTAACTGTTGTTCCCTGAGAAGAGAACGAGACGCTGCGTCTCTCTTGCCATACTTCCTGCATCCCTGTAACACCGTCTTTTGGCAATATTTCAGATAGCGATATACTTCCTGGCTCCAGAGTCACCCTGTCTTTGTTGTTAAGCCTCACCATTGGTTGAATTTTATATACGCATTCAGACGCACTTACCCCCGGAGGCGTCCCCAAAGTGTCACCGGCGCAGTGACACAGCGTGAGTTCCCTCGAAAGGTAATTGTAACCATGTATCTTAAAAGGTAACACAATGTAACCTTGCTCTCACTTGAAATGTGTCCCCACATTTAGTCCTTGAATTTGAGGGTATTAGACCTGGAAAGTCCTTGAGAAGTCCTTGAATTTGAAGTTAACTATGGTCTGGGGACCCTGAACTTTGCTTAAACAACAAATCTGACAATGGTGACCTTAGACTTTTGCACAGTATACTGTATATTATGATATATTCATATGTGTTTTGAATGCAATCTATTTTTGGAAATAGCATGCAGAAAGTATCTTTATTATTTGACAGATATCACAGAAGTAGGTGTCTAGAAATATCTGTAGCATCTGTATCTGTAAATGTCTTTGTAGCATCCCTATAGACCCTGAACTACAAACACAATGTTTTACCAGTTGTAACACTTTAAGATGTGTTTTGGTTGTCAGTCATTTTGCTTTCACTCAGGATAGTCCATACTGTATATGAGTTTCAGTTTGTCTGCATAATGGGTTTCCACTCAAACGTGAAACGATTCTTTTCAAAAGTCGCAAAAAGAATAAACAAATGCCAATTAGGTATGTTTCCATCAAGGTGTTAGAGTGAATGACGGTGGTATTGGTTACTTAGTAACCAACAGTAAACTAAATGAGGCAAACTTGGAAAATGGAGACAGGATTGCATGTATTCACAATGAGGCAAGTTATTCATTTAATAGCAGTGCAGCTTTTAATTGCCAAACTAAATTTTGTGCAAAGAAGAAATGCAGCATTTTTATTCAGGCACTAGCAGGAAGGGCATTAAGATGACTTCGAACCCCATTTATGCTAAAGAAAACTTCAGCTGAAACAGCTTGACCATCAGTCCACGTGGGTTTAATATTCACTATGTCAAAGTTTATTTAGCAAATGCGTTTCCATCTCCAATTATTCACATTATCTCTTTTTCGCATAAGTCAAAAACCACCTCAAGCGGGCGTATAAAGTTTTTTTTATTCGAAATTTGACGTTCCTGTCACTTGTTTCTTATGCGAAACTTCAAAATGCGCATAAAATCATGGTGATAGAAATATGGCTAGTGTTCCTTTAACAGACAGTGCCATAGAAACTGTACTTTAGGTCTGATTTGATTCATCTTTCATTGTTCTGACATTGAAGTAATGTACGACTGTAGTGCTCTATTTCTGATTAGAGCCTTTCAGGAGTCTATGTTTGCATGTGATGGTTTTGAAGGTGGAGTTTTTGGAAATGATAGGGTGAAGTTAATTCAGTAGTTAAATCTGGCAGAAACGGTAAACATTTAATTGACAGTATTCAGATGGGAAGTGCTGAATTGTTAATGAACCTCTAAGAGGAAATAATCATATTGCATTGTTCCACAGTTGTAAATAAGGCCAATGAGAACACATATTGATCAGCAACACCTTTAGCTGCCAGCCTTCCATTCGAGGATCGGGGCAGTCTGAAATTCTTCGAGTTGGCAAAAAAAATGGCTGATTTTAACAAAAGGGAAACTCATTTGTTTTCAGTGGTTGTTTTAGATTGTTAAGTTGCTATCTCTAGGACTGGTAAACATTTTTTTTATTCTAGCACTTTATTCTGGGGGAATTCGATAAGAAATAATTGCATCTGCTTAATGCCACAAGTTTTACTGCTTGATTTACTTGTGTCATGATTCACTTGGTTACACTAGATTACAAATTGTTACAACTCTTCATTGTTTATTCATGTTAGTTTATTGCACAGTGCCAAATGTTAACACGCAACTTTTGAATTTTTCAAAAGATCTATTAGTATTAAATATGAATTTTTACTTAACGCTTTAAAAGTTTTGTTTATAGTTCATATAAATTAATTGCTATTAAAGTGAAATTATGAACCTAAATATAAGAGCCTGATAAAATAATGCTTATTTACAGGAAAACATGTCCGACGCACTTAGAGGGTTTTGAATCGGAGCTCCTCAAATGTAACCATATTGTAAAGTGTTACTGATTTCTTTAGTAATACAAATGATCATGTTATTGAAATTATAAAACTACAGCTACATTATATGAATGCATGTTCAAGTTTCTCACTCTCTCTCTCTCTCTCTCTCTCTCTCTCTCTCTCTCTCTCTCTCTCTCTCTCTCTCTCTCCAGCCTGTGAGTTGATGAATCGAGGTATTCTAGCTCTGGTCAGCTCGATTGGTTGCATGTCTGCAGGCTCGCTGCAGTCTTTGGCCGATGCCATGCACATCCCTCACCTCTTCATCCAGAGGGCACCAGCAGGAACTCCTCGCTCCAGCTGCCCACCCACCAGCCACGCCCAGCCGGATGACTACACGCTCTTTGTTCGACCGCCGGTCTACCTAAATGATGTCATTTTTCAAGTAGTGATGGAGTACACCTGGCAGAAGTTCATTATCTTCTATGACACTGACTATGGTGAGTGTTTTCGATTCGCAGATGGCGTGACATGAGGGCTCCCTCAGAAAGTATCCATTCAGTGACCCCGCATTAACACCCCATCATTACCAACAGCGGGGTATGTCAATCAGAATTATTGCTCCTCGTTGTGTATCTAAAGCGAGATTATGAGAGAAGAGAACATATGGTATGAGTGAGAACAGAGGGTAGGGAATTCTGGGTCTGAGGATGATAGGAAAAATAAATGGGGACAAAATCTATTGGGCGACCTCGCTATAGGCTTATGGTATGTGGATTGTCAGTTTTCAGGTCATACGCTTTTTCATTTTCCTTATTATTTTGACAGTTTTCTCACCATTGCACATGTTTAATTTTCAGAATGTCCCTTTTACTATATTTATTTCACATTGTTCAACAATGAATTTTTTTTTAACATTCCAGCAGTCATTATAGGGCCTTCTTACACCCAGTCACTACTCTGATCAGATAGCTATAGATAGACTTGTTAACTGTTCCATTTACATTCGACCACATAAATTAGTCTTGGCTGAACGGATATTAATCCAATCTTCTTTTCACGGACAAAACGCAAATAACCTATTCCTTACTCTGCATTATGCTTTTATGCATCATTGTATATTGAGCAGCGGAAGCACAGGGAGAGGGAGACAGCGGCAAGTTAGACAGGAGCATGATAGAGGAAAAATCGCTCAACAAAGCGGTCTAATAAAAAGCTTTTTTTAATAAACGTTTTATTTTTTGTTTAATATAAGCTTGTTTGTCATTGTAAGACTTAACTGGTTTTAGGAAGTTTTTATTACATACCGCTGACGCTCTTTGTTGTTCTATGTCATTAGATGAAGAGCTAAAGCCTCTCGTTCTCCGTGCTTGTGCATTCAGTGGACAAATACCCATCGCCGCTGCCATGTTTTTCTCATACCATGCATAGTGTTCAGGGTATGTCTTTATTTTAAATTATAAAGGAAACTTGTAGTGCTGTATGTTTTCGCGTCTTTCTCAGACACTTTAAAATGCTTACCAACATGTTTGCTGCATTTGCGTGGCTCTTACTCTGTGCTTGTTGTTATTTGATCACGTCATCGAAGACCTCATTGTTCGGTAAAATTTATTTGGTCTTCACTTGTTCGGCCTTTTTTTAATTTCGGCTGAACAATCGGTGCTTCCCTACTTGAGACAAATATTATTTAGTTGCTGTGTGGTCTCTGATAGTCTGGTCAGTGACCAATGAGCCACTTCTCGCACTGAAAGAATGACAAATATTGTCCTTTTCTAAACTGATCTGAACTTTTCCCACAGCAATATGTCGTGATTGGGTAACCATGTGTTCGCCTACTCTCAAATGAGTAATGAAATAAAAAAACTTAAAACAATCTGTTTATTAAATGTGTAACTTCACTTCTCTGTGCAGCATCCCTCTAAGGAAATGAATGCACAAATTTCACAGATTCACAGGGTGAAGTTGCATCATAATTCATTTTACAATTGTTTATTTTTCACCGAGTTCTTATTTATTTGTGTGACATCCCCAAAGTCAAACTGTGTTAGAGTTTGCTATTAAGGCACCCCATATCGTGTGCCTCCCCGGTCCCAGGGCAACAATAATAGTAATTGACATAGTAACTTGGTAAGGGTAAAAATACATTTTAAAACCTGTCAGCAAAAGAGAGAGAAACAAGATGCCAAAGAAATGTAAAGAAAAAACTAAATGGTAGATATTGAGATGGGAAAAATAGAGTGTGGTCGTGTGTGGAAAGAACTCCATGGTTGATGGTCTCTCTGTAGGGCACGCTCTGCCTCACTACGTTTAGGTCCGGATGAATAAGTACCTGTCTCCAAAGAAAAACGGATGTGGTTTCAGACACGTCCGGAGGCCACATGCCCTGCTTGGCTATATAGTAATGAAGCCTTAGAGATTCTCTCTTCTTCTGCTTTAAACTTGCTAAGAGCTGACCACTGACTCAGATGATAGAATTCATGGTCATTTGATGAGCTGGCCTCTGAGCAAGAGGTCTTTCAAAGAGAACAAAATACTTTGAGATTGCCTTGGCTTTAAAAAATGGTTTCTTGGACAATAGAGAGTTCATTGCTGGATTGATTTCGGTTTCCTCTGTGTCACTTATTTTCAGGTGCTGACAAAGACCTCAAAAAAGTCTTAACATCTTTTACTTGCATGACAGTTCTCAGTCTGTGTTAAATACCTGAAGTCAGAACAAATGATTTTAAAATGTTCTATTTAACAATATAGACCTAGTATATATAGGGCCCTATTTTAACCATCTAAACGCATTGTCTAAAGCGCACGGTCTAAACGGGCGTGTCCGGTTCCACTTTCTCTAATTTAATGACGGGAAAATTGTTTGTGCGCCAAGCACACGGCCTAAAAGGGTTGTTCCTATTCTCATAATGAATAATGGGTGTGTTTTGGGCGTAACGTGCAATAAACCAATGAGAGTCTCAGCTCTCATCCCCTTTAAACGCCAGTTGCACTGATGCCATGCCGAATTCCTATTTAAATGGCGGAATTTGTAAACTGAAAAACAAAATATTGCCGTTTGTACTCTAAAAAAAACGTGTGGAGAGCTTTCAGCACCAGGACAGCGCTGTGAAAGATGTTGCAACCTTGAAAAGCATGAAAACTGTTCTCATCTCATCATATCCAAAGGTACAGAGTCATCATATACAATAAATCCGTGGGGTAGCAAATAAAAAAAACTTTCACACTATATTTTACGGCATCACTGTTACAGTGTAAGTATACATTTAAGTACTAAGTAATAATCATTAACAACATGTACTTTCTAGAGGGTTGGGGTTTGGATTAGGGTTTGGTTTAGGCTTAGTTGTATGTAACTATGCATAATTAACTGTTATTACTATGAACATGTGTATCAAAGACCCCTTAAAATAAAGTGTTACCAAAAAAACTTTTAAAAATATATGCAATATGTGCATTTGTTTAAAGCAAAACATTTAATATCTTACAGGCTGCAGGTGAAGCAGCTCTTTACGCCTTCTAACATCTCATAATCAATCCTCATTTATGTCCTAGAGACTAAATAATACAACCCCAAAACAGAAAAAGTTGGGACACTGTAGAAATTGTGAGTAAAAAAGGAATGGAATAATTCACAAATCTCATAAGCTTATATTTTATTCACAGTAGAATATAGATAACATATCAAATGTTGAAAGTAAGATATTTTGAAATGTCATGCCAAATATTGGCACATTTTGGATCTCATGAGAGCTACACATTCCAAAAAAAGTTGGGACAGGTAGCAATAAGAGGCCAGAAAATTTTAATGTACATATAAGGAACAGTTGAAAGACCAATTTGCAACTTATTAGGTCAATTGGCAACATGATTGGGTATAAAAAGAGCCTCTCAGAATGGCAGTGTCTCTCAGAGGTCAAGATGGGCAGAGAATCACCAATTCTCCCAATGCTGCGGCGAAAAATAGTTTTCTGAGCTTCTCAGAGAAAAAATGCAATGAGATTGAAGTTATCATCATCTACAGTGCATAATATCATTCAAAGATTCAGAGAATCTGGAACAATCTCTGTGCGTAAGGGTCAAGACCGGAAAACCATACTTGATGCTTGTGATCTTCGGGCTCTTAGACGGCACTGCATCACATATAGGAATGCTACTGTAATGGAAATCACAACATGGGCTCTGGAATACTTCCAGAACACATTGTCAGTGAACACAATCCACCGTGTCATTCGCTGTTGCCAGCTAAAACTCTGTAGGTCAAAAAAGAAGCCATATCTAAGCATGACCCAGAAGGTGTTTTCCCTGGGCAAGGCTCATTTAAAATGGACTTTGGCAAAGTGGAAAACTGTTCTGTGGTCCAACGAATCAAAATTTGAAGTTCTTTTTGAAAAACTGGGATGCCATTTCATCCGGACTAAAGAGGACAATGACAACCCAAGTTGTTATTACCCCTTTTTTCAGAAGCATCTCTGATGGTTTGGGGTTGCATGAGTGCGTGTGGCATGGTCAGCTTACACATCTGGAAAGGCACCATCAATGCTGAAAGGTTTATCCAAGTTCTAGATACATATGATCCCATTCAGACGTCGTCTCTTTCAGGGAAGACCTTGCATTTTCCAACATGACAATGCCAGACCACATGAAGAGCTCTTTTCCAAAACGCGATAAACGCCATTTTAAAAAAAAATGAGTTTGTCATGTCATTTGGCTGTGTACTGAACCTATTCACTGCTCCATGAATGTTTTATGTCAAATCATTACATTTCCTTGTTAAAATGTAGGTACAAGATGCCGTTCTTTTCCAAAACGCGATAAGCGCCGAGCCTATTTTTAGCCTAAACGCGATTTATCCTCTCGACCAATCAGAACTCGATGAGCGTTCGACGCAATCCAATGGCGGCGCTCTGAGCAGTTGTTTATTTATGTTCATTCATTACTCAAAATGAGGATTAATGTCATGTTAATACATCACCCGGAGAAGGTACCCGTTTGCAAGGCGATCTTCATCAAAGTGTTTGGTATGTACAACTTTCGTTTCAGAACTGGCTCGTTTAATACCGTTTTGTACGTTCGCGATAAAGTTTTTTTCCTGTGAAGAAGCCTGCTAACGTAACATGAAAAGTACTGAATAGTTCGATAGCCTGCTGATAGACAGACATGGCGTTTGATACATTGACCAATGTTGTGCAAAAGTACAAAATGTGGGTAGTGAACAAAGCAGGGACATCTGTAAAGTTGTGCTTTTTGGATTGGACATTATGAGCGCGTTGTTACATGGTATGTCATTAAGAACAGAACGAGCCGAGGGGAGCTCGCTGTGTGTGCGTGTGAGGTTAATACAAACTGTGTGTAGACGAGAGAGAGAGAGAGAGAGAGAGAGAGAGAGAGAGAGAGAGAGAGAGAGAGAGAGAGAGAGAGAGAGGTGAAATATTAAGCAAAAGGGGTTCCTAATGCCCTGCTAAGGAGAAAACTGAAATGGTGGAGGGAGTAATAGCAAGTAAGTTATGTGTAATTCTGTTTATTTCATACTGGCTCCAATGTATATCACAATCTGAATAATTTACTTATTCATTTATAGTATGAAGAGTCCCTGAGTATATGTTGCATATTCTCTTATTTGTTTTTTTGTTTTTTAAAGAAAAAACATACATTTATGGAAAAAATATATGGATTTGTAGCGTTTTGAAAAAAAATTAAATTAACTTTGAATTTATAATCAACAATATTGTTGTTTGATTTAATAATCATTATTCAACATGTTCAGATTGAGCAAAAAAAACATTTTAAAAGAATAAATTGAATAATCACAAAATGTGTGGGTCTAGGTAAAAACTTTTTCTGGAAACTATTGAAATGGATTTATAGCGTTTTGGAAAAGAGCTCTTCACATAGTGCATCAATTACAACATCAAGACTGCATAGAAGAAGGATCTGAGTACTGAAATGGCCAACCTGCAGTCCAGATCTTTCACCCAAAGAAAAGATTTGGTGCATCATAAAGCGAAAGATGCGACAAAGAAGACATAAGACAGTTGAGCAACTAGAAGTCTGTATTAGACAAGAATAGGACAACATTCCCATTCCTAAACATTGGTCCTCCTCCAGCTGTTCCTTTATATGCACATTTAACTTTTCTGGCCTCTTATTGCTACCTGTCCCAACTTTTTTTGGAATGTGTAGCTCTCATGAAATCCAAAATGAGCCAATATTTGGCATGACATTTCAAAATATCTTACTTTCAACATTTGATATGTTATCTATATTCTACTGTGAATAAAATATAAGTTTATGAGATTTGTAAATTATTCCATTCCTTTTTTACTCACAATTTCTACAGTGTCCCAACTTTTTCTGTTTTGGGGTTGTAATATTTTACATTTTAATCCTTTGATTTTACATATTTTCAAATGTTCCATCCATGTGATTGTCGTCCCGTTTATAGGCCATATTACAAACATGCTCATTAAATAACAAAAACAATATTGCGCCATTGATTTGTAGCAAATGGCTCGGAGTCAGATTGGGGCCATTTGGCATCTGGATTTCAACAGCCCTAAAATTGTGATAATTAGATAACCCTGTCTCCTCTATCACCTATCAAGGCTGTAAAGTGGGCGACAATTAAAACAAATGCCGTCTTCAAAGGAAGTTCAAAGGAATTCCACCAGAGTCCACAGTCGCCAGAGACACAGCAGGGGGGGCACGGACTATATGTCTCTGATGAAACCACATTTAAAGATCACAATGAGCTGTTTAAATGTGTATATATTTTATATCCCTTTACTGCATGATCGTGTATGTGTGATGTAACTGTGTGTTAACACTCTAGTTAGATTTTGTTCACTGTAGCATGGTTCATATCTTAGGTATGAAATTATTATTCAACGTGATCTTAAACCCATGTCTTGTCTAGTATCAAATTAATCCACTCTTTATTTCCTAATCATTTCTATGTATCATATTACCATAAGCCGCATCAATGTCATTTAATATCGATTTGAAGAGTTATGGAAACAAACTTTTATCATTTGGCATTTACGCAAATGTGATGTCTGAAAGAACAAAGGCTTGTTTCCCGCGCGATCGAACACTTCGCACATTGGTCATTTCACCTAAAATGGGCTGGGCGCGTGAAAGGTCAAAACGGCCTATCGTCCAAGCCATCGTTGCTCAGTTGCTCAATCGCTCAATCACCCAGGAGCGCTCAGTCGCTCGGTTACTCAGGTAACCCGTCAGCGCAGTTTGGAAACTCGCTGAGACTCACCCAGAGTCCCTCGGATTCATCATCTTTTCTCTGAGCCCTGTCCTTCTCTTCGGGACAGCAATTTCCTGGCTTGCACTTTGCACTTCGAGTTCGGACAATTTACGCGGAACACTCCGCCATACGGAACAACCAAACGGACTTACGAGCACACCTGGATTATCTCTCTCTCTCTCTGCTCGCACCCGCGCGCACAAGAAACTTCGTATTACATCACAAAGAGCCAAATGCAAGTATTAACCTTGTTCTACTCGCTGATGTTTAAGCTTTACCCCTTATGAAAATTAAGGCGATCCTTAGAGATTTTCCGATGGTTTGTGCAGATGTTAAGCAATAGTGTTTTTGCCAATCTTTTACTCTCTCTCTAGCTTTTCAGTCTTTTCTTTCTCATCTATGTTTTATGTTATTGTATATGTGTATGTTTAGTTAGTCATTGTGTGTACTTCGTTTTGTAGTTAATAAACCGGTTTTGCATTTTCACAATTGAATTGTTTCTGTGTTCAATGCTCACGAAATTAAAGTCACTATTTCTGCCTTTTGATCCAGCTACACGCTGCGAGTAGCACTGTAGCCTATATCAGTAAGAAGGTTAATTTTAAAGGCCATGAAATTAACATTTCTTAGACGTTAATATACGATTATGGATATATGTCTTCGGTGGACGAACATATTAATTAATTGTTATTATTAATTCTGCTACGCCAGGTAAAACCTGATAAACTTGTATAATTAATTACAGTTAGTTATACATAATATTCCCTTTTGAGCTAAAATCTAAGATTCCCTTGGGAATCCCCGTAGTATTACAGTCGGAGGTTTATATTGTTTCAAATAACTTTATTCCCCTCCTCCCGCTGAATCGCTACAGATTTTAGACTTTAGACCAGGTTTTTGTTGGTCAATGGCGTAGTCTTTTTTGTTGCCTTAAATAGCAACGTGCCAACAATGCGCCCGAACACACCGCTCAGACCAGAACGACCATGGGTGCAAAATTGGGCTCAATTGCATTTGCCATTTAAACAAAGTGGCGCTAAACGTGAAAATTATAATTGTGGCGGGTTGAAATTGGCAAAAGACCCTTGCGCTGCGTATTGCGCTGCATTGCGCCAGGTATATGATAGAGCCCATAGTAGCTCAATTGGTAGAGCACTGCATTTGCATTGGAAATGTCATGCCTTTGATCCCTAGGGGGTCAACACATAATGTACTGATAAATTATATACCTTGTATATAATGAACTGTAAGTCACTTCAGATAAAAGTGTCAACCAAAAAGAATAAATGTTTAGCATTTGCATTCCTGGCATCTAAATGCGAGTTGCTTGGTAAATGCATGCGGTTCCTAAAGTTGTCTTTGCTTCATGGCCATTCAGTTCTGGAAAAAAAATCCAATCACCTGTTTCATAAATGTCTTGAGTTACTGATCAGTCTTCATTAACAAGATGCTTCACTGAATGTAGCTACTTTTTAACCCTTTTCACATAGCATGTTAATCCCTGAAAATTCCCAGAAAACTGTTAATGTGCCTTCTGTGTGAATGCAAACACCTCATGTAATGGATTCTAGGTTAGCTCTAAGGGCCTATAACATTTCTGGAACACATCCTAGAACATACAAAAAGCAGAAACAACGCTCTAATGGATGTGTCATAGTGACGAAGCATGTGTCATCGAAACGACATCATTTAGCTGTTTGACACAGGGGTTTTAAATGCGGATCATGGAGCTCCTCACTATCTGTGCTAAAAATTAAGAGAGTTCTAAAAATGAAAGAAAGACAAATTGTGCATTTGTTTATGATCGAAACAGATAATAAATGCATGCGCATAGTTTCTTGTGAGAGAGATTGTGAATATTAATCAAACTTTAGGAAAAAAATCCACCAATGTCTCTTTACAGGATCTTTATGGGGTGTGTGTAAGCCAAACACTCTTGTACCTTATTGTTTAATTATATAACTTACAACTTTCATTTGATGGGGTGCTGTTTTTAGCCTCACAAACTAATTTCTATGTAATCATACATGTCACGTCTTCCTGAGAGAAAGCACATGCTTATAGCCTAAGGATAATACTAATTGGTATTATCTGTAGAGGGATGTAGGTTCCCTAATTGGTTCTTTCTGGAACTGTGTGAAAACAATTAAGCTCAATGTACAAAGAGAAGAATGACGCTATTGTAACATGCTCAAATACAATTAAATATAAAAAATTAAGGTGCTACTTTACAACAATGCCATACAACCATTTTTTAAATACCTATTTCTTTCTTGCATCTTAATAATCTGAAGAACCAAAAATAGAGTATGTCATTGTGTAGCACTTTTATTTTGTAAAGGTGAATGTAGTGATTAAATTTAACCAAGGATATCCAAATAGGGCCTCAAGCATGGGCAAAATATGTTTTTGATTAACCTTGTAAAAATATATTAATAAAAAGCATTGACTCATATGTAATAAGACGTAAAATTTCCTTTATGTTCTAAGTCCTCATTTGAATTCTAAATGTAGATGATTATACAGCAGATAACAAAGACATGTGTCAAACATAATGTGTTGTCTCACTGCTTAAGGTGAAGCCATTGACCCCTAATACATGTACACTTACAACCTTGCATAAATTCAGTTTCAGTAGCTGTGGCGTACTGCTTAATATTACCGTAACCTGTCCAACACTTTGCTAAACCAGGATAAGGTTAATTTAATGTGCAGCAAATCCAAAGAAGATGATTTCATGGCTAACAGACGAGTGATTGAAAAAGATAAAGGTAATTAAATCCCTCTTTGTGGAGATAATTATTAATGATCTAGGCCAGTGACCCTATTATACCCTCATGATAACCATTCGGCCTCTGAATCATGTGGTTGGGTCACAAGAGTGAATGAATTTTATTGGACATTGGGTCTCGTTCATTAAGCATGCATACTTACAAATTTGTGAATGAGATGTGCGTACGGATGTTTTCATGAACAAACCGTGATTCAACAAAAACTTACGTTTAAAAATGTCTTCTAAATGTATGCAAAAATTCAAGAAAACCTAAAGCCACTTGTACGCAATAATCAGGCTATAATTATAATGTTTATAATAATGTTGTTATATAAAATTTACTAGATTCTTTTTTCTGTATTATATATTATTATAAATTATCTATATTATTAATTTAGACATTATATTATATATTACTTGTTTTTTCTACACATATAAAGAAGTTGCACGTAATGCCAAATCTTTACACTTCCTCACTTTTTAAATCTCTATATGAAAGCGTCTGCTTAAAGGGACATTCCACTTTAAAAAAAATATATATGTTTATTTATATATATATAGTCCTATCCATATCTTTAACCATAAACCATGCAAACACATTGTTTTTTACCAAATACACAAAATAACTTTGTTTTTAGCAATGAAATAGGTGCACTTTAAGATACAGACTGTAGACTTTGAGGGTCAAACTTATTTGGGTATTGTATGGCACACATACAGATGATGCCTTTAAAAACGCGCGTTTTCTCCCGCGGCATTCGCCAAATCGTCTGGCGGAGTCACGCAGAATTCTGCAAGTGTTTTCGGGGGGGGCTACTTTCCCTTTTCCCTTAATGTTTTTCGCTTCACAGAAAATCCACCAGGTGGCGCATAAAAAACTAAATTTTTATATGCGTTGTCATTGCGGTTGTTTCCAGAAGTTAATAAGGGCATTGCTGAATATTTAACATTTCTATTAAAACAGCAAAGTGATGTCAACCCCTTCTTGCCAGCATAACAGCACATACATATATTAAGATGACTGTACGTGCAATGGGCATTTATACTAAGTGCAACAAAGAATTTAGTGTGAGCCTAATACACTTAACTCTATTTACAATGAATATCTTAATTATTTGTGTTGTCGAATTTTGACACTGTTTCATTGTTTGTTCATAATATTATTAATTATGTCAGTTTTTCTAAAAGTATTAATATTTTAAAGAGATTCATGTGGTATAAAAATACATGTTTTAAAGTTATAAATGTTGTAAAAATATATAAGTATTATTGTTCTTAATATATTAAGAACAATAATATGACACATGTATATTGCGCTAAATTGCTTTACATATGGAAAGAGGAATTCTTCTCAACCACCACCAATAAAGTTTAAAAAATATTCTTTAGAAAAACGGCGTTTAAACCCACGCAGAGCGAACAAGAAAACATGGGCCTATGCTTACATACTGTACAGTGGGCATATGATATCTTTATTTAGTTTTACATATTTAAAACTTTAATAATACCTTTCTTGCGCATATAGGCAGTCAGTGTTATGATTTTTTTTTAATCCTTTCAGCCGTTATTAATAACAGTAAAAATATTCAGTGGCTTTGTAAATATACTACTAAAATAATGGATTAAAGTAACTTTATAAAATCTCTTAATGTCACTTATGTATTTTTTAGTTGGTCAAAACAAAATAAATGGCTAGAAATAGAACAGACATTTTAATTTAAAATGTACATATATTATAGGCGTATATTATAGGTCCTTCCAGATATCTTATCTCAGACGTTCGCAGTCAACACTTTTAAAACTTATTTATATAAAATCTAATTTATAAATTAAGAAACAAAGTTTTAAGTTAAGACAATAATAAATATGTTTATTTTTATTGAAAGAAAAACGTAGAAAATGTTATTATGGGTATAGTTGATGCAAATAAAGTGTGCAGTATACAAAAAATGCAAACAAATTATTTCTAAAAGTGGCAAGATTTAAAAAAAAAATAAAGGTGGTATAAAGAAAGACATGAGAAAAGTAGAGGTATGCAAAAGAGCACAGTTTAGTTATTGTTAATTAAAGCGGTTTTATACACCTTTGTTTGAATTGACAAACATTTTATTCGCCACTTTCAACACATTTTGTGATTGATTTACTGATTTATTGTAGTGCGAATGCCCTCTAAGGTTTCTTCATTATGAGCAAAAATACATTATCGAAACATTTTAGATGCTTTTAGATATTACCAGACAACCTTGAGCATTATCTAGACCTGTTAGTGGAGAGTAAATGTCCTTGGTAAAAGAAAAACGGATTGATACCTAAATTACCTTTTTCAGGTTTTCAGGAACATTATGCTTAGTGCAATTATATTTAAGCACAGAATCAGTGCAAATGTAAAGTAAAATAAATATAAAGAATAGTCACAAATATAACTTGTGAGCATATAAGGATATATGAGTATAACTAGATTGTTGTGTACAAGACAATACAACCTAGTGCTTAAGCCATAAATCAAAAATAATGAGAATAGTACAGTATAACCATTTCTGCCTTTTTGCATGATTTTTCCCAAAATGACCTCGCATGCACAGTTGACTTAAAGTAATTTTTTTCAAACTGCACTTATTGACCAACTTCACCAGCTAGACGAGTGCCAAACAAGCAATATATTGCATAAGCCAAGTCATACCAGCATGTGAATTCACATTTGTCTAAATAGTTTATTGATTTGAGCCGAGATATTTTCTAAATCTCTCTCTCTCTCTCTCTCTCAGCGATTTGTGCTGTGACATGAAGGTTTCTTTAAAGCCCCTATTGTTGCCTGCTGGTGTCATAAAGCCTAGTGGAAACATTATACACAGTAGAGAGGATGCAGCTTGTGGGAAATTCCCAGTGTGAGAGCTCACTCAATCAGCATTCAGCTGTGGGATTGAGATCCGGCCCTTTCCATTCAACTCTCGGTTTCTTCCGAGCCGCATACGACTGTCACTCTGAGCATCTTTCTGGTTCTGGAATTTGATTTCGAGAAGTCACATTGGATAAAAATAGTGCCAGATCCTTCTAATCAGTAATCTGTTGACAAGAGGAAACTGGCCTGTATTGACTCAAGTGAAGATTTTGAATGAAGGCTCGGGCAGGGGTTGACGTACGCTAATCAGGAGGCGAACCATTGATTTTTCCGTTAAATAAAGAAAGAGGCGATGCAGAAGGATATGGGAATAAAAGATTTGAGTGATTGCATGTGGTGTTTTATATTTCCTTGAGTGTTCACTTTTGTTAATATTTCTATGTTAAGATGAAAGATTTTATTAGGCTTCTTTAGTGCGAAAGACCACAGGGTTGATTTATAGAGGAAACGTTTTTTTTTTTTTTTTATAGAGGAAACTAGGAGGGTTGGGATGCTGAAACTGACTGACAGAGATGTGAAGGAAAACGTTTTCCCTTCAGTTGCAAGTTACGAAAAGACTTACGAAAAAAACTTTTTATCACTTGCTTTAAAAAAACAAATATACCCAGATATGCCTCAGGGTCCTGTTTCAAAAATATAATATCTCATTTATGATCTTGAATATCTTATGGCAAGACGTACATCACAAGGTATGTTTCGAGGTGGCTAATTTTTACGATTATGAGGATAAAGTATTTATGAAGCCATACCCCCAAACCCAGTGTCACTTTGGTGAAAGCAAAGCATACAAAAACAAATGAATTTTCGAATTCATATTAATTAACTACCTTGTAAAATATGTACGAATTCTCATGAAGTCAGTCTGGACTTTTCTAAAATTAGCAAGGGCATTGCAGGTGTTGGATAGAGTGGATGGCTAATCCATTTATTAGCAAAATCTGAATATAGGGGAGAGCGGGACACAACCTAACAATTTTTGATTTTGGCTCAATCATTATAAAAATATTTGAGTTTGATTAATTATATTTTTACACAAGCAAAACACATCTCTGCTACAAATTACCATTTGAAGGTGTTTCTAGTACTTACCATTCTTGGACAATTTCACCAAACATGACAGAAGTGCAAATGTTACAACTTACCCCATAGGTTCAAGTTTGCAGGCAAATATTTCAATACTATTTTATTATATATACTTGAAGTGGATATTGTTTATATATCGGTCTATAATAGACGGGTACACTATTCATCCCTCATCTAACCATAGTTCAACTATAAATGGATACAAATGTCTAAATATGTAAAAAAGCAGCACAATTATGAAAAAAGCAATAATTTTATATGTTATCCGGTCTGTAAAAACTATACTTAAGTCTCAAAATCAAATTCTGAGATAATAAAAATCAAAGTCTAATTTTAGCCATTAATTTCATTATGATTTTAATCTTTGACATGACCCTATTCAATCAATACTAAAAAGATATAAACAAAAATAAATTTTGACACAATTTTTGATAAGACATGTATTTGTTGGCAGCCAGCAATCATTTGTGTGTAGCCTATTTAAAACAATGGCAAGAATGACGCTAACGTTAGTGATGCTATGTTTTAGTCAACAAGACACTGATTAATATGACATAGCATTGGATTTGGTATCTGAGACACCCAACTCAAAAACCGGAAAAAAAATCTTATGATGAAAAAATGTACTTACATGCCACCAAAACACTCTTTCATTAATAACTCTATGTAAAAACATTATTCCTTTCCATAAATTTGCGGGAGACAATTTTTTGGCAGCGTGAAAACAATACGGAAAAAAACTAATCACTCAACCCTATGCAATGATGTAAATGGTCTGTGTTACAACTAACCCCGCGTCAGTTTTTGCCCATCGCAAAAATATACATTCTCAAGCTTGACAGCAAAACATATATTTTGACTGGCTAATTTGTCTGGACAATTTATCGAGGGGTATAAAAATGTGTGTCTATGTAATGTAGAGATAGATTGGAGAATATGACTATTATCCAATTAAAACAATGCAGATTTTGATGTAACCCGATGATTAGTCTAAAGTTTAGATATTCTCAGGAAGTACGCTGTAGATCCTTCGAGTCACAGCTGGGAATGTCTGACAGTGAAAGACAAAGCAGTCACTAATGATAATGAAGATGCTAATGCTGATTATAATTACATGTGTATTTTTTGACAGAAGAAGAGGACCTCATGGGTGTTTTAGCGCTGTGCTGTGCTATGTGCCTATTTATGTTTATCTCTCTTCCCCATAACCTCTGCTGTAAGGACAGATGGAATAAAGCTAATACAACACGTCTATGAATAAAGGCCTTTAATGTCTTTATAGGGCAGTAAATGAGAAATAACTAGCAGCTTATGTGTGTTTTTACTCTGTCCTGCAATAACAAAGTTTTGTAGCATCTCTGTAAAAAGCAACTTCACAGATGCCGCTATAGCACAGGGACCGCATCAGGTCCCTCTATGTGTGCTTTGCTAAAAACACAAGCTGCTGTCTGCTGGAGCCCTGCCCTCCATGTTAGCAGGGGAACCCAGTGAGAGATTTCCAGAAGAGATGCATTTGTAGATTGGCTTAAATTGGATCCAGCACACAGATGGAGGCATGGGTGGTTTTGACTCTTCTCCTGCGTGGATCTTGTACTCATGTTCAGCATCATCCAGGGACTGTATTTTAGTGAAGGTGTTGAGGGGAATGTTTCTGCTAATAAACCAAGGTCTTTAAAGAGCACATATTTCATTGATAAAAAACAACATTATTTTGTGTATTTGGTATAATACAATGTGTTTGCATGGTTTATGGTTAAAACACATTATTTTCCACGTACCATACATTTTTGTAGATCTCTACCTGAAATGCACAGAATTAAAAAGTATTTTTAACATGTACTAATACACACTTACAAACAAAAGGAAATGTAAAATCGTGAATCGGACCATTGGTGCTTTTTAAGTAAATTACCTTTTTTATGTTTTACTGAAAGTTAATACTGAAACTGTTTAGCTTATTTTAAAGGTATAGCGGAAGATTTTCTTTTTCCGGGTGGATCGTCAAGACTATTGGTAATCCTAGTTGTCAATCATTCTGGTGATATGTTGACGTAAGGCCGTCATACGTGCTCTTCCCTGGCTTCGCTTTCTGCACATGCGCACTTTCAGGTGTATATGTGTGGTGGTCTATGGTTTCAGCCATTCATTGAAGCTCGCGTTCTCACCGTGTTTTTTCAAAATGTCTGAGGGTCGCAAGAGAAAAAGTGTCTACATGTTGTATGACAAGAAGAAAAAAGGCCTCTGAAGAAAGAAACAAGACCATGGTGTTTTTGGATAATATTTTACATGCTGGCTTGCACTAAAACCACAGGTTGGGCTTCCCATGCAAAGTTTCTACTCGACAGGTAAAGTTTGTCATGCTATTTGGAGAAATCCATTTAAAATCACTGCTAGTAAAAGTTGATGTAAGCTTTGATCAGTGATGCTAGCCTTGGCTTAAAGTGCCCATATTATGACAGCTTTTCCACAAGTTAAATAGGTGTATGAGTTCCATAAAGCATGTTTCAAAAGTTGTTTGCTCGAAATAGCTTGTAGGAAAAGATTGTTACCCATCTCTAGTAGCCTCTGTTTCAGGGCAGTTCAGATTGTGCCGTTTTGAGCTAGTCATTACATATTTATGAGCTGCTGCTCCTTTGATCACGCCCCACTACTAAAGTTATGTGCGCGTGCATAGTGATATCGTGAGCAGTACAGACCATACTGTGTTATTATTTTATATATTATTATTATTATAAACGGTTTATGTTGCCAACAGACAAATCAAGCAGAAAAGTATCACTAATAAGTAACGTTACACTACAGGAGAAGAAACTCATGACACACAATGATTCCAGAGTAAATTGTGATGTAGGAGTTTCAACAATATACGCGTTTTCCCTGGACAATACTAACATATTCCAGTTATAAAACATTTTCAAACGCATTATTTTCGCAAATTACAGAAATTAAGACCCAGCGGAGGATGTATACTGCTGGTGGACCGCGTGCTAATTGCTAGAAGCTAGCGGAAGGTCCCGACTGTTACAGTTATTAGAGGCTCGGGGGTTAGCCTCGTCAGAAAAGCCGGGGGGGGGGGTAAGGCAAAACACTCGGTTAGTTTGGCAAAACACTTTTAGTTTGGCAAAGCACTAATACTTGGTTCTTGTAGAATTGTAAAATAAAGCCTTTAATATTTTTTTTAACTTTCGAAACCACGCTGCAAACTATCTAGCCTGCAAAAATATCTATATAGCCTAACTTAAACAATTTTAACATCACTATACATTTAAAAGGTATAATTTACGGGATTAGCATCAATGTATGATATCTGTTTTGAGATATAGATGCTCTAATATAGTATTTTGTGACAGAAGATGACAACATGCAAAATATAACGTGACTTCTTACCTGTTTTTGTTGATACAACGATCGCGAATCTAATCCAGTCTGTTTCAGATGTGTGAATGATCCATGAAAGTCCAATAAAATACATTCAATGACCATTTTTGTCCACAAATGCGTATAATCCGTGAAATATAGATAAATAGTGACCATCTGTTATAGTCTGTGATAGTCTGTTGTTTACATTACATTTCGGTAACACACTGTATATAAGATTACTCCGGGTTCCAATAACCATGCATTTAAACTTTGTTTTTAAAAGTAGGCGGGATTATAATCCATAATATCCAGAGCCATATTCATGGCTCTGATAATATCCAAATTGCTGTTATTTCCGTGAGACATGATAACAGCATAGAGGGTGTGACTGCTCTGTGCTCTCTAGCTACCTGGTGGGTGGAGACCTGCGAGTGGGGTGGTGGGCGGGTGCGCAATCTGAGACTCAAGGCAGAGGACATTCAGAAACCTGTATCTCACTCAAAACAGCATGGATGGATTTTTTTCCAAGTTTGTATGCGTGTGGGAGCATCAGAGACACAAATGAACACCCCAAAACCCAGAAAAAGTGAGTTTTTCATAATATGGGCACTTTAAGTCACGAATCGCACAGACATGGTAAACATGAAGACAGCAACTTGTAAACAGAGCAAGGAGAAGAACTAGGCTCGTGCATGCCCTCTCTCGTGCACACGTTTAATAGGCGTTCCCTCTCTGGAGCAAGTAGAGTGTTGTGCATATGCATTTTTTTTTAAGTGGAGGGATGGCTGTTTTAAAAAATTCTGGAAAATCTTCTGCTAGACCTTTAAATACTTTTTCAAAATGTAGTATTATCATATATTGAATTTCTGTTATAATGTTGAGTGATATTTGTGACCATGTCTGTAAAATCCAGGCTAAAGTCTAACGAGGTAATTATGAGATTTGGAGCATCAAAACTTGATTTATCTTTCAAACCGTGTGTATTACTTTGTCAATATTAGATATATCAAGGTTATATTTTTTATGAAATGTTCTTCACATTATGTACCACATTAAATTATGTATCACTTCACATTTAATCTCAAATAAAATGAGAAATAAATTTTTGGTAGATAGACAGGGTCACATTTTGACTAAAATAACATTCAAACCATCTTCAGGAATTTCTCATAAGTATTAAGTTTAAAGGAACAGTATGTAAGAAATTTATATCAATTAATCATAAAATGGCCCTGATATGTCACTAGACATTAAGAAATCATTTTCATTTCAAATACTTATATCACTGACAACATTGGTCTGGCCAGGATATTTTCATTTAAAAAGTGGAGTTGCAGCCCTCAACTGATGTTTATGTTGTCATGTTGTGTATTGGCCACCAGCTGTGTGATTGCAATACCAGTTTTGGCCACAACCCTACATACTGTTCCTTTAAGATTACTGTGTACCCTTGTAATACACACAGTGGTAAAGTAAATAAATAAGTAAAAAATCATGACTTACACTAATAAATTGTTTATAATAAACAATGTAATATTACATTAAAGGGCACCTATGGTCGGATTCATGATTTTACATTTTCTTTGGTGTGTAAGTGTGTATTATTACATGTTAACGATATGCAATAGGTACAAATCCCAAAGTAAATGATGGCGTGAGTTATAGTTTCCAACGTAATTCTTATTTCTTCGACAACAACAAACACACGGATTGTAAGCAACAGTTTACGTCCTGAGATTGGTGATATTATCATAATTCCTCCCACTTCTGACTCGCAGCCTGTAAGTTAACTCCTGTTAGCATTGCATTGTGAACGAATCTTTCAAACATGGTAAGGAGCATCATATATCCGTCTGATGTCAGAGGTATTCAGGCCAATCACAACGTAAGGATTAGCTGGCCAATCAAGGACATAGCGCTTTTCAAATCGATGATTTTTGTACCAAATCAATGAGTAGAAAATCTGGAGCCACAAAAATGTACGTTATGTGGAAAATAATGTGTTTTTTGAACCATAAACCATGCAAACACATTGTATTATACCAAATACACAAAATAACATTGTTTTTAGCAGTGAAATAGGTGCACTTTAAAAAAAAAGAATTGCCAGTTTTTATTTTATTGGAACTTTAAGTGTAAAGAGTTTAAACAGATTAAAGTGTAAACAGAAAATCTCTTGTCATGACCTCTTTTTGAAGTCTGGCCCATCAACAAGAATGTTCTGTTGTTTAAACAGATGTATTTGTTTAAACTGGAGTTTACCCTGAGGCATATCATGGTATATTTAGCTTTAAAAGTAAAAAAAAAAAAAAAAAGGCTTTCTGATTTTATTTCACTTGAACATTTTAAACAATTGCTTAAATGTTATAAATTTGAACAATGTACATGTTTTTAATGACCCCTTTGTGTTTTAAATTGTTTTATATGTAGGCTGTAAATTTGTATTGTCTGTTGTGTTTGTTTCTGTGATTCTGTGTAATTTGTGTAATTGTTGCTCCAGGGCTCCCTTGCAAAAGAGATTTGAATATCTCAATGGGACATCACCTGGTAAAATAAAGGGTAAATAATAAAAAAAAAAGTAAATGTAAGTCATCTTTTATCAACTCACGAATGAAGGGCCACATGAAGACTCTTTCATATGATGCTTTCCTTGAAAGACTCTTTTCCTTCACATCTCTGACAGATTTTCACCTTCAACACCTCCCACCTTTAAACCCCCACAGTTTCTTCATCCTGGTCCCTTCTTTCAAGAACACTTTGATCCTGCTCTCTAAATAGTTTGATATAGGAAAAGGCCGTCTGCACAGACAGATGAGTGTGCATCAACTCTTTTTCTGTGAAATACATCTTTTATTTTGCTAAGCCCTGAGACAGCACTTCCGCTTTTCTACACTGCAGTGATAAACGTATTACAACGGTTTCTGTTGCCACCCACTTCCATTCGCATGCCCAATGCATTCCCATGCTAGTGTCACGATAATGTAGGTGTTCATAAAATAATTTATATTGGGAGGCATATTGAAAGCGTTCTCGTAGCTTATTTGCGTTAAGCGTTAGCAGCGCATACTATGGGTTTGTGTCCCATGCACAAAATAAAATGCATAGCTCAAGCCACTTCAGATAAAAAAGTTGTAAATGTACATGCATAATATGAATATGATAAAATTGTATTCCAGTTTATTGTGTACACACTTTACGATTCATTCATTTTTAATATGCACTCAGTTTTTCCGATATTTCCTTAAATTTTCCTTTAAACCAAATGTAATTTGTGTGGTATTTTGTGTTGTTGATCAGATATTCGAGGCATACAGAACTTCCTGGACCAGACCTCTCAGCAGGGAATGGACGTGTCTCTCCAGAAAGTGGAATCCAATATCAACATGATGATTACCGGAATGTTTCGCACCATGAGGGTGGAAGAGCTCCATCGCTACAGGGACACATTGCGGCGTGCTGTGCTGTTCATGAGCCCCGCTACAGCCAAAGCCTTTATTACAGAGGTACACTCAAGCACTTTCCCAAACACTTCCATATAGTATATACAAGCGCATTATAAAGCATATCACACACTCAATGCGCTCCAACACCAAACGTACCTTTTTACGCTTACTGTGCGTTTAATACAAATGGCTCCATTTCCACTAGTACATTATGCTGCATTGTGTTCAGATCTTTGGTGGCCTACTGTTTCAGCAGCAGGCATTTTTCTTCAATCTGTCAGTCCAAGCTCGGCTTAACCAGCTCATATTATTCTGATCTGTAATGATGCTGTGGTATTTTGGTGCTTTTATATCTGTTTATACAATACATCATGTCGCTACCTTCACTCTAAAGCATTTACTTAGAGTGCAAATCATTGGCATTTTCCATTTCAGCTCGCCTTTCAGACCTTTTTCTTATGGGTGATAGTAATTTATTTAGATTGAAAAACGTCACTTGTTTTAATAGCCAATATTTGTAGGGAAGCCATTAAATGGCTTTACTCCCTCTGATAACTCTCCCTGGGAATTAAACCATGAAGTATTGCTTAATCTCACATGCTATTCTCATTCGCCTTTAATTAAAAATATCTTGTGAAAAGCAATCAAAATCCAATTTTGGTGGAACATAGAATAGGACAGGAACCATCAGTAGTGGTTGAGACTGCGGGCAGCTGTAATGACTCTTGGGCCTGGGGATGATAAGTTGATTAGAGGAGCTCACAGTCTTAAAAATATGCACTTTAAGCAGGGAATCATCACATTATATTTAAAAATACAGCTGGTTTTACTGGATTTGACCCGGGGTCATTATTCCTGCGGGGAATGCTGGGTCCAGGGTCAAAAATTAAGCAGGAATTAGGGGGAACATGCCATAAGACATAAGATTTTTAAATGCAGTAATTGTTTTTCTCCATTTTTAAATGCTCAGCCTATCTGGTTTGAATGAGCTCAATTGAAATGTGTAAACATCCTTAAACAAGATGCATGTACTTAAAATTACAACATATTTTAAATCTACCGCTGCACTGTTTAAAATGTACACTTGCATAAACATAAGCTATTTTACTGAAAACAAGAGATTACATAATGACATTATGCTTCTTAAATGAATAGTTTAAGCAAAAGTTCTCTTATACTTTACTTCCCCTCATGCCATCTGAGAAGTGTATGACGTTCTGTAGCTGAACACAAATATTGTTTTTATAAATGTACTCTATCTTTTATTTTATATACATGTAGGTTCAAAAATGCTAAAGTCTCTAAAAGCACAAAGGCAATGCCCGTTGATCGCACATAAGTCAACTGCTGCTCCATGTGCGAAATTGGCATTATGGTCTTAGAGTAATTGTGAAAAACGCAAGTCTTTTTGAGTTGCTGCGCCTTTCTTCTCGAATGTGTTTTTATAAATCTTATGCCAGGCCACTGCAGCTCAGTCGTCTTTAACTTCCAAAATTCACCAGGATGCTCATTCATGCCTTCACGCAGGAGCTGATCCACGCGAGAGAGAGAGGCGGCGTAGCGCTGATTTGTATTCTTCTGACTGGTACCGTTGTAATTTTATAGTTTGTTTCACTAAACCACATATCCCTATTTTAAAGGTATTGCGGAGGATTTTCTTTTTCCGGGAGGAAATTCGAGAAAATCCTCCGCTACACCTTTAAGGAGTACTCGACATGTACTCAAGGATTTTTTAAAAACTTCTCAAAAAGAATTGAGTAATGGTGACAGCCCTTAATTCAATGTAGAGATCTATGCAGTATACAGTAGTCCTATTAGCATTTAAAGTATTATAAAAATAATTAACTGTGTTTTTTAGCAGGTAGATCTTGTCGGCTTTATCATTTTAAAAGTAGATCACCACACAAAAAAGTGTGGACACATCTGGTCTAGCATTACCATGTCAGTGTATTGATTCATTGTCCCTTCATAGTTTGCAAGAGACATTTAATAAATGTATAATTAATGTTAAATATACTAAGCGTATTTAATAAACTAAGACGTAGGATATTTAATAAATTGAGCGTATTCATCTGTCAATATGAAACGTGACTTGGCCATTCTAATTAATGATCGGAAGAATGCGTATCGACCACCGTTACTGTAAAATATGCACGTATTTCCATTTAAACTCAATTTTGGTCAAATGTGGATTATATCATCACAATGGCAAGAATATGGTTACATGTAAATATGCCGTACCATGTATGTCAATGCTACATTCAACTGCTTTTGAAATACGGTGTTTTTTTCACTTCCTGAAAAGTAACCGTTTTGGACATAATGAGTTTCATCGGGCAGCGACGATATATATATAGCTTTATTCTTATGAAAAGTAGCCTTCACGCTTGTGAATGTGGTGCATATGCGACAAAAACATGTCAACATGCGCTTAGTACATATATATATATATATATATATATATATATATATATATATATATATATATATATATATATATATATATATATATATATATATATATATATATATATATATATATATAATATGGTTATTACATATATATATATATATATATATATATATATATATATATATATATATATATAATAAGCAACATGATCTCACAGAAAGTTGTGTTATAGTCACAAAAATCCATTGCACGAAATTCAGCTCTTTTAGTGGCTTGAGCACAAATGTTTTTTGTGTGTCACTTGCACGAATTTCTATAAATAGTTTTTCGTGTCCGTGGCACGACTTTGTTTTTCTTGTTATTTATGTATTGTTTTCAATTTTTTTTCCTATTTTTAAATCATAGTCGCTTGTGGTTAGATTTGGGGTTTGGGTTAGGATGTACTTTTTTGTATTGGTTTAAAAATGTAACAGAAAGTGATTCTAACCCCAGTCCCAAGCGACAATGGTAAGAAAATAGGAAACAACTATGAAAAAACAATACATAAAATGACAAGAAAATAAACTTGTGACACGAAAAACTATAGAAATTCGTGCAAGTGACATGAAAAAGACATTCACAAAAGCTGAATTTCGTGCCATGGACACAAATAAATTAATCAAATTTTCGTGACTATAACACTACTTTCCGTGAGATGAGTCTGATAATAACATGGGGTGAGTGAATTATGTGAGATTTAGTGTGAACTGTTTCTTGCAAAACAGTGTGTGTAAGTGCAGTATGTAGCGAATACTAAAGAGCTTGCAAACACATCCACACACTCTTTTAATTTAGCTCTATCTGTGTGGCGCTGCGCAGGATTTTAATTTTTAATCAGGACAGTAACATCACCTGTTGCCGGGACCTGGTTGGGTCAAACCTGGCTAGGACACAATAACAGTGAATAAACAGAGAGGCATCATGGATTGTTTGTAAACACTAGGTGTTTGATAAATGAGACTTTAGACAGTTAGCCTCATTATTGGCCTTTGACTGCACACGGCGAGGTCTCCCTGCACCACAGGAGAAAAGACTATTAAACATCTGTTCATTACTGAGTCTTACAACTGTGGTTGCAGCATTCTGGTTTGATCAGAAACTGTCACATAAAGGCTGTGTATCTGACTTATTTAAGCCTTTGTCTGCACTTTAAAGCTGATTTAAAGGCCAGGTCATCGGACAAGAGACAGTCTGTGTATAGTTCGAGACAAATTGCCCCTATTAGAAGTCTTGCAGCATCCAGCATTCTCTCTGGTCTTTTATGGTCAATTCTGAACATATTTTACATGGGCTGGTGTTTAATGATGACAAAATACAGAACTGCATTAATCAAATACCTATGACGGTATACAAAATGTAGTTTGTTTGAAACAACTTTTAAGTTTCCTCACATACTCTTTTATTATTTTACTTTTTTATTTTTATTACTTTGAAGTTAATGAAATATTAGATCAGTCTAAGCTTATAAAAGAATGCTAGTGATTTAAACACGTTTTGTACTGTACTGTACGAATTGAGGAAGCATACATGCGTCAAATAAAACGTCAGTGCTGTCTAACAGAGTAATTAGTCTGGACAGCAGGAGTTAAGTGATGGAGTCAGATGCCAAACAGTGTTGCACGGGCGAAGGGTCCCATGCCAGGTATTTAACAGGAAGAGGTCCGACGTGATGAGGGATGTCAGTGAGGCGAGAGGTGAGGAGCTGTCTGTCTATGTGATGTATGTAGGGTCGATGTCCATCAAGTGGTTGACAGACTGTTATAGTATGGAGACAAACAGTGTACCCCATGGACACTTAAAGTGTATTGTTTGAAGAAAACATGACTGATTTGTGTGGCCTTGTAGTCAAATGCCTATGCCCACTATGTCACAGGCCTATTGCACAACTCTGTACTTGATTGTGGGGTTCAGTCAAATATTATATCTGAATATGGACCTTAGCACCACAACCATCTATTTGGGCAGTTTCCAGCAAGCAACAGCCAGTAATTTCACCCTCTAGGATAACTATAGACCCGATATAGTCCTGCTATGGGTAACCCACTTAAACTTGAATATGGTTACATGTATTTTTTTTTTCAAAATAACTATGGGTAGACTTCTATAAAATTTTCACTGCCAAACCAAATTTTGCCTTGTTTTAAACTCAAAATTGCTCGCTGAGTTTCTCTCTGTCTCTCTCTCTCCCTTTCTCTCTCTCTTTCTCTAATGAATACATCACATTATTATCAGAATAACATAATCTCTCATAATATAAACAGGTTGACACATTTCACTGTCACGACGCCCAGCTCTATGTTCATTCATTTATTTATTTGGCAAGCATCCATGCAATAAGGGATAATGTATGATGTTAGACTGATCACCCTGTCAGGGTTTATTTTGTGATAATGACCAGCTGACTGTACATTATGCTTTACATAATTAGTCATCAGAAAATAGCTTCGCACACAGGCGTTGCATTGCTTAACTGACTCTGGCAAGATTTGAGCAAATCCAGCTTTGTCAGATCATTTTCAGTTCGCTCTTATAAAAAAATATCACAATCTCCTTGTGCATTACGGATTTGACAAATTCAGCATGTTATTTCCAAAGTCCATATTTATTTTCGCATTCAAAGCTGTCAGGGGTGTGGCAGCTGTTGTATCAAATCAGCCCGTGGTAATACGTGATTCACAGGCCTCAGTAACTCTTCAACGTCTGTGGTCATTTTAGCTCAAGGTTACGGTTTTGAATGATGGTCTTGTGTGCAGACACGTACACAAACGAACACACACGGGTAGACGTTTTTAGACAGGACGGTCCAACCACCACCCAAAGTCATGCCCACTGAAGCAAAGAAAGACCTTAAAGGGACACTTCACCCATTTGCATTAAGCTTTGTATAGTTAGAACCCCAGTCATGTTTTTGAATGGTCATGCATCATTTCCTCAGTTGCCGCTGAGACAGGAGAAATACAGATTTCAGTGTTGCACTTCCTTCTTTCAATGATGTAAAAATCATCATTTTGCATAATTGAAAGAAGGAAGTGCAATGTCTTTGTTGAGGGAGTGAGACTACAAACACCCCTTTTCTCGGTCAAATAGGCACCAAATTCTAAATGTATGTTACATTTCGACTACAAATATGACACACTTTCAATAAAGATTAATGTTTCTACCGGTGAAATGCTCCTTTAAAGGGATAGTTCATCCAAAAATGTAAATTCTGTCATTCTGAACATACTGTACTGTAAAAGGGAAATATTTTGATAAATGATGGTAAGCACACAGTTAACGCACCCATTGATTTCTATAGTAAAAAAAAAAAAAAACAAGTATTATGGAATTGGTACTGTCTCCATTCTGTGTAAAATTTCCATTTAAGAGCTCTGATTGAATGAGAGGTAAACAAATGAGAAATCGTTGCGTCTATGTTGGCAGCACTGTAGAAAAGTGCAAAATAAAGGATATAAAAGAAATTACAGAGCTGCTGCAAGATAACTTTCGATTCAAAAAGTGAGGTTCATATCTGCCTTTGAAGGTTAAACATGCAAAAGACGATTATGGCACGTTCTAAAATGTTCGCTTGTAAAAACCTTACGATAAGCAGAATTTGCAAGGTGGTTGCGTCAGTTAAATGCTTTCATACAGACGTTTTTCCCATTAATGTGAGGATTCATATTTAAAGTGTTAATTCAAGGTGACAAGGTGATCTGGAAGTTGGCACTCCGCCAAGCCCTTATACTGACTGACGTACGGGAAACTTTTCATCTGCTCAGACAAATCCTTTCCAGGGCAGCAGGAAACATAGAGGCTTTTTGAAATCCATTATTTAAAATGGAGGAGAGAAGATGATGAGTGCTGTGATTCATTGTGCATTTTACAGCCACCGGTGCCAGGGCCATGGAGAAAGACACAGGGGCTTTACGTACTACAAAGAGCCTTTGTGATGAATTGTAATTAACAGTGATGACCTTTTGGCATAAGAAAGAAGAGAAATGTAATGCATGAAACAGCATGTTTTTTTCTAAAACCTTTTATTTGTATGCTAAAATCTAATTTGGAGAATTACCCTGTAAGCCCAGACAAGTTGATTAAACTTAAAAAACACATGGTAACTCGCTGCCGTAAAAAATTTAATTTTGCCTTGTTAAACCAACAATTAACTGAACGTAATTGTCTCGTTCCAGCACTATGTTAGATCTTGTTAGATTAACAAAACATATTCTGTTCTAAAAATGGTCAGTTAACAATATTAAACACTATTAAAAAATATTAAAGTCAACAACTTTAATTCCACACATTTTAGTTTAACATAGTTTTATAAAACTTGCAATTTTAAGATAATTTTGTAATCTTTGCAAAGCAAAGGTAACATCAAGTAAAGTAAAGGCTTCAACTTCACAAAGAGACCTCAAAACTCAGTCTCAATAATGGTGATCATATCTCATGAAGTGAAAAGATGGGCTATTAACTTCACCACAAAAAAATAATAAGCAACAATGAGAACAAAATACAACTGCAATAATATAAATAAAAACCACAAACAGAAAAACAACACTCACATAACAGTAGCAGTTCATTTATGTATGATGCCTTGCATGATAGGTAAAGTTTCAAATCCAGAGATTTAAATAAGCTAAAATAAACTCAAAATTTCTTGTTGAATGAGAGAAATCATGCAATTTATGCATTAAACTAAAACACTTGAGTAACTGAGAAAATATTTCAAAGTTTATGTTTGATAATACAGTGGTTATTAATTGAAATATTAAAATATTGAGTGTCATTCACTAAGTATGCTTATGCACAAATTTCATAAATGTGTGCATACAGATGATTTAACTTACAAATCATGATTCAACAAAAACTTTCTTACTAGAATTTTTTTTAAATGTATGCATATATATGTATATACATACATATATATACATACATATATATATGGTCATGAGTAATGCGCATGTGTGTTCTAAGTTGTTCTTACGTTTTTGCAAACATTTAGAAGAAATTTTAGTATGAAAGTTTTTGTTGAATGATGATTTGTAAGTGAAAAGTTTGTACGTACATTTTACGAACAAATTTGTGCGTACGCATGCTTAGTGAATGAGACCCATTGACTGTTTTGATATAGCCTCTCAACCCTTTCCCCGCCATTGACGAGTTATCTCTTTGACGAGTTATCTCATCAATTAAGAGATAATGCTTCCCTGCCAATGACGAGAATTTCTGGCTTTTCGCAATACCGCTATTATCCACCAGGTGGTTCCGCAACTTATACAACCTGGAAGTAATGCCTCATGTGAAAGAGAAAGAACTCTGTGTATGTTTTAAAGATCGCTCTGCATCTGATCTCTATCAAAAGTCCTTCGCAAAAATTGAATTATCTCAGCTTTTTGATCAAAATTGTTTGTTTTTAAAGAAACCTACCCATATTTGAGAGGTGATAAAAAGAGAACTAATGAAGGTAGGATGAATTTTTTTTTTTTTGAAAGCAGAGGGTCTGTTCTTTTATTTGATATATTGTTTGTTTATATATTTAAAGAAGAGCATTTTCTGGAAGGCCTTAAACTTTTTTGAAAATCATGAAAAATTCTGGCGCTGGGAACTTTTTAAAAAAATGCTGGCGGGGAAAGAGTTAATGCTTTATAATACTGCCATTATAAAAAATAATATTCATCTAGTGGCTTACCTATTTTACACTGCATATTAAACTGGAATGTGAGGAAACATTATAGCATCAAAAAAATGGCAGGCTTCAGATTTAAATGAAACATAATTGAGAACACCATTACGTCTCCTGAGCCATGAAAGAGCAACCACGGAGTAATAAAATTTTCATCATCATAATCATCATCATCAAAGGCTTTAAACATCTATCATACTACACCCTGTTTATTTTACACAGCGCTTTGTTGTTATTGCATTAAACTGATTCCATCCATGATCTCCTCTTGCGCTAATTTCAAAAAACATACTTTGCATAATGCCCAAGCATCAGTAAATCATACAAGCATAAGCGAGCTCTGGTCGAGCAAAGGATGGTTTCATAACAGAATGGCTGCACTGCAAAAAATGACTTTCTTGATATTTTTTTCTTGTTTTTCAGTAAAAATATTTAAAAATTCTTTAATTAGCTATTTTTTGATGAGCAAAATGACCTTGGAAAATAAATATAGTTTTTAGACAAAAATTATAAACTTTAAGTAAATTGGTGCTTCAATCAAGCAAAAAATCTGCCAAAAAAAAATGTTATTAAAATAATTCCATTGGGCAGATTTTTTTTTTCTTTTTTTAAGCACAAATTTTCTTACATTTTTTATTCTTTTTTTGTCTAAAAACTAGACTTATTTTCTTGTCATCTTAATTTAAGATTTTTTAGATATTTGTACTGAAAACAAGACAAAAATACTAAGAAAGTCATTTTTTGCAGTGTGGTGGCTTCTTATGTTTCTTCCGGTGCGACTGTTTGGAGATGGGGTGGGCGGAGGGTTTCTGATTGACACGTTAGCTTTTTCGCTGGGGTGGACGGCCACGGCTGTCAGTCGGTAAACATTGCGCGTGATGGATTATTTACAACTGTTGTGCTGCCATCACTCGCCACTTCCTTTGAGCTAGTCCTGTCCATTACATGGCCAATTACGTTGCGCTGGCCATTTTCTCATCTCAATCAAATTATCTCCACATTGTGTTTAATTTTAGACGCGAAGGGCTCGGCCATTTTTATACGGGTCTGCGGAAACAATATATCACCCTGAGAGTCCTGTTGAATGGGAAACAGGCTGATATAAAGCAGGCTTCGGAAAACAGATAACACAGCTAGCGCTGGCTTTTTCCATTAGAGCAAAATGAAGGATGAAGAATGAAGAATGAAATTACTCATGCTAGTAGTTCAATTCAATTCACGCACTTAAATGGGAAGCTCCCTAGTAAGACGTGTGCAGTGGGGAGAGAAGTGCATTGTAAATTCATAAATATTCGGTTGACTTGGATTAATCTTGTGCAGACCTTTTCTCTGTGTATACACTGGATATGTACATCTATCTATTTATGCAACACGAAACTGAATTTTATAGATTATTGATTCACAGAAATGTTGTGGATTAATGGAATTCAAAGGAGTATAACCGCTGTCAGCTACTTTTCAGTTTAGAGTCCTGCATCATTCTGAATGTGCATTTTAAACCTGGTTTTGCTGCAGAAACCTTGGCACCATCTTATTTTAACAGCATGCATTTTTATTTATGTATTTGCTATTAGTGCTGTCACATAAGATGTTGATGAATAGTGACACAAACATGTCCTGTGCTGATAAGCCTACAGTGGGTGGATTACCCCACATAATCCTCTTCTGGCTGGAGGTCCCAGAACCCAAAGTGGAAAGACTCATGCTGGGGTCAAGTGCCAGGTTGCACTCAGGTTGTCGCTACCCATCAGGCTTTGGTACTGTCACCACCATCCAATTGAAACAGCACTGTGTATAGTGTTAGATGATATCTAGAGACCTCCATCTTGTGGTGGATAAGAGGATGTTGTACTAATTCGGTTTCATAGAGTAAGCAGATGCATGAGTGGGAGAAGATTTTTTGGTTCAAACTAAACTACTGCTTTTTTAAAAGTTCTTGATTATTCCAAGTGATGTTTTTGACTAATGCAAGTGCACTTGGTGTTACGCGGGGAATAAAGACAAGAAAGCAGCATTTGAAGATTTTATGGGGTGTAACATGAGTTGTATTGTTGGCTGAGAATTGCAGGTTAGCATCTGTGGATAGGGGATAACTGGGAGTCAAATGCCTTTGGGAGTGTAAAGAGAAAGTTGTTTTCCTAATGAGAAAAAGTTGTTGAGTGTTGAGTGGATGAACGTTATGAAAGTTGAATAGTTTTTTCTTAAAAATGTCCGTTGTAAACATGATTACAGATAGAAAATGACAGCAAGACTTAGTCTCAGCACATTGGAGCATTACCATAGCACTGACAAAAGGGCATTGATGGTGGAGAGTTATGACACTGTTCAGAGATTTCAAAAACCTGTGTTTTCATCATACAAAGAATGAAATCACAGCCATACCTCTATTAGGACCCTGCTGTGCAATTCTTGCAGAGAGAAGGAAAAACTATTTCTTAAATGTGACCCTGTCTGTGAAATCCAAAGTCTCAATCTAATTGAGATAGGTGCATCAAAGTTTGATTTCACGTTGAAATATTAAATATATATTAAATATATCAAGGTTATATTTTTCTACAGAATGTTTTTTACATTATTCATTTAGTTTAAAGCAACACCAAAGAGGTTTTTTTTACCTTAAAATAACGTTTCCAAAAAATTGGAATGTTACCAACTGAAAGATCTAAGACATTTTCAAAAATAACTGAAAATTTGTTCGTCTGTAAAATGATGGACATATGCATCTCGAACAGCTTGGGGGTAAGTAAATCATAGGTTAAATATCATTTTTGGCCAAACTATCAAGACCAGAGTTAAAGGCGCAAAAGAGGATGTTTTAGCCGACTGAGAATCACTGTCATAAAACTCAGTGTCATATAAAAAGGTACAAAGTTGTTCCTTTTTCTGTCGCTGGGGTGGTACCCTAAAAGGTACCTTTTTGTACCTTTATGGGTACAACACATTAAAATGTTGTACCTTATAAGGTACAATATTATACCCTAAGGACCAATTGTGTACCGTAAGGAACAATTTTGTACCAGTTAAATTTTAGGGGTACAAAACAGTTAACTACCTTTAAAGGTACCCAATAGATCCTTAAGGAACAGTAATGTACCTAAAATGGTACAACATTATATTATGTTAATATACCTGTAAAGGTACAAAACGGTACCTTGGGGGACTACCCCAGCGACAAAAAAGGTACAGTTGTGTACCTTTTTTTCTGGCAGTGCTGTTACTGAGTTTTTGAAATGAGTGTATGCTTAAGAACAGCCCTTCGCAGCTCATTTTTAGGGAACGCCTCCCAAAACTTGTACACGAGTATTGGAACACGAGTGTTTGTTTACCACCGGCATATGCTGTGTAGCGTTATTGGATTCATTATGTGAAATGATACTAAACATATAAGACATAACGTTAGCTCAATCCAGGCTACTCCCATTTCAACTAGCATGTAGCAGACTGGTCACTGCCCTACAACTACAGTACAAGAACAACGTCAATATACCTGAATAACAGTACAACAATAATTATTCCACAAAGAAAGAATAATCACTGTTACCTGTTGAGAATAATTTTTGCGAACTGCACGTCTTGACACCTCTCTGTTCCGTCATTGCTCTCCAGCATTGAAATGTTTCTCCAAGAACGACTCTGGTTAGATTATGTTCTTCTGACATTTTCTCCTCTTCTCAGCAACTTTAAAAAAGTCTTTCTTTTGCATCCTCCTTCAGGTTTCATCTCTTCCATGGTGCAAATCAAGGAGAAAAGCTGGAGTGACAATGAAAACAAACCGAAACTTACGACGGAGTTTAATGCGCTATGCGCATGCGCCGCCTGTGTAAAGTTACTGGAGCGCGCATGTCTCTCACAAGAAACGTAAAGCCAGAGGGCCAATCGTTTATGCGATGATTGCGTAAATGATTGGCTGATGTTTTTAAGGCCCTACCTTGTGCACAGAAGATGTATATTTATATTATTACTTTCAGTGCACCTAGTAAATAGTCTTTTATCAGTTAGTAAAGACAGCTTCAAGTAATATTGCAATAATGTATAAAACAAAACATCCTCTTTTCCACCTTTAAAATGAACCAAGGAATGAAAATTACAATGGGTTGTAACCATTTAGCATGTGTAGAGTATAGTTTAGACTTGTTTAAGCTGTTTTATTTCTGCTGTTATACACGTTAATGAAAAATGTAACCAACTCTGACCTTTTTATGTATTTCATGTGGGTGTTCCAAGTAAGGCAATATTTATGTACGGTCTTCACACCTGTTACGCTTTCTCCTCGGTGTAGATCAAACATGTTAATGGGGAAAAAAATACTTCCATGTTGCCCATTACAGCTTCTTCCCTGCTGTCAACACATTTTACTTTATTATAATTAGTTCATGATCTAAAGCTGCAGAGATGTCTTTTCAAGGAAAATCCTGATACTTCAACAAAGGCTCAACACCGGTTTGCTGCATCAGCAGCTACCAGTAGTGAATCTTTCAAAACGCATGTGATCAATGGCTCCGGTGGGATGCTTGGTCTGTAAGTACTCCGAAGCTTGTCATATGTTTGCTATTGCTTGTCCTTGAGGCCATAGCCCAGTTTATAAGCACAGTAAATCTGTGGTGTATTATGGTGAGATCAGGGCTGAATTAAACAGGCAGTTCAGTGTAATTAAGATAAAGGGCAATGCAAGAAGGATAAAGTCATTGTCCTCTCAAGTGTGAGGCTGCTATCCTGTTTTTCAATAGGAACACAGTGTGCTTATGTACGGGATGTGACATAAATTATCCCGCTGTGACAGGATCATTTAAAGTACTGTGCGTATTTCTGCATCATTAGTGGCTGGAAATGCAATTTTAAAATATAATGACCTTTTCCTAACAGGTTTTCAAGTATTTACGCTTTATTCAAATGTCTAGACAGATACAGTAGGTATCCCCATTCCAAATTTATGCCATAGAGCTCACCTATTTCCAAGTCGGTTGCAGGTGGTATTCAGGTAACACAGTCTCACCCCATGTCGTCAATATTTGACGACACTTGACCATTCGTCAATATGTGACGCGGAGGGTATACCTTTTGCGTCATTTTTTGACGAACTGGGGACTTCAATACTATTACGTCCGTTGCATTCTCTTCTCCTATTTTCTTACCATTTTCGCGTCGGTTTAGGGTTAGATTACGCAAAATTAAACAGTGTACGAGAAATTAAACAGTGTACGCGAAATTAAACAGTTGTCACCTGGCGTTGGGGTTAGAAACAGTTGTCACCTGGCGTTGGGGTTAGAGTTAGGTTTGGGTAGGGATGTCATTATGTAAATCTAACCCTAAACCGACGCGAAATTGGTAAGAAAATAGGAGAAGAGAATGCAACGGATGTAATAGTATTGAAGTCCCCAGTTCGTCAAAAAATGACGCGAAAGGTATACCCTCCGCGTCACATATTGACGAATGGTCAAGTGTCGTCAAATATTGACGACATGGGGTGAGACTGGGTTGATTCAGGATAGGAACATTTAATGAAAACCGCATTTGCTTTCATTAAAACACGCATTAAATTTAAAGGCATTTGAATCATAAAGTTGAATTTGGTAATATAATTGGATGGTAAAATACAAAAATTACAATTTGGATTTTTTTGGGTAATTTTCTTGACTATTTTCTTGATAAGAGAAAGGATGTTAAGACTGAAAAAATGAGTCACTGCCCTTTTAAATCTTAAAAGTTATAATATGTTATTTCTGCTGACTATATTAAATTGGAAAAATAATGATTATTTTAAATCATTCATGAGTATCTGTCTGGCTTTTTATGTCCTTTCTGGGCTTTCGTTCTGTATCTTTGTAAATGAACATCAGGTTTAGCAGTTCTATTTGGTGCCAATAGTGTTGCAGGACACATAACTTAATAATAATAATAATAATAATTCAATTACATTTAATTTTATTTATATAGCACTTTTCACAAGTGTTAATTGTTTCAAAGCAACTTTACATGAATAGATGTAGGTGAAAACACAGAATAATCGATAGATAATATAAGAAGAAGAATACAGCGGCTAAGAATAAACCGTACAAGCGAGCGTAGTAATAATGTAACGTATACAGTAAAGTGCTAAGTTAAGCCAATGTTGTCTGACTCTCCCGGGAATGAAAAAAACCCCTAGGAGAAAAACCCTGTGGGAAAACTCCTAGGAGGGGAAAAACCCTTGAAAGAGATAAATATATACTATATATAAACACGATTGGGATAGGAAACGGGTAAGGGGATTAAACTGGTTCAGTCAGTGGTCGTTGGTCGCACATCGGCTGGGCATCACGTTGAAGGACAGCCAGTAGATCAGTGGACCTTCACAGCAGCAGGAACTGGGTCTGTTTGTCTCATTGTCCTCAGGGTTGAGGATGAGACAGGGAGAGAAAAACAGAATCCTATTAGCGTAGTTATACAGTATTGTGGTTTAAAATCCGCTCGGTTCCAGACAGGCTACTTATTGCGGAATAAGTATATTACCCAGATGAGTTATGTGAATGCTTTATTCTGGACAAACTAACTATTGCAGGATAAATTACATATACTGGACATTTTATGGGAATGCTTTGTTAAAGAAGAATGTCTTAAGTTTAGACTTAAAGTGATCGACTTTGTCTGATTCTCGAACATTATTTGGTAAATCATTCCAGAGCTAAGGGGCTAGATATGAAAAGGATCTACTACCTTTAGACACTTTTGATATTCTAGGGATAATTAATTGGCCAGAATTTTGTGATCACAGTGTACGTGATGGATAATAATAAAGTAATAAAGTAATAATAACAAAGTTATTAATAAATAGATTATTATTAACATTAATTAGAATTAAATATATGTTTAAAAGCATTTAAATAAAGCTTTTGTCAGAGCCATTGTTATTATTAACTTTGACATTAATTCTCATTTTTACACCAGACATATATATTGGGTCATAATATCCGTAATCTGTCTAGTTGATCTGTAATAATCTGTATTAGCATCGACCCTAAAACACATATCGTTCAACTCCTTATTCTGATTATGTCCAATGGGATTGATTTCAAGGATTAAGTCTTGTCTTTACTATCTATTTAAAGCTAAGGTCCCTTTATTCAGCATTGTGTTGTATATTTTTCCCATGAGTATGTAATTATGATTTCATATCATATCCACATCCAGTTTAAACTCTCCCTGTGTGTCACAGACACAAGTGGGATAATTATGAACTCTGAAGTTGGAGTTTTTGTATGCACTTTCACATAAGTGTCTATTCATGCTTACACGCTTGTGTCTTGGAGTGTTGCAAAGTGCATTCATCATTTAAACCTCCACCACGGGAGTCTTAAGCAGATACCTCAGAGATGATAAGTGTGTTTTTGTGGCACTGTGTGTTGTGGGAAGGCAGTGAGATGGGCCACCCTCCTGACAGACTCCACACAGCGGATGAATTATACATGACTAAATCCACAGCTCAGACTGAGGCTGGATGACATTAAAACAAAATGGCAATTGCGACACATACCTGTAGCAGTTTCGACGTATTTAAAGCGTTCGTGCTCGAGCAAGTGTGAGCTAAGTACGTAACATGAGGGAGTTCGCTCTGAAGAATAACGTGTCATTTAAAGAATTAATCATCATATAAACCGCAGGCATTGGAGTGTTTTTGCTGTCACGTATGGCATTTGCGGTTAGTGGTTGTAGGAGCAAAATATAGTGCTGTAAAATCTTGTGCTGTCAACTTTGCCAAAAGCAATGACATTTTTACAGCTCATACACTCTCAGAAAAAGGTACATGAAGGTAAAAAAAGTTGTCACCTTATCAAAAAGTACACTTTTTTTGTACCTAAAAGGTACATATTGGTACTTCTTGGGAACACGCTGGCACCGTCCCATCCCACTGGCTTTTTTTCAAAGATTAATAATATCAATATCACTGGAAAATGGTGCAGAGGGTTTTATCTGTTTGTTAGGAAATAAAGTTTTGTTTAGAAGTTTGTATTATATGGCACAAAATCTTTATGATTTTTGAGGCAACTTGATTTTTACATACAGTGAATTTGTTGCCAGATACTGTTCTGGTTGGTTTCAATGGTATCATTTTGCAGTTGCCAAGATATTCTGAATGGTTAGTGCATTGCTCCATGGTTTTTGGGTGCCTGCTTAAAGAGCCAACATCTCCACAAAAATCTGGTCTTAAGATATGATTTGTTTTTGTGTGTGTGTGTGTGTGTGTGTGTGTGTGTGTGTGTGTGTGTGTGTGTGTGTGTGTGTGTGTGTTTTATGGAGAAAATAGTATGTCTGATTGCTTATGTACTGGCTTATGTACTCTTCAACAAAAGAGGTTTTTGTTGGTAAGAAAAACACTTTAAGTATATCTGCTCTGTGTTAATACTTTTTAACTTCTGCTAAAGAGTTTACTTGCCCACTTGTTCCAATGATGACGTCTTATTAAGTGTGTGTACAGTACAAGCCTTGATGGTTCCTATTAAAAAATTGTTAAAGGCAAAGTTTTAATTAAGAGGAAAGATTAGGATCAGGTGGTTTTAAAGATAGATGATCTGATAGACTGAGCCAGACACATTTTCCTATCTCTACACTCCACAAGAACAGCCTCTTCAACAGTATGTAAATAATGTCAAGTGTGACCATTTATATCTGCATTTGTTTGAGTATAACTATTTGATGATATACTCTCATGTTCTTCTCATGATTATTATGTTGAAGAACCCATAAATGGATATGGAGTGCAGTTGACATACATTAGGCTATTTCCCATTGAAACAATACATTTTCATGTCTTATGCTTTTCTTTAAAACAAAATAGGCAGTAGGCCTAATTCTGTATTTTAAATGCATTTATTTAAATGCGAATTTTTGGACATTTAAGATTGCATAGAAAAAGTGTAGCTTAAGCCTTATACATTTGGAGTAAAAGCAACACAGCTCAGGCACTGTCAAAATTAAAGGTACTGTACAAAGCTGTCACTGGGGCAGTACACCCTTTACAAAAGGTCCTAATATGTACCATTTAGGTACAAATATGTATCTTTGAACTGCCAATTTGTACATTTGAAGTACTAATATGCACTCTTTGGGTACAAAGGTGTACCTTTTTGAAAGGGCACTGTCCCAGTGACAACTTTTGTACCTTTATGTACCTTTATAAGCGCTATATAAATGCAGTCCATTTACCATTTACCATTTTATTTTTGAGAGTGTGGGGAATTTAGATGTAGTTATCCTAACTAAATTCAATCTAGCAATGTTGGAATGGTTATTTTAATAGATTTTTGGTTACAGACAAAATTGACATGACATTCGTCAAAGTTCTAACTAAACCCTAAATCTACTTTTTTTAGTTAATGATCTGTAAGAATGATGCTTTATTAGTGCTGTTCATTGATCTTAGTAACTTTTTTAACATTTGGATATAAAGTGTTTCAATACTACAATATATGGTGTAAAACGTCTGAGTGCTGCCCTCTTCAGGTTGAACGGTGGCTACTGCAGTTGTATTTTCCTATTAGATGTTGGGTCCAAAAAATAACTCATGACGTAAGCAGGTTCAAGCTCACCACGCCCTTGTTACGATCTCACCACACCCTTGGTAGAAGCTTAGTTCGTCCCCTCTATCTCCGTTGGGGTCTGTCCACTTTTCTTGCATTTTTCAAATATTGCCAGTGGGCAGTGGTGTCAAAAGTATTCATATTCATTACTCAAGTAGAAGTATAGATACTAGGGTTTAAAAAGACTTTTGTAGAAGTTGAAGTATCAACTCAAGCTTTTTACTCAAGTAAAAGTGAAAAAGTACTGGTTTCAAAACTACTTAAATTATAAAAGTAAAAGTAATGTAAGGACAAAATGTCATTACGGAAAAAAGCCTAGGCCGCGCCACAGGGGCCTTTTGTGCACTACCCTATCTCCTCTAAAAATGTTTCTAAAGGCCATAATAACTATAGTGTTATATTAAAAATGTTAATGTAAAAAAATTTGGGATGGACTAGGGCCAGGGGTAGGCAACGTCAGTCCTAGAGTGCCGATGTCCTACAGATTTTAGCTCCAACCCTTATAAAACCTTGGCTACCTGTAGTTTCAGGTGACTTTATAGACCTTTATTAGTTTGTTCAGGTCTGCTTGTTTAGACCTGGAGCTAAACACTGAAGGACATCGGCACTCCATGTTGCCTACCCCTGCACTAAGCTATCATTGTCAACCACATAAGGTATATGCCCATTAACTCTTTCCCCGTTTTTAAGAGAAAACGCTTCCCCGCCAATGACGAGATTTTCCGTCTTTCCGCAATACCGCTATTATTCCGCAACTTTTTAAAACCGGAAGTATTGCCCTATGGCAAGCTGCTGCATGTCCGTGTCTGTTTTAAAGATCGCTCTGAATGGGATCTCTATGAAAAGTCCGTCACAAATATGGAATTATTTTTGCTTTTTGCTCAAAATATGTTGTTTTTGCAAAAACCTACCCATATTCAAAAGCTGATTGCAAAAGAACCACTGAAGGTAGGATGAAACGGTTTTTTTTTATGAAAGCAGAGGATCTGTTCTTTCATTTGGTATATTGTATGTTTATTTATTTAAAGAAGAACATTTTCTGGAAGGCATTAAACTTTGGTGAAAATCATGAAAAACGCTGGCGCTGGCTGGCAACTTTTTTTAAAAACGCTGGCGGTGAAAGAGTTAAAAATGAACGCATTTTAATACAATGCAAACAAATACATTAAAGCAGTGGTTCTCAAACTGGGGGCCGCGAGATGGTGCCAGGGGCCCCAGTTTTATAATATTTTATGAAATACATTACTTTATTATAAATTCTGTGTAATTAAACCTAAAAAAATAAGGCTACTAAACAAAAGCAATACATTGTATAATTTAATATGTTTTGTTTAATTCAAATTGTAAGTTTTAGAATGTTTATGTCATACATTTTCTTTGGGGGGCCGCGAAGGAATCCACTGTACACAAGGGAGGCCGCAAAAAAAATGTTTGATAACAACTGCATTAAAGAACCAAATATGTGTACTACTGAGAATTAACATGTGTTCCATAGAGAAGTAGATATGATGACTAGTTGCCTATAAATATTGTAATGGTGAAAAAAGTCAAACTTCAGAGCAGGGCCGCTGCTGGCAAAACTTTTACAGTGGTGCCCTCTTTAATTAAAAAACAACAAAATCACACACAACTATAGTATGTGTGAGAATAGAAAAATGCTATTGTTCTCATTTATAATTGTATTTTGACAGCAACACAAACTACATTTATACAAATATGCAATAATATATATTAGAGCCTATATTTCTGCATCTGTACTTGTGTAGCTAATGGACTTTAGTATACTTTACTTTAGTCAGTATAAATCCAAGCAATTTTGGAGAAATAGGTCTAGTTCATGCGAATGGTGAGAATTGACCGTTGCCACGGGAAACGCGCTAGTTGAAAAATTTTTACTTTGGTGGAAAAACGCGCCAAGTTAACCAATTAGGAGCTTGCTCTAGTAGTGACGTAATTACTGGAGGCGAGTCACAGAAGCCCCTCCCATGACACGGATTTCTGTGTAAATGTCTCGATAACTAGAATTTCATGGCGTCTTTCACGCGTGAATGAAGCAAGTAACCTCAAAATGTTTAAGCAGCAAACTAGACGTGGTAGACGCGAATTTGACGCCTCAAACGTGGCTGATGTGAACCCACGGTTAGAACTAAGATTAACTTTATTGTTATTGGCCAAGCACAACAAAATAGCATTTGTCAGCCTCCATTAGAGCATTATTACATTTTAGTAACTTTTCTCTCACATATCTCGCTATATGCAGTACAGAATATAAGCAGTGTTATGTATAGATAAACAGAATAATATACAAGTAAACTTAATATGAACTTTGTTGAAGTGTTGAACTTATTGAGAAGTGTAAGATGTGACATGTGAAGTGAAACTTGAAACTTCTTTGTGGAAAGTGTTAAGCTCTCAATCGGATCAGATGGGTCAGTTACAAGGTAAGGTGAGGTGATGCAGAGGAGAGTTTTAGCGCTTGGTGGATGTCATGGGTCACGTCTAATTCTGGTCATCTCTCCTTCTAGCACTCCTTAATGAATGCACACCACCTTACCTTCCATTCCGGGGCTCAGACAGGTGGAAAATATTAGATAATAACAATAATCATTATTCTATGAAAGCGCCTGGATGAAGGACAGTACTTTCACAGTATAATTTAAACATGTTGGTTGAATTTTAAGGTGGATTAGAACTCGAATGACTCTCCCTGAGATTCTTTAATTTGTGAATTGTTAGAAGCAGGCTGCAGGCAGATTTATTAGGAATCAAGAAAAGGATTAATTCCATGAAAATGACAGAGACGTGTGATTGTCATTAACTGCAGCTTATTCTTTAATGGGTTTTCACACCAGCACAGGTGGAGATGTTAGGCATGGATGTGACAGTTCATTGAATGGGGAACTCCCATGACCTCTAATTCACAAAAATAGTAGATTTACAGGTGACAGCAATGATAATGAGTAGAAGTCTCTGTGAGTTTACAGGCTTTGACCTTGTACTATGGAGCTAGAAGAGTCTCAATAAAGATAAATGCACACACTACATTCACATATGCACACACAGGATTCATAAATACACACGCAGGATACACAAATGCACACAAAATTCACAAATGCACACACAAAATTTAAGAAGCACAGAAGATTCACAAATGCACACAAAATTCAGAAATGCACACAAAATTCATAAATATACAACCAATTCAGAAATGCAAACAACATTTACAAATGCACACAAGATTCACAAATGCACAGGACAAGATTCAGAAATGTATTTCTGATGCACACACAAATATATCTTGATTTACAACCTGTTTTTGGTCTGTGAACTTTACTGCATTTGTGTGTGAATTTTGAGACTCCCCTGACTTGGCTCGACACACAAATGTCTTTTTTTAAACAGGGAATAATCTGCAACCAATTAGATATCTCCCTTGTTTTAGCCAATCACAAGAATGCACCCCACGGGGGGGATTGTTTACTTATAAGCCAATCACATGACCTTTAAGCTGTTTTGCCAACCGCCAATAAAACCGAAGAAGAAGAAGTTTGCACAGCGTGATATGCACGTGGTGCGGGCACGAGCTAACGTTTGCGCGGTGGAGTTCTGTCTGTCAGTTGGTTGGTTGAGACCTCAACATGGCTTAGAACTTAAAATGTTTAGCTAGTTTTCTCCTTGTTATAATCGCCAAAAGCATCAATTACAACTATCCATTTGTGCTTATTTTTGTGCGTTTCGGACGTATGTTTGGACACCAAATACAGATAATCGTGATAACAATATCAATGTGAATAATCTGCAATTATTCTCAACCAACCAACTGACAGGCAGAACTTCACCGCGCTAACTTTAGCTCGTGCCCGCACCACGTGCATATCACGCTGTGTAAACTACTTCTTCTTTTTGGTTTAATTGGCGGTTGGCAAAACAGCTTAAAGGTCATGTGATTGGCTTATAAATAAACAATCCCCCACGTGAGGTGCGTTCTTGTGATTGGCTAAAACAAGGGAGATATCTAATTGGTTGCAGATCATTCCCTGTTTAAAAAAAGGCATTTGTGTGTCGAGCCAAGTCAGGGGAGTCTCAAAATTCACACACAAATGCAGTAAAGTTCACAGACCAAAAACAGTTTGTAAATCAAGATATATTTGTGTGTGCATCAGAAATACATTTCTGAATCTTGTCCTGTGCATTTGTGAATCTTGTGTGCATTTGTAAATGTTGTTTGCATTTCTGAATTGGTTGTGTATTTATGAATTTTGTGTGCATTTCTGAATTTTGTGTCCATTTGTGAATCTTCTGTGCTTCTTAAATTTTGTGTGTGCATTTGTGAATTTTGTGTGCATTTGTGTATCCTGTGTGTGTATTTATGAATCCTGTGTGTGCATATGTGAATGTAGTGTGTGCATTTATCTTTATTGAGACTCTTCTAGCTCCATAGTACTGTAGTCATTACTGCGGATTTGCAGCTGCAAAATTACTTGTGAGCTTGCATTGAATATTGGCAACAGGATACAAAGTCATGCACCAGAGCAGTGGGTCTTTATCTTAATCTACAGCTCTTTAAAAAGTCTTTCTTTTTCACACTCTCAGAATTAAAGGTACAAAAGTTGTCACTGGGACAGTACCCTTTCAAAAAGGTACACATTTGTACCCAAAGGGTACAATAACACTTTAGTATAGGGACCAATTCTTACTTTAACTAGTGTCTTATTAGCTTACATATGGGCTGTTTATTAGTGCTTATAAAGGACATACACTATTAATGCCTTGTTCTGCATGACCATTATTTTACATCCCTTAACCCAATCCAATACCTAAACCTAATGACTACAACAACTACCTTATTAGCTATTAATTAGCACAATTTAGCAGTGAATTGGGAGTAAACTGAGGCAAAAGTCATAATTAATAATAAATAAGTGTTCCCCATACTAAAGTGTTTCCATGCATATTAGTACTTCAAATGTATTATACATGTTGGCAGTTCAAAAATATTATTTGTGCCTAAATGGTACATATAGGACCTTTTTAAAGGGTACTGCCCGAGTGACAGCTTTGAACCTTTATTTTTGACAGTGTATGAATACTTAACTTTTTGTTAAATGCATTAGGTTGATTCTCACGAAATCCAGGTAGGTGTCCAGCAAGCATCAGAATTTTTAAAAAGCCCTTGAAGCCAATTTTTTATTTTTTTTTGCACATATAAGATTAAGGTCTGAACTTACTATAACCATTATTTTAAGAGGATTTAAACAAATATTTCCTATAGAATTATTTAAATTTTAGATTGTCATTATCAAAAATTATCATTACTGCAGCATGATATTACATTAAATGTATGCATTTACAAACTCATGTTTCGGTAATGAGAACTAAAAAGTTGTCTAGGTACTATGACAAACAAAATTTCAACTTTTGTGTGGAAAGAAAAACATAAGAACTGCTTTCCTGGTAGCCATCTTGAATGTCACAGTCAATTATGTCCCTTGAAAATGTTATTTCCTTGAGGGCTTAAACAAGTATTGAAAATTGTTGCGGAGGATGAGAAAATTGGTCTTGGACACATTTATATTCCTTATTATTGTCTCTACATTTACCACATGTTTCTTTACTGTAAATGTTTATAGTATAACATCCACTGAAGCTTTTTATTATTTAGATTTTTTAATTATAAATATTTCCATGTCAAAGAACCCAAATCCAGTCATGGACACGTTGCGGTAATGAAAATGTTCCCCTTAAATGCGGAAAAAACAACAAAATTAGTTTGTATGATGTCATTTGAAATCATGTGCAAAATAGTACATAAAGAGATGTTTGTAACTGCTTCTTATTTTGATACTCTTACTTTGCATTTACTTTTTTTATCAAAATGTGTCATGACACCTCATAAGTCTAATTTCGCGAGAATCACCCGTACAATATTAAAGATTTATAAAATAGATCAACAATTCCACTTTTCACGATAGCTTTGAAATTTGTTTTTCATTAGGTTCTTTGTGAAATCTATCTGGAATACATCTTCTGTTAATCAAACATTTGGCTATGTGAATCTACAGTACAGGTATTGGGAAAATGTGTATGTGAATGTGAGCCTCCATTTGCTCTTGCGTTTGTAATTCTGGGGTGAAAAATCCTAGATATTCATTTTTGCAAGTTCAGCTTTGTTTATTGATATGTGATGATTGTGGCCTGAATTTGCCCTCACTGGTTCTCTGGGACACCAGAAATGTATTTGCTCAATTTCTGAGCCAGATTCTTTGCATGCATAACTTGGATAGATCTGCCGGATCAGGGTTTTCTAAAATCAAGCATTCTGTGCTCGTCTTCTGTGACGACTTTAAGCCATTTGGCAGAATCAGACAGCACACCTCTTACCGTCAAATTTAATGCATATCGTTAAAATATTTAGCCTTTTAATGTCGTTTTCATACTCCAACTTCAACATTTAAGCACATCATAAGCACAAGATTGCTTACAAGCCTGAATCAACATTTTTGGGTATCACTTTATTTTACGGTGTCTTTGTTACACATGTTACATGTAATTATTATAGTAATGACAGTTAATTATGCATTATTACATGCAACTAACCTTAAACCAAACCCAAATCCTAACCCCAACCCTATAGTAAGTACATGTTGTTAATTATTATTACTTAGTACTTAAATGTATAATTACACTGTAACAGTGATACCGTAAAATAAAGTGTGACCCATTTTTGTTGTATACACTGTAGATAACTTACACACTTCTTATTTCTCCATGCACAACATCACATAGCAAAAAACATTCTTACATTTGTATATACTGTAAACAATATATTTTATACTTGCGTTTTATAATGTACATACAATAAGAATATTCATTGCCATTTAAATAAACTATAACAGAACGTCATGCATCAGATGGAGACATTTGGAGCGCTTTTAACCACCTTTTCCTCAATGAGATAGCATAATATTGTTAACAGTTAAATTAAAAGTGTTATATTGTTAACTCAAATAGTCTCTCGCTGTGTGTATAATACAAATATTTGAGGAGCACTTTATTTTACAATAATTATGTGTACTTACCTTTTACATATATGGTAAATATGTTGTACTTACAGACAAATGTGTGGTACAGTACTTACTTTTGAGTATCTACATGGTAATTAAAGCGTATCATTACTATACTTACCAGTGGAACATACGTCTTATGTTACTCTAGGTAAGAACTGGGTAATACATACTTATACAGTAGTGTAGGTATACTGTAACTAACAAGAAACACTACTGTACTTACAAATTAATGTACAATATAAGTATGTAGTACTTACATGCAACTGTAAGTACTGGGTACAATCACTAGTACGTCAGTAGTTACTACATGGAAACAGGACTGTAAAATACAGTGTTGCAGTTTACACAGTTATAACATAGGACCTACCACCAGTATAAATATGCCACTGTGAGGCAACACTATAAGTACCTGTCATTAATTACACTGGCCTGTAAGTACTACACACTTACCATGTACATACAATTTGTAAGTACTGTAGTGTTTGTTATTAGTTATCATATATGTACACTATAAGTACCCGTCATTAACCCACACTAGCCTGTAATTACTCAATACCTAAATTGTACATTCATTTGTAAGTACAGTAGTGTTTCTTGTTAGTTACAGTATACCTACACTTTAAGTAAGTATCCGGTATTACCCAGTACTTACCTAGTTACATAATAACTACCAAGTATGTCCCACTGGTAAGTACAGTAATGATACCCTTTAATTACCATGTAGATACTTAAAAGTAACTACCACACATTTGTCTGTAAGTACAACATATTTACCATATACTGTATGCACATATGGGTTACTACCAGCTGAAGAGCCACAATAAAGCTGTGTGTGCCAGTGCAGCCGCCATCAGGCATGTTAGGCATGCACGTTGATGGGATAGTTTATGTCTCCTGTCTATTTTGTAATTATAAAGTTTTATTAGGTGTTTGTGGAAGATTAAAACACTATTAGCGCTGTACCAGCCGTCAGAATCTCCAGCTGTTCTTTTTGTTTTATAACCAAAATGTTTTATGACACCCGTATTTAGTCACCTACACAATTATGGCTAATGAATTCAGTGCTGGTACAGTGGGCACTGGTGAAGGGTATGAAGCATTTTTCTCATGTAGGTGTGAAGTGAGAGAGCCAGAGATGAGAAACCGTGAGATTAGTGTTTTGAAATATAAATAATCACAGATAATAGATTTGTTTTTCACAATTGGGACCATGGACTGAACTTCAGTGGAGATGGAGCCACATATAATTACATATGATTATGCTACTGTAAGTGAGTGCTCGGAACCTGAAATATTAAATTAAATTTGAAAACTAAATTAAGCCAAATAAACTTGGATAAGTTACTGTTTATTTCTAATAACAATTCCTAATTGGCTTAATCTCTTTTATCTCTTTTCTTTAGGTGGTGGAAACTAATCTTGTGGCTTTCGATTGTCACTGGATCATCATAAATGAGGTGGGTACATGAAGTTTTGTTGAAAATACTATTTGTTTTTCTCACGGATATACAAGGAGATGGCAAAATAATGTGAACACCAGGAAAATAGCTGCTATCTCTTTATTTGATAAAATGTTGGACCACCATCTGTCATACCCCTGCAAACATTTTTGCAACTTTTGAATAGTGTCAAGTGAAATGTACTATTTATTAAAGCATCTTACAGCTGTTTCCAAAAGGCTGGTGTAGGGAACCTGCCTCTCACTTTACCCATTGGGAATACAATTACTCCTGAAACAGTCAAGCCGTTAAGGTTACAGATGCTTCTGCAAAATGAGCTCCCACAATTTATCCCCTTTAGAAATCTCACAAGTTACTCATTTAACCGATTTCTTGTACTAACCAATGCTGAACATTATGTACAACTTGTCCAAAATGTTGCAGCCTAGACAATTCAAGTAACAGAAGATAACCACAGTCTTTGTTTCTGGCAGTAGCTTACACAAAAAACTATTAACCACTATAACAACACTTATTATACAGTATTTAAACATTTTTACAGCAGTTTAGCAGGTGCAATTTAGCTAGTCAAAATAAATATAGTGTTAGTAATGTGTGTTTATAAAATGTATATAAGGGATTAATCTAGCACTAACATCTTTCTTTACATATCAGTTTGTGTGACTATTGCTTTCTTAACCCAGTGATCCAGATATGAGGTGCATTGCCCAATTCAGGGTTTGGATACTTTTAAGGCCACAGACTTTGAAGGCAAGGCTTGATATTTGAAGGCGGCAGGTTCTAAAAGCCACGAAGCGAACTGAAATGAGACGGTCTAGCCTACGGGGGGAGTTGCATCACTTGCTGTTCTCGCCCACTATGCTTGTCAGCGGGACACAACAGCTGAGACCTATCAGACTTTTAAAAATAAATATGGAGGCAGATATTTTTTTTATTTTATTTTAGAAAATATAACACATTGATGCAGATTAAACTATACAACAGTATATAAAATTAAAGGGACTGTAAGTAGGATTTTAAGTGTTTTATTAATCAAAATCAATGTCTTTATTCATAAATATGCCCTCGTTGGTTTCAAATGACCTCTGCCAGTGATCTAACTTTTCTTTGTAAGCTAAGAATTTCTTATCTTTACTTACATTGAACGGGTAAGTCTAAGGAGGCTTCCATGTCGTTCCACCATATTGATAAACTATAATAGCAGAGAGGGACAAAAAGCACTAGCCTACCAAAGCGTTTCCACAATGCATTTTTATTCAGAACACGTGAACCAGCTGCAACGGACAAGGAGATCAGTGAGTACATAACGCCTAGTTGCAACATGCATTTGGAAAAGCGAGGCGATAGAGAGCACTATTTGTTCGAATGCAAAATACAATTTCACCACTAGATTGGGGTAAATCCTACTTATTGTCCCTTTAACCAACCTTAGAAATATACAAAAGCAAAACGCATCATGCACACTATTGCAGAAATAATATTAATTCACATCACTAAAACATCACAAGGACCTTTAATTTGCAAAAAATATTTTTTTTTTTAACTACAGTTTTGAAAGTTTATTTCTTGGGATTGCCAAGGCTGTGAAGGATACGTCAATGTTTTTGGGGGGAAAGGCCAATTTGGAGGCTTGTATGTGAAGGAACCTTCAAATTGGGACAGCCTCGTCGCGGACCGGTAATGTAATTTGCCTTCAAATATGGCCTTGGAATGCCGCAGGCCCTGAATTGGGATGCACCCACGGACAGATTACTAGTCAATGATTTAACTTAAACCTGGCGAGTGTGAGAAGAGCTCTCCAAAATAATTCAATGATACCCATAATGAATAAAACGTTTTTCTGACAAGTAAAGATGACAGTGAAGATATACAGATGAAGATTACCTTGAGGGTATTCTCCTCTGAATTATAGCTGTTTCAATAACTGAAAAGTCGTTCATTATGTTAACCTCTGTTAATCTTTCTGGTTTTATTTGAAAGGGCCATATAATAGAACATCAGTTTTTATCTTTTTTTTTAAGTACAAATGTTAAATATACTATGAAATATATTGTAACTTCCAGAGCTTATAATGTCTCTCCAGACCATAAGACCTTTTATTTAAACCTAAATGGCAAATTAAATTAAAAAAAATTACTGCTAATTTCACCTTTTCATTGGTCAGAAACTAGGATGCCCAATCACGGTGTAAAAAAGAAAGTAGTAAACTATAAACTATTATCCCTAGATGCCATAAGAAAAATCGATAAGGGCAAAATGTGGCAAATTTCTTTAATGTGTATAGGACACTGCCCCTTTGTATATTCCTCCAAAAAAATCCCAATGTTAGGAAATAGTGGCTTAGGTTAACTTTTAACAAGGTCCCTGATGCAAAGATGCTATTCTTGAAGGATGGAAAAGCACAAACTATATTAGTCCTGACAGCAGCCCATGTGTAAGCAGTGTACTGTATCTTATTTCACATGCATTGACAGCTACCACAGCAACAAGAAAGGGTCAGAAAAAAGGTGTGTAATGGTTGTGAAAAACTGATTCCTTTTGGCACAAATTACCTTGAATAATATAAGTTGACCCCACGGACAAAAATACAACACTAAAAATGTGACGTGATCCTTCAAGAATACAAAGTGCAAATTTTTTGGCTCTTGGAATTGTCGTTTAGTCCACTTTTTTGTTTTTTCACAAGCATTTTTTTTTTGATAAATAAAAAACACCTACGATCAGCTTTTTAGTAGTGGCCAATTTAGATGTGTATTCATTATATATTAATGTGGAACACTGAGAGAAGTTTTATCTTGTATGACATTACTCAACATGTCCCTTTATGGGCACACATTGCTCATGGTTGGCCTTGTTCGACAGCTCTCTGCTGCCAGAACCTAAGCCCTAAATTTGGGCTATAACCCTGTAGGCTTATTATGTCATTTTAATTTAGTGCCTCTAATTAAGCATCAAGGGCCTTTTGCGTGGTCATCTGAGGGTACAATAACTCAGCGTCTGTATTTTGATGTCTGTGAAAGCATATCCTCTGTGTCCTTGAAAGTTGTGCCACACAAAGCCCTGCCGTGTCCTTAGTTATCCTCAATCTTTCTTTCAAGATTAATTATCAGCAGCATTAACACTGTTTGACAGTGTTTCCAGCGCCTGTCCTGTGAGATTGTGATTCCTCAGAGCAGAAACCTTAAATTTACCTCTCGGAGAACAGGTTACTTTGCAGACAACATTAATTTTATTCTAATTGAGGTCTGGGCAGCCTCGACATTCCGAAGTTCCTCCCGAGCTTGCCAAAAGTGCCTCAAGTTGAAGTTTAATGACGTACTTCATGAGAACCAGTCACCAGCAATCACGGTTCTGCAGGTGAGAACAAAACTCAAAAGTGAAGGCTGTCAGAGGGAACAGCTCGGCCGCTCTGAAGTCTACCTTCACTGCGGGACGTTCCCTGTCCGTTCTCATCACATCAGTCCCAGCCCGCTCGCCTCACTCTGTCCATCTGTGGAAGAGATGGCTTCAGGCTAAAATTAGCAATCATTTCTCCTAAGGCTGTGCAAGGACGCATGGGCACACATGGTCAAGTTTTTCTGTCTTTTGGCGGCACTCTGAATAATCATTCATTAAATAACCAATTGTTATGTGTTTTTGCACTTAAACTCCAAAGACACACTTTTAGTAACATTTTGGAGATAAGATAATTTAACCAAAATTTTTAAAGTTTTGAAAAATGAATAGGGTATTTAGATTTTATATAATATATACAGTTTTTTAAAATAATTAAACAGATATTTTATTGTAAAACTGTTACTTTTTATTCAAACATTATACTTGTTGGTGTCCTTTTCACAATGTAATTATTTATTTAAGTGCTGAGTAATACTGATTAACAACATATACAGTATACTAACTATAGGGTTAGGCAGCCGGATCTCACCAGAATTTGTAAATATTTTACAAGCTGGCTTTTTCGTATGAATTCATATGAAGTAATCATGCAAAAATGTATGATTCTTATGAAAAAACAACTACGAAACCCAACCCCTAACCTCAACGTCACAGGGGTCAAGGCAAATCGTACGAAAACTTATGAATGTGTTCATATGAATTAATACGAATTAGCCAACTCATAAAATATGTTTTAATTCTCGTGTGATAGTGTTGGGTTAGTTGAAGACAAATAAAATATTATTTTATTTAAAAACTGACTTTGTGGTTTTTTTGTGACAATGGCACATATTCTGCCTTTTATGTCATTGCGCGGGTTTTGAAGTGAAATGTATAATAAATATGTATAATAAATATAATATAATATAAATATAATAAAATGGCATAAAGTGACATTTGTGAAAATAAGGCATTCCAGTTACTGACCAATAACCTTTGCTAAACCTGAATGCTAATTTACAAGAAAACGTCCGATGCACTTAGAGGGTTTTGCGTTTGAACTCTAATTATTTATCAAGGAGCGGTGTTATAAATAAAGCAATATATTTATTATTGTTATAATTTATTATTGTTGTAATAAACATCATCAGATGGAGATTACGTTTTCCAACTCTTAAATCAAAAGTACTTATGCATAAGGTTTTACATGATATGTACATTAATTGTATATATTTGTAACTATTAAATCCACTATTAAACTAAATAATTATGTAAAGGCAACTAAATATAAAAAATATTTTGGTGTTTTATACTTAAACTTCAACCTATTTTATATCAACAAAATGTTTATTTACCTTTGAATGACAAATCATCATTGCCCAGCAAGTGATAACTGAGACAATGAATGGCTAACTATAGACCCAATATAAGCTATGAATAACCCACTTCTAAATAGGCTTGAATTTGGTTACATACCTTTTTCAAAATACTTTGCGAGATGTATGATATTTCATCGTGTAAGAAAAATCAACAGGTGGTCAAGGAGTGTGCTTTCATTTCTTTTGCATGTTCTAATTGTATACTCATTGTCTATTATTGGGCTATGATTAGACGTCTATTAGACTTTCAGACCAAATTTTGCCTTGTTTTAGCCAAGATTGCTTAGTATGTTTCTTGTACCTACTTCTGCACAGTCTTTTATGTTAAGTTGTGAAACAGCCTTCCCTCTCTTACACGCTGCAGGAGATTTCAGACATGGATGTGCAGGAGCTGGTGATGAAGTCCATCGGTCGTCTGACCCTGGTGAGACAGACCTTTCTCCTGCCGCAGAACACCAGCCAGCGCTGTGTCAGGAACAACCACCGCATCGATAACTCCCTCTGCGATCCCAAAGACCCAAAGGCACATACGTTAGAGGTGTGATTCATCACTTTAAATCAACCATAAATCATTCGCCTTCATTTCCTTTTCTGATTGTGTCCATTAACTGTCATCATTAGTCAATCATTAGCCTTTCAGCTAACTTTTTTTTAGAAAACATAAAAATGTCAGTGGCAAAATTAGTTACCTTGATTTACTGTGTTTATAGTTCTTTACAGTGTGCCTATGGGTGTCATTCCTGTTTTCTAACGTTCACTCAACTTTAAAGTTTGAAGTTTATTTGGCAATTGTACACTCCTAGGCATATGAGTGCATTATTTTTGAGGAAAGCTCTTAGAGTCAGCAGTAAAAAAAAGATAAAGAAAACAAAATAAGTAATAATAAAGAGAACTGCAGGGCTACACACACAATGAATAAAACACTAAGTAGAATGAAAACACACTATAGAAATCCATTAAGGCAGTGTTTCCCAATCCTGGTCCTCGGGTACGCTCCCAGACAAACACCCCATAATGTTTTGGATGTCTCCTTATATAAAACACCTGATTCCACTCATCAGGCTTCTTCCAGAATGTTTAAAACGTTTCCTTAATTAACACACTAACAAGCTGATGAACTGAATCAGGTGTTTTATATATGGAGACATCTAGAATGTTCTGGAAGGGGGGCTCGAGGACTGGAGTTGACAACCACTGAGTTACCCATCCTGGACGGAGGCAGATGAGTAGAATCAGGTGTTTTAAATAATTTTCTGGGTGGGGGTACTCAAGAACCAGGATTGGGAAGCACTGCAATAAGGAACACACTAAAATATACTGTTTCGTAAACAATATGACGATAGTATAATGTCTTTGCATGACAGATACATACAGCTTATAAACTAATGTATATTTGCAACCTATATTCACCCCCAAGGCGTCAGAAATGAAGCATTGTGATATGCCTTTCGTGTCACTATAAATGTACCCCTTAGGTGGCACTTTTTAATGCACAGGCAAAAAAGTAACACTAAGGGGGGAGGGGTACACTGTCAGAAATAAAGGTACAAAATTGTACCTTTTCTGTCACTGGGGCTGTACCCTAAGTTTCCGTTTGGTATCTTTACAGGAATACAAAACAGAATGCAATTTTGGGTAGATTACCGTACCTTAAGGACCCTACATTGTTAGAAAAAAGTCAAAATATGTACCCTAACTGGGGCAGCACCCTTTAAAAAGGCAATTGTATGGACCATTTGGTACAGATATGTACCGGTAAAAATTTAGTATCAATATGTACTTTTGAGATACTGATATTAATTTTTGAGGTACTAATAAGCTCTCTTTGGTCCCAGAATGTACTTCTGAGGTAATTAAATGAAATCCTTATGTGCAAAGCTGTACTTTTTGAAAGGGTACAGCCCCAGTGACAGAAAAGGTACAGTTTCGTACCTTTATTTCTGAGAGTGTACCCTCCCCCCCTTAGTGTTACTTTTTTGCCGTGCATTTCACATCACGGTAACACTTTACTTGAAGGGTTGTTCATAACACTGACATGACACATTCATAATCATGACATGACACGTGCTATGAACATAAAGGAGATTTTATGCACGTTTATGACAACTGTCATTAATTGTCATTCATTAAATTATGTGATTTTTAATGCAAGGATGACATTGTTTAAGATGTCTTCGTTATGACAACTTGACATTAATCAATATATCATAACTTATGAAAACTTGACATTACCAAGACAACATAAAAGACCACTTTTTACCAGTGAATTAAATTTGTCATTAAAATGTCATTAAGTTTTAATACGCTGTCATATAGTTTTATAACAATGTCATGAATATGTTTCTTGACCTCAACTATAGTGGTACAAATATAATTTTTTTCAAGTAGTTTTATAACAACATCATGAATATTCTTAAGTCATATTTTTTTTAGGTTTCCTCTATATGTTTAACAAATAAAATCAATCAAATAATTAAAATTGATACAATTCTAGTTTATTGCATTTGGAGATTGATTCACCTATAATTAAATGAAAACAGTACAATAATGGGTTCAGCCATGCAGCGTTGGGTTCAGATCGCTGCAAAGTTAATTACATTAAATTGAATTGATAATTTTTTTGTTTTTTCTTCTGTCAGAACATTTCAGAACCCTCTGTGTGAGGAAGAACAAGTTCTGTTAGTTGTCAGTTTATTGTGCACATACATAACATTAAGTATAATATTTTTATGTGTCTGTGGCATTTTGTTAAGGTATTTCAAATTATTTGATAGTATTAACACTTACTGACATTTAAATGACAGTTTAATGTAATGTTAACCCATAAAGCTAGGTAGTTTCTAAAGTTTAATAATTATTCTGTTATGTCATGTTTATGACAGATTTATGACAAGTTACAATATATTGGTTTATATCAAGTTGTCAATTCAAACACTGTCATTTTTGCATAAAAAATGACATAATTGAACAATAGTCATAAATGTGCATAAAATCTCCTTCATGTTCATGGCACGTGTCATGTCATAATTATCAAGGTGTCATGTCAGTCTTATGAACACCCCTTTAAGTAAAGTGATACCAAGATGAGTAACTTTAATAAACTTTATTAAACTGGAAATTACGCATGTGGTTTACCATTGAAAACAGTTGCATTCCTAGTTTGTCTATACAATGCCGCCTAGAGGTACCTTTAGCACGTCACGCGAAAGGCGTGTCACAATGCTTAATTTTTTTTTAACACTTTGGGAGTGAAAATAGGCAACTTCTCACACATTTTATACATTTATATTATACATTTCAACAGAATTGATACATTCAGCAGCATTGAATTCTTAAGGAGCACAACTAAGCAATTTTTGGGGGAATTTGCACTCAATGTCAACCAAGAGGCAACCTTTGTCTCTTTCGTAAAGCATACACTGAAGTAAACTGTTATTCATCGACTGAGACTGGAGACTGATCCCTAGAGACTGGTTTCAAAAAGAGGTAAAGCCCATAGACCCATGTTAAAATGCTCAAATTTACAGCAGAAATAAATGTTTCCAACTTGGTACAAAAACAACCTGGTACAAAAACAACCTGTTTTTTGTCTATATAGTTAATTTTGCCCTTCATGACAACTGTGAGGGGGTGAATTTCTCATTTGTTTAAATTAAGCCTTAAAGTTCTGCATAATTAAGGGTATGGCACTTGAGTGACAGGTGAACTGCCGCTGCTGTTACTACTGTTGAGCTAGGCAGTCATTGTTTCAGCAACCAGGCACCTCAGCTCCATGTCCTGCCTATTTTCCAATTATTGGTTATTTGCAAGTGATGCATGGTGACGCGCTGCCAAGATAGCGACGGCAGACTCTGCCAACTATTGGCTTCAAAAATGCTCTTCACAAATCTACGCGTGATGTCTCAGACATACATCCATATTTTTTAGTCTCAGTCTATGATATGAACACCATTAATTCAGCCATGCTGATATTTCGCCCACTGGGCTGTTTTAGGCTTGAACAAGACTTTGAGAACTAGACCGGTTGTAATAGGTTAAAAATATCCGTTCTCAAAATTGAATTACCAAGTTGATGTGGGTGTGAATTTGCATCAGCATGGGTCAATATTTTTTTAGTGTGTATGAGATCTGCAAGCAGGGTTTATACAGAAATCCTTAAGTTAAATTTACTACTTTTTACTACCTTTTTTACTACCTTCAGAATATTTTTTAAAACCATCACGACACTGAATTGCAAGTGTTAATCAGCGACCTTTCTATTATTTACACAGATTTTGACATATATAACATACAAAAAAAGAATTAAAGTGAAAAAATTCTTCTGACTGAAATATTTTTCAGGCCAAGTCATATTCCTTTACCTAACACTTTATGTAGGCGAGACCAATAGCATTTTAAGGGGAGATTTTTTTTGCCATAAATTCCACATTGAAGTCTCATGTGGCATATAGGTAGCTGTAGTTTGCAGGGCATTTCAGATTAAGGCGAAACAGCTAAATAACTCACTATATAAAAAGAAAACATGAATATCACCACCTTTAATGATTGTTTTATTAATTATTTATTAATTGTAAATGTATTTATTTTAGCATTTACTAATAATTTTTTAATCAAAGTTGAAACTGTTAACATTAGTGAATGCACCATGAACCACCGTCAATTACTGTAATGACATAAACAAGAATTCATGAATGCTTATATACTCTATATTTTTCATTGTTTGTTTGTTATATAATGCATTTACTAATGTGAACAAATACAACTTTTTAATATCATATTATTCAGTAAACATAAACAAATAATCCAGGGTCTGTTCTGTTCACACAACAGTTTACAGTCACAGCTCTAATACAGTAACGTTATGTATGAATATAAACCCTGAACGAGTAACTCGAGTCAAACTCGTGTAGAATTCGCACAGGATGTCTGTAACCAAAGTGACAGTTGTTAATTGAATGACTGTACATTTCTCAACAAAATATTATGTTACAATAGAGGCAGCGCTGATCTGCTAGTTTATGCGCAATGTTTCTGCTGTTTACTTTCTCCTAAGACCTAAATGGTCGTGTTTATATGAGGATATTTGCAAAGACGGGATTTTTGAGGCATATGTGTTATTTAAGGCCAATAAAGCGGCAAAAATACGTACAACACATGCTCAATGAGAATCGAATGCGCGGCTTGCATGCTCTTCTGACACAGAAACTGCGGACGCACTGTTGTTTGTGTTTGAATGGCTTAAAATCACCTGTTTTTAAACTGCTGTGCTTAAATATATGTACAAATGTTACGTTTTTGTGACCACACGCAAATGCAACTGCAAGAACCGACAGGTGGATGACATCAAAGTCCCGCGAGAGCATTTCGGAAGCAGTCTCCTCTTATGATTCCTCGTCAATCGCTCTTACGGGATTTGGATGTCGTCTGCCTCTTGGTTCTTGTGGATCCACATGAATTTTACCCATGAGTTAAACAAACCCGTTGTACCAGCCACTGGCTATATCAGCATAGCATGTAAAAGCGTGCCGCGGATTATCAGTAACGTGAGAAATCATTTACCCCCAAAATACAGGACCCCTTACGTTAGTCATACTGTGCAAAGACACGCAATTACCTGTTTGGTTTTCTTATCCCACGAACTGAAAGGCTTGCCAATCTTCATTATTTCGCTAAGCCAAGTCAATCGTCTTTTACACCTTTATCGATCTTCAAAACATCGGAGCCTTCCTGCATTATAAGTTTGACCATGCTAGCTGAAAAAGTTTTACCTCAGCTTAACGTGATACAGTCAGAAAACCCGGAGTGGATCCGTTCCGTAGTGATTACAGAACGCTTACAGCGGAGAGAGGAACGTGATTTGGCTCCACTCCAGGCTTTGATCACATCCCAGAGACGAAAGATCTTTGATTATTTGCCCAGATATGCAGGTGATTTGAACTAATTTCCAGGCATCATAACATTACAAAAGGCAATCGAAAATTTACTACCTCGTCAGATGACGCTTACTACTTTTTACTACTTTTTACTGGCCTTAATTTGGCATAATTTAATTTACTACCTTTTACTACTTTTTACAACCCCGCGGAAACCCTGGCAAGGCATCTCTGTGTAGCTGTGAATAATGCATATAGAGATATGATGTTTGACATTAAGGATTCAGAACTGCTTAGTGGTCAGGAGCCCAAAAGCACCCAGTTTCAACCTCACTGAAGCGTATGTCAATCTCGATGCGTATCCCACCTTTCCACTAAAAGATCCACCTACTGTTCCCTGTGGACCACCCATCACTCATCTTCTCTAGAGAGCCGGACTTAACTCCTGCACTTCAAATAGACTTAATGGATTTCCCTGGCCAGAAGGTCCTTTCCCCTATAAATTTAACCCTGACTTTATCTGTTTACCCCTTTGGCACTTGGGCATTTGCTTCATTGGTCCCAACACCTCCTGCAAGTACCATATCATAAAATGACCTTCCCAAACATAAGTCCAGCCAAATGCAGCCAAGCCCTACTTTGCCATTTCTCTTTCTGGCTAAGGCATAAAAAGTAAATCAAAAAAAGAGCCCTCTGTGCTTGAAAACACAGCAAATGGCGAAAGGCACACGAATTGACAAATAAAACATTGTTGTTTTGTTGTCTTGAGCCTTCTTCTCAAGAGTCATTTCTCATTTTGTTCTTCGGTCTCTCAGTTCTCTGAGGGCCAGTTAGGCTCTGTGAGGTTTTGTGGGAGTCAGCATTTGTAAATATGAACAGTTTGGGTGTTTTCTATGTTGTGTTGGGGTTGTGAAGCCTTTTCCCTTGAAACCTGGACAACTACTCACTGAGAGTGATGTAAATTAAAACTTTTAGCTGGTTAGTCAGTTAGATGGTAACTTTTTTAATGAACTGCAAATTAATAAATAGTTAAAGCAAAATTGCTACAACAATCTAAATGCAAACTTACATCTATTTTAACTTTAACCCTATTGCAATAAAACATTAACATTAGATGTTTATCTATAATGTACAAAGAAGTTTTTGCTCCAAAAATCTTGGTGGTAACCCATGATGATTATGAATTGCTGTACCTTATTAAATCAAGTTGAATTTGCTTTACTTATGTCAACTTGTGGAAAATTTAAAAATAGGATAAACCCCTTGAGATGTACCATCTCATTGTCGAGGGGGTCCCAACTTTCAAAGTTACACAATCGTAACAAAATAACCCAAACAAAATTAACATTACAAACAACAAACAAACATGGGACAAAACAAACAAAAATTAAGATAAAAAATTACCACACCAAGTTACAAAAAAAAATCAGAAATAGATCAACAAAATACAATTATAAAATTGAATACCAAAGCAAATCCTAGTGACAAAAAGTAATCAACAAACAAAAATAATAATAATAACAATAACTTAATTTTAAAGGGATGTGCGAACAGAGAGACTAAAAATATTTTATTATGGCACTATATTAGTGTTTTAAAGGAAAGCAAACATGCTGACAACATAAGAAATTAGCAATTAGCCAAAATGCAGATAATGTACACAGGTGCTATTCTTATCTCAGATTAGGTCTTGTGTCTGTTCTAATTTTCTGTAAAAAATCATAAAATTATGTATTTACTGTGTTTTGATGGGTAATTGAACAGTATTCTGGTATGAACAATATGTTAACGGTGCACGCTTTGGGCTTCTATTCCTCACAGCCTCATTTTTTTAAATCAACATGGCAACAAGCTTGATTTACATCAGTACAGTTCAAATGTTAACCGTGACCTATGTCCTGTTCATTTTCCCTAAAACGTAATACGTTTACACTTTGGGTGACTCAAAAACATGCAAAAAACAAGCGTTATGTTATTTTCATGGAGCGAAACACATTTGACAGGTAAAATTATTGACAGTAATTTCTCTCAATTTACCCTTCACTAAACCAGAAGTTAATTTTGCTCAGCTGCAGACTGATCCTGTAACAAACGTTTACTTCTTGGCCCCAGCTCTGGTGTGAGATGCGTCAGATGAGATCGTCAACGCAGTTGACTCTGTCATTTTAATCTACAGTCTGCTGAAACTGAAACTGATGTATATTTGCTGTAATTGGCGGTTTGTCTCCTCAAAACGCTTATATGCTCATAGCAGGGCGTACCTGTGCCTGCCTGTTCACGAGCCAGCTGTGCGCGACTCCCAGCGTAATTACAATAGCCTTCTGTTTGTGCTTTCCCATTTGATCGTGAATGTTTTCAAGGCTTACTTCGCAGATTGCATTCCTAAAACAATTATGACAATTACAGAGAACCAAAGCCAATGACGAGAGGTTTTTCCCAACTATTTCTCAGCACGTTTTGGGAGGTTTCCACATCAAAGACACTAGATACAGTGTCAAGTTAGAGAACCGCGGGTTAATAAACAATGCAGGAAAGCTAATGACCGATGCACTCTATTTATTACTTTCTCATTAAAATGGAGACAACACTTGTGCTAAATCAGAGCTGCTCAATCGATCAGAGCGGAATTAACTAGCTTCTTCGTGCTGACGCCACACGGTTTTAGGGCGTGTGGACGAGCAAGCAAGACCTTTACGGTTATCTCTACGGTCCCTCGCGTCCGGAACTGCTGTGGTACTGCATCTGTTGTAAAACTGGGAGAAGGAAAATATGCCGGAGGAAGCAATGGATAGTCAGGCGTTATACGTGCAGATTTTTTAATACAGCTGATGCCTTTGTAGGGAATATTTTAAGCTTATTGATGGAAATGGCCATAGATATGTATAATAAAGGCTAGATGTCTCACCCACACTGCTGGCCAATTGAGTCGAATGTACGTATTTGGCGGCCATCTTACCATGGGGAGCTCGCTCACTCGTGCATTGTGTTTTAATGGTGTATGTACTTTTAAATAACCATAACTTGCTCAATTTTCTAGCGATTTCACACACTTTGGTATGTTACATACGTTTGGTTTGTTATAAGCGTCAAAGATGTACCTATGACACGGCATACTTATTATGAATAATTTTCATGAAACATGTTAAAACATCCAGCATTATAGCCTTGATAATAATGTTTGTAAGAAACCAAACCATTTGAAAATCGGTAAAACCATTAAAATACAATGCTACGACTTAGTGAGCTCCCCGTGGTAAGATGGCCGCCAGGTGATGATGTTAGAGCAGTGGCGGCTCGTGACTGCTCTTCTGAGGATGCGCTAATTCAAAATAAGTGTTCGGATTGTCACGTGTGTGGTTCCCTTTACCAAAATATGTGTCATGCGTGTGGAGAGATCCTGTGTGCATCACGTGTTTTGTCAAAATAAGTGCCTGCTGCAGACGCGTCAAAACCGTTGATGATAAAAGAGACGCTAAAAGGATCCTCGACATTGGAACTGTCCTTCGACCGATGTTGTTGACGTAGCATCCTCAAAATTCTGGCTTCCGAGGATCTTTTCTTGACATTGATAAACCTCCCTAGCCTTTATTAAACATATCTATGGAAATGGTCTTACTAATGGTATTAAGTGAGTTGCCGCAGAAGCATATAGAGCCCTTGAATCGCTCTGATTGGTTCTTTTAACTAGAAGACAGGACTCCCTTTGCCAGAGAGGCCATATTGAGCGTTGCATCATCCCCTGTTCATATTAATACCAGTGCTTAATCTTGTTATATCTATTATCTTTGGATTATATATACACACATGTATCTATATCTATCTATCTATCTATCTATCTATCTATCTATCTATCTATCTATCTATCTATCTATCTATCTATCTATCTATCTATCTATCTATCTATCTATATATATATATATATATATACTAGGGCCGGGACTCGATTAAAAAAATTAATCTAATTAATTAGAGGCTTTGTAATTAATTAATCTAAATTAATCGCATTTTAATCTCATATAAATATTTGACCTGAGAACATTAAGAAGTATTTTATACCCGACCCGCTTCCTGGCCCGCATTTCTTAAAGTAGTTTGTTTAATATTGCAGGGTTCGGGACTTCTCAGGTTTTGACTGTCTGTGTTCTGGTACCTATGTGCGCGGATGCCCCACCTCGCGTATAAAAACAACAAAACATAATATACTATATAGCCTATATTAAAATTAAAATATGTAAAAATGTGCATAATATATTTTTTAAGTTGCACATCGTTTATAGGTTTCTTAAGTGGGATTCGGATGTGAAAAGCGCTGCATAATGTACGCGCCTTTAGTGTTACCATTGAAACTTAACTAAATAAAAAAAAAAAAGAGGTGATATATAGCTTTAGCCTATACATAAATGCTTATTGCTTTAATGTTGCGAGTTCCTCTTCAGATTTTCTTGCTGTTATGTTTATAATAGTTCATTGTTCAGAGTTCATATTGATGATCTTATAGTCAATTTAAAAATGTTCTTACAAACTGACTCTATTCGTTTAACTTTTTTCCTTTACCTGCCGTCGCTGTTCTCTGTGCGTGTCCTCCGTCAAAGTAGCCTATTAAAATTAATATGAAGTTGATTTTTAAAAGTCTTAAGCACACCGCAAATCAAACGTGCTGCTACAGTATGCTCTAAATGCGCGTGTAAATTTAACTTCTGGGCACTGCCAGGCTGATTTTTTGAAAAGTAAGTGATATAGGCTACTCACTGCATGTTTTGGCATTCGGTAGCATATGCATCAATGAGATGCACGGTGTTGCTTTTAATGTTCTTTTTAATTTATATTCACAAAACCTAACAACAAAACATTGTTTATAATTACGAGACAAATTATTTGAAACGAAATTCGTTTTAAAGTAGCAAACAAAACTTAAATTAAACTCGTAATAAACTAATTAAATTGAAACAAAACAACATTACAACAATATTTAAACCCAACAATACTCAAACATTAACATATAACAGACATTAGGATACATGTTAAAATAATCTGTAGTTTGTTGGTAGATGTTTATTGGGCAAAACCTCCGTTGCAAACCTCCATTTACCAGAATAAATCATTTTTACTTTGAAATTGATGCGTTGTCACGTTAAAATCAGCTGTTTGTTTAGGTTCCGTCTACTTTTATTTACACTGCAGCACAACCCCGGAGTTCTCGAACTAAAACAGGGTCTGCAGCATTTACGAATGACTCTATTAATAAGTGCGATTAAAATGCGTTAAAATGTTTAACGCGTTATTTTTTGTGTAATTAATTAATCTTAATTAACGCGTTAAAGTCCCGGCCCTAATATATACATATATATGTAAATATGTAAATGTATATATATTATGCACAAATAAACATACAATGAACGCACTAACACTGGGTAAAACGTTTTTTTATAGATACATTTTTTTGATACATTTTTTTTCTTTCGAAAACACTGCACTGTGTTTAAAAAAAGGCCAACAGAGCTGCAGGTGGCTCTATTGTTCAAAGCAAATATATTTGCTTGTAGATTTAGAGACTTGTGTTGTTCTTTTCTTATTTTTTGCAACTGAAGTGTGACTTCCCATCTCCGCCTCTGTAGCTTGTTCCTTTATAGAGACAAAATATTGTTTGATAACAGCCGTATACCCACTCAGGCATAAATCATTATCATGTTAGAGAATATTAATCTGGTGTCTGTGGCTCTCTGTGCTCACATTACCTGTTTTTTCCTCGGCTTCATTCCTTCTTTCCTGCTGCTGTTGTTGTCTTGTCAGATCACCAACCGTTACATCTACGACACGGTGCTGCTGCTGGCCAACACATTCCACAGGAAGCTGGAAGACAGGAAGTGGCACAGCATGGCGAGCCTCTCATGTATCCGCAAGGGCTCCAAACCCTGGCAGGGTGGCAAATCCATGCTGGACACCGTGAAGAAGGTAGGCAAACTGTGAACAAGATATTGAGTGCATGTGCAGTGCACAATGAAGATTTGGTTTCTGTGATATGGCATTGCTGTTTGCTGGTGAGAATTAAAAAGATTTTAACTTGACAACAAAGGTACATTGTTTTGCTTGAATGCCCTCGGATCATTTGGGAAGCATGACCTTGAATAGCTTAAAAAAAATAAAAATTCAAGTAGATTTTTCATTTTAAAATCGGTATGCAGTTCCATTGTAGTTGATTTCTTAGCACTTTTCTAAGACTTATTTTATAACTAAATAATTGTTTTTGTGTATAACATTTATTACAAATATTTTGGTAACACTTTACAGTAAGTTTTTATTTTCTTAAACTCATTCCCCGCCAGCCATTTTTTAAAAAGTTGCAGCTTTTTTTATGATTTTCACAAAATGTTTTCCAGGACAATTTTCTAAAAATATATAAACATACAAATATATCAAATGAAAGAACAGACTCCCTGCTTTCAAAAAACAAAATGGGGAAAAAACGTTTCATCCTATCTATATTTTTTTCTCTGCTTATATACTCTTAAATATGGGTATTTTTCTTTAAAAATACAAAATTTTTTGCTGAAATTTGAAATAATTGAATTTTTGCAAAGGAATTTTGTTAGAGATCAGATTCAGAACGATTATTAAAAAAACATACACAGAGTTTAAAATTTGTAAATAACGTTTTGGCTTCAGTTTTTTCATAAATTGGGTAAGTCAACTAGTGGATAGTCGCGGTATTGCAGATTAACATAAAAATTCATCAGGAACAGGTTTTTTATGCAAATGTTTTCTCTTAATTGATGAGATAACTTGTCAATGTTGAGGAAAAAGTTAACTAATTCATTAACCAACTTGAAATAACAATTAACACAGTATTTTGCCGCATTTTTTGTATATATATATATATATATTCATATTTTTTATGTTTGATTTCACTCACTGATTTTACAAAGATTTCAATCTTTATTCAGTCAATATTAAAGATAACAAGGTTGTTCTTTATATACTTTACATTGTGTGATTTTATGTAAAAAAAAAAAACTGTAACGACTTTAGCTTGATTATCACAGACAGCGTCACAAATTACATAATTTAAAGTGTTACCAAAGTGTTAATATATTGTCCGGGTACAAATCTGAACACCAGGCCTGATTGGGCAGGCAGTGAAAAAATCATTATTGTTAAGAAAAAGGTGTGAGAGTTTCGCAATGGATGCATTTTTGGAATGTATTTCAGACATTGTGTGGGTTTAGGTCCTGCCAACTCCTCCTGAGTCCGGTTATGTGAGGGGAATGTTGTGATACAGTGAATATCTCATCGCTCAGCTCATCGCTCCCTTCTCACTGTTGTACAGCAGCAGGGCTACAAAAATGGCAAACTGCCTGCGGTGACATGACAGTCTGTGTTACAGGGCCAGTGGCTGAGTGCAGGTTTAACACCATGCTCAATGGAGAACGGCTTTGCCCCCTGAGGGATGTACTGTTCCTGCTGTATTCACATGTATCTGATTCCTACTGCCATCCCACAGTAGAGATATCACCTCCTGCCCCGCTCTCACCTCACATTGCTGCACACAGCCATACAGTCATATTAGATATATTCATTGAGAACCTGCAAAGTCTGGTGCTTTGAACCTGAGAGACATGTGGAAGAATGCATGCATGTACTGTTTACATTAAATACAGTAGTAGAACATGGCATACATATTTTTCTGTACATCTGCTGCATAATGACCTTAAGGACTTTATGGACTTTACAGCTTTGTGCGCATTGGCAAGTTGGTTAACTCATTAAGAAAGTGTTGCAAGTGCTCATATCATACCTGTCAACCCTCCAGTTTTTCAGTGGGTGTTAGGGTTTGGAAAATGTCCCTTATTTTCAAATTCCAATGTTGACAGATGTGGCTTATATTAGTGTTGGAAGAGGACAAGAGTATTTTGTGTCATGTTTATTCATAGTGATAGCAGAGAAAAAGGGTACAAAAAATGACAGAAATGATATGATAATTTTTTTGCCATGAAGCTTGAAACAGAATAGTCTCTCAATGAGATCAAATGTATGCATTGCGTTTGATTTTTTCATTCGATTTTTTTAAAGGCTGTGCCAAACATATGAAAAACGGAGTGCATTAATCACTGTATCTTTTTCAGGGGGGAGTGAGCGGTCTAACCAGCTTGCTGGAGTTTAATGACAATGGCTCCAACCCCAACATCTACTTTGAGATCCTGGGCACCAACTATGGAGAAGACAGAGGCCGTGGAGTCAGCAGGGTGAGTATATGGTTGCATTTTGGTTCCCAAATAACATGACAAACAATGCAATATATACAAACAGTGGCATCGGTGAGCCTGTGGCGTAGTTTTGACACGTAGGTTTTAAAGGCCCTCTCTTTTCAAAGCTTTTAAAGACACAATTGTATTCATTGAAAGAGCAAAAGGGTTTTAATTTATAATCACAGAAGCTTAATGAATTTCATCAGCCCCCCTTTGAGAGGTGCGGCGCATCAGCGCACATTATTGTTTATCCATTTCACTGTTGTTTGTTCGTCTGTTTGAGTCTGCTTTGGTGGAGGGAGGCAGTAGTTAAACAGGAGTAACACTAGAGTTGTTCCCCAGTGATCCGCAAGATAATTAATCTGTTCTTTCCATTCGTTTGTCATTAATTACTTTAGTCATATTTATGTGTATTTGCTCATTCAAATATTAGTCCTAATCTGTTTCTGTCTCCCCCGTGGAATGCGGATCAATTGCTCGTGACAGAAAGGCTGCTTTGAATAATGCACAGACCAAAAAATCGTTCGATGTCAGGCTACGCTTTTAGATAGGGAGACCCCAGACTCCCCCATCTGGAAAAAGAATGAGTTTGGCCTGCTTATTTAGTTGGAATAAATAAAATAACTGATCGTTGCTGCCTTCACATTTTACTTTACTAGCATTGTGAACAATTACTGAAACAGTTACTTGTTATGCAGTATCGAAAGACATAAATTAAATTCAAAGTTGCATCCCGGTACGCTAGTTTTAGAGTTATTATAGGCTTTGCAAGATCATCAGAGCGGCAAATAAAAAGGAACGTGCCAAATGGATCTGCTGCAAACTGAGTTAGTGGCTTATTTGTCTCGCTCTAGTCAACAGTTAAGATTTTACAGATAACAGTTCTGGCTGTCATAGTGCGAATCATGCGTCTGAAGTGGTGTGGATCGGTAGGGTTGAGATTGAAATCAGAGGGTCTGTGATTGTCCTTGAGGGTTTCGGCGTGCCCAGAGTCATCAGGTTATGGCTACGGGCTTTTAATGATGCCTGTTTCTCTGCATCCACCAGAACACGACTGCCACCATGCACAAATTAAATTGTCAGACCTCATTAAAGATAATGGTCCCTGACATAAATAAGATCTGAACTGCACTTCCAAAAGATGAAATGAATTTTTAAGCACAAAGTAATTACATTAAGCAAGTTCCTTTAATCGGACGGGATAATTGCTTTTGCAGGAATCAAATGCTTGTTATACCAGGTAGCGCTCAAATCTCCTGGGGCGGCATAAAAACAATTCTTGCTTTAGAGGAGGCGCTAACAAGAAGCCACCTGTGCTCACCATATACTGTAAAAAAGATAGACGATGCTTTTCCGTAGACTTTCATTATAAAAAAATGAAGCCAAAATATCTCAAAAATGGTTGCTGACATCCTGCGCCGATTACTTCATTTGGAGCCAAAGCCTGTATTAAGGCTCCGCCCATTGTTAATAGCAAAAGCCCTGTGTGAAAGTGCTTGCCCCCAAAACATAGCTTAACTGTGGTTTATCACATCTGAGTTAAGTTTCTCTAGCCACACTCAGGCCTGATTACTGCCAATCCTGTTCGCAATCAAGAAATCACTTAAATAAGACCTGCCTGACATAGTGAAGTAGACCGAAAGATCTTCAAAAGCTATCATGTTGAGATCCAAATAAATTTAGGACAAATGAAGAAGAAGTCATTGAGATCTATCAGTCTGGAAAAGGTTATAAAGCCATTTCTAAAGCTTTGGGACTCTAGCGAACCACACTAAGAGCCATTATCCACAAATGGCGAAAACATGGAACTGAGATAAACCTTCCCAAGAGTGGCAGACTGACCAAAATTACCCAAGAGCGCAGTGGCAACTCATCCAAGAGGACACAAAAGACCGCAAAACAACATCCAAAGAACTACAGGCCTCACTTGCCTCAGTTAAGGTCAGTGTTCATGACTCCACCATAAGAAAGAGACCGAGCAAAAATGGCCTGAATGGCAGAGTTCCAAGACGAAAATCGCTGCTGAACAAAAAGAACATAAAGGCTCATTTCAGTTTTGCAAGAAAACATTTTGGTGATCCCAAGACTTTTGGGAAAGTACTCTGTGGACTGACAAGACAAAAGTTGAACTTTTTAAAAGTTGAGTGTCCCATTACGTCTGGGGTTAAAGTAACACAGCATTTCAGAAAAAATATGGTGGTGGTGGTAGTGTGATGGTTTAGGGCTGTTTTGCTCCTTCAGGACCTGGAAAACTTGCTGTTATAAATCGAAAAGCCTGAATACAACTGTCTACCAAAAATCCTAAAGGATAATATCTGGCCATCTGTTCGGTACCTCAAGCTGAAGCGATCTAGGGTTCTGCAGCAGGACAATGATCCAAAACACACCAGCAAGTCCACCTCTGAATGGCTGCAGAAAAACAAAATGAAGACTTTGGAGTGACCTAATCAAAATCCTGACCTCAATCCTTTTGTGTTTCTGTGGCATAACCTTAAAGGTGCAGTGTGTAAATTTTAGCGGCGTCTAGTGGTGAGGTTCTGAATTGCAACCAATGGCTCAGTCCACTGCTTACCCCTCACTTTTGAGAGGCATAGAGAAGCTACGGTAGCCGCCATCAGACAACTTAGTAAAAAAGTTTGTCCGTTAAGGACTTCTGTAGAAACATGGCGGCACAAAATGGCGTAAGGGGACCCTCGTGTATGTAGATAAAAATGTCTCATTCTAAGGTAATAAAAACATAATGGTTCGTTATAAAGGTCTTTATACACGCCTGATAATATAATTTTGTATTTCTGTCAAGAGGTTTTTGTAAAAATTACACACTGCACATTTAAAAAGACAATTCATGCTTGAAAACCCTCCAATGTGGCTGAAGTACAACAATTCTGCAAAGATGAGTGGGCCAAAATTCCTCCACAATGCAGATTGCAAGACTCATTGCAAGCTATTGCAAACACTTGATTGCAGTTGTTGCTGTTAAGGGTGGCCCAACCAGTTATTAGGTTTAGGGGACAAACACTTTTTCATACAGGGCCATGTAGTTTTGGATTTTGTTTTTCCTTAAAAATAACAAACCTTCATTTAAAAACTGCATGTTGTGTTTACTTGTGTAATCTTTGACTAATATTTAAATTTGTTTCATGATCTGAAACATAAAAGTGTGAAAAAAAGATCAGGAAGGGAGCCAACACTTTTTCACAACACTGTAACTAAAATAGCTGAAACCACTGTTGGGGAAAATGCATTTGAGGTGTTATTAGATGTTTAAGTTGGCCCACATCCCTTTCGTTTACATTGAAAGGGTGGGGTTTGTGACCTATACTATTATATACGTTTTACAAAGTTTTAGTCTTTATTTTAAACATGATGCTCTCCTCAATAAAATTTTTAAAGTATTTTTCATTTTATTGTCCTACGCGAGCAAACTGTTTGCACACGCTTAATAATATGCAAACGAATAGTTTACACAGTTGGACGCTTCTTCAAATAACAAGTACTTCTATATATGTTGAAGCACCAATGAAGCAGCCCTCCAATTATCTGCTGTGTTTCCTGAAATAAACAGTATGTGTGTTTCCACACTTGTTGAAGTGGACCAGACAACAAAACCTGTTTAATGTGACCCCCTACTAACACATTAACAGTAGTTTTCTCAGCTGCCTCCTGTGAAGAGGACATTTTTCCAGCTCAGCAAACCGACTTGTGTCTTTCCTGAGATAACATTCTGTGATACAGCACTCCGTATTTTTACTGTGTCACAAGGGATCTCACAAATCACTGCTTTTTTTATTCGGTCAATTGTCCAGAACATCATCTCAGTCCCCTCTGAACAAGCTTCTAATGGCTTTTGTTCTTGACATAGACATGTCGCTGTGGTAACTGATGTGAAGGTGACTCCTGGGTAATGTCCATGTTTCAACACCCTGCTTTATATTCTACCACTGATCATAGTCTTCATTCAGAGATTTCACACCTTCTGTGATGCTGGGTGTTATTATTCACATTCCCCCTAGGTACGTGGTTACAATGGGGTTCAAAAGTGAACATGCTTTTGTTATGCATCTTTTTACTTTACTCGATTTTTTTATTGGTTTTATTTGCAGTACTGTGTATAAGACTTATACCATTTGCAGTGGCATAATGACAGGGTGGCATAGTGGCGCAGTGGGTAGCAAAAAAGTCTCTGCCTTGGCTGAGTAGGGAAGATATAGGGAAATAACCGAAATCATTTTGGGGAAAATGTATTTGTAGTGTAATTTAATTTTTAAGTTTGGACCACATTACATTCGTTTCCATGGAGAGGGTGGGGTTTATGACCTATATTGCAGCCAGCCACAAGGGGGTAATCAAAATATTTTGGTGTTACTGTTCTAATTGCAGTGACTAAATCATGCTGAACATGTTATGTTTATTTTATTAGTAGCAAGCAATGAAGTTTTAGTTTTAATACATTATAAACTAAATATGCACTTACAATGGCGTTTAAGCTTTGGCTGGGTAGGGAACGCTTTATGTGTGAATTTTGCATGTTCTCAATGTCAGCGTGGGGCTACTCTGGTTTCCTAATCTAATGACTTCTGGACGTAAGTGTTCAAGATTGGTGCCTAGGGAGGTAACACTAAATACTTAATTTTGATCTGAAAATTTGGGTTGGGGGTGTATGTATTTCCAGTATTTCTGTTTCTATCTTAATAAAGAGACTGAAAATAAATATAGATGTACAGTAAATGGTCCTAAAACAACAAAGCTGGTGGTTTTTGCCCAGTACTATTTATTATCAGCATAACAATTTACACTATATGGAAAGTTGAATTTGTTAGCATTCTGCGTTGCTTCAGTTTTGCTCTTGATGGTCCCTGTTATCACAGTTTAACAGTATAAAAATGTTCATCACTCATGAATGCTTCATTGAGTCTAAGTTATGATTTTTTCCAGTTTAAAATTATATAAAGACTCTCAGAATTTCAGTGAGGTCGGATTTTTGGACACGTCACTGTAAACACTCCAAGACGTGCACTGTCTTTATACACACCTAAAAGATTATTAGGAACACCATACAAATACTGTGTTTGACCCCCTTTCGCATTCACAACTGCCCTAATTCTACATGGCATTGGTTCAACATGGTGCTGAAAGCATATTGATAGGATAGCATCTTGCAGTTGATGGAGATTTGTGGGATGCACATCCAGGGCCAAAGCTCCCGTTCCACCACAGCCCAAAGATGCTCTATTGGGTTGAGATCTGGTGACTGTGGGAGCCATTTTAGTACAGTGAACTCATTGTCATGTTCAAGAAACCAATTTGAAATGATTCGAGCTTTTTGACATGGTGCATTATCCTGCTGGAAGTAGCCATCAGAGGATGGGTACATGGTGGTCATAAAGAGATGAACATGGTCAGAAACAATGCTCAGGTAGGTTGTGGCATTTAAACGATGCCCAATTGGCACTAAGGGGCCAAAACTGTGCCAAGAAAACATCCCCCATACCATTAAACCAACACCACCAACCTGCACAGTGGTAACAAGGCATGATGGATCCATGTTCTCATTCTGTTTATGCCAAATTCTGACTCTACCATCTGAAGGTCTTAACAGAAATCAAGATTTATTAGACCAGGCAACATTTTTCCAGTCTTCAACAGTCTTCTGCTGTTGTAGCCCATCCGCCTCAAGGTTGTGCATGTTGTGGCTTCACAAATGCTTTGCTGCATACCTCGGTTATAATGAGTGGTTATTTCAGTCAAAGTTTCTCTTCTATCAGCTTGAATCTGCCGACTGCCCATTCTCCTCTGACCTCTAGCATCAACAAGGCTTTATCGCCCACAGGACTGCCACATACTGGATGTTTTTCCCTTTCACACCATTCTTTGTAAACCCTAGAAACCAACAACCATGCCACTCTCAAAATTGCTTAAATCGCCTATCTTTTCCATTCTGACATTCAGTTTGGAGTTCAAGAGATTGTCTTGACCAGGACCACACCCCTAAATGCATTGAAGCAACTGTCATGTGATTGGTTGATTAGATAATTACATTAATGAGAAATTGAACAGGTGTTCCTAATAATCCTTTAGGTGAGTGTACTTCCATCATAATGGTTCAATGCAGTCTGTCATAATTACTTTTACCACCATGCAAAATTTGTTTTTCAGATCATTAAACCTTTTGGCTACATTTAGCTCACCTCTCTATATATCAACACATCTAAAAGCTTCACTCTGCTGTACTGAGCAATTGGCTCTGCAGAGTAATTGCTCGATTAGCCATTTTGGCTAATCATCCCTGCTGGGATACAACACATTCTTTTGTTTTGCCTTCTTTGAAAATGTATTAGAGAGCAGGTCAGGCGGTGGGGAGATGTGATGGAGTTCACAGTAATGGAAGAACCCACTGAGCCAGAAGAGGTGGGAAAATATACAGGGATAAAAGAGGGCACACGCTCATTGGGAATAGAGGGAGAGATCGGAAAGTCTATTAATTGTCATAATGGTGCTTAACATCCCATCAGCATTGGCTGCTCATCAACAATGCATGGCAATCAGCGAGCACAGAGTTAGTTAAACCTTGCGCACAGAGTTTTATTTTATCATTTGGCCAGAAACATACTTCACGCACTGTGAATATCCAAATGAATGCTAAGCTAACACATTATACAATTGCTGACACGTGAAACATAGACGTTGTCTTGACACTAAATGACTTTACTCAATGACTCATGAAGTGACTTTTAAATTTCTGTGGCACTCTTCTGGATACGTTGTTATTTGGGTAGTTCACCATAAATATGACTTGTTCAATAAGATCCACTTCAAACTGAGATGTACACTGTAAAAAAAGATTTTTTGTAACTGTAACTTCACAAATTAACTCTTTTGCCCCATTGACGAGTTATCTTGTCAATTAAGAAAAAACGCTTCCCTGCCAATGATGAGTATTTCTGGCTTTCCGCAATACCGCTATTTTCCATCAGGTGTCGATCTTCCGCAACTTATAGACCGTTTCAGCAGTAACAACATAAACAAGCGGCTTTCGTGGTCATCACATAACTTCCTGTAAACTAAACATTAATTGTTTCGACAAGGTATTTATTTAAGAGTTCAGTTTCAGCAACTGGTTAGACCATTAAACAAACAGAAACCAGAAGTAAAGCTCAGACCAGACGCTCATCGCGTCACCGCACATGCGCCCGATGAAACGGTCTATAAAACCCGAAAGTATCACCATAGGCATGTCCGTGTATGTTTTGAGGATCGCTCTGAATCTGATTTCTAACAAAAGTTTTTCACTTTTTGCTCAAAATTTTGTGTTTTTGAAGAAACCTACCCATATTTGAGAGGTGATGAATAGAGACCTAATTTCTTTAATACATTTTTAGCCTTTTTTTAAAAAGCAGAGGGTCTGTTCTTTCATTTTGCATGGTATATTGTATGTTTATATATTTAAAGAGGAACATTTTCTGGAAGGCATAAAACTTGAAAAATAAAAAAGCTGGCGCTGGCTAGCACATAAAAAACGCTGGCAGCGAAAGAGTTAAAGGAATATTCAATTTTCTTAAAAGAAAAATCCAGATAATTCACTCACCACCATGTCATCAAAATGTTGTTGTCTTTCTTTGTTCAGTCGAGAAGAAATTATGTTTTTTGAGCAAAACATTGCAGGATTTTTTTCATTTTAATTGACTTTAATAGAGCCCAACATTTAATACTTAACTCAACACTTAACAGTTTTTTTCAACGGAGTTTCAAAGGACTCTAAATGATCCCAAACGAGGCATAAGGGTCTTATTTAGCGAAACAATTGTCATTTTTGACAATAAAAATAACAAATATACACTTTTAAACCACAACTTCTCGTTTAAATCCGGTCGTGATGCGTCAGCGTGACCCCACGCAATACGTCAAGAGGTCACAGAGGACGAATGCGAAACTCCGCCCCAGTGTTTACAATTGTTGAGAACGAGGATCGTTCCTACGTTGTTGTATGTCAACTGATACTAATTAATGTCTTTGTGTCAGTTTATTGTTTACAATGGTCCGCAAATGTGCGTTTTATATATGTAACACGTGACCTCCCTACGTCACTACGCATTTACGTTAGGTCACACTGGACTGGATTTAGACGAGAAGTTGTGCTTTAAAAGTGTATATTTGTTATTTTTATAGATAAGACCCTTATGCCTCGTTTGGGATCGTTTATAGTATTTTGAAACTCCGTTGAAAAAAACTGTTAAGTGTTGAGTTAAGTATTAAGTGTTGGGCTCTATTAAAGTCCATTAAAATGAGAAAAATCCTGCAATGTTTTCCTCAAAAAACATAATTTCTTCTCGACTGAACAAAGAAAGACATCAACATTTTGGATGACATTGTGGTGAGTAAATTATCTGGATTTTTCTTTTAAGAAAATGGAATATTCCTTTAAGTTTAATAATTTCTTGTTTTTAAAAGTTATGTCAACTTAAAATAGTAGCTTGGATTGACGTAAGTTGTTTTCAACTTCATGCTGCATTGTCGTACAGTTTCCAGTTGTGTGATACTGAGAAAGTAACATATAATTTATGATTAACACAACAAGCAAGAAAACAAGGAAGTCAATCTTGTGTAGCTAGAAGCATTTGCGTCAACACGCTTGCATGGAGTAATATACTTTGTAGCTCACTGTGGGGACCAACCTGTTATGCAGAAAGCTAAAAGTGCTCCTCAGGGTACGTCCAGAGTTGTACAGCAGGACTTTAAATGTGCTTTATTAGTTTTCGGAAATTGCTCTGGCACCTTTTAAACGGGCACCGTACGTTAATTTGTTCGCTGGCGCGCGAGCGAAGGCTGTAGACGCACCCGTGTTAAATATGTGAAAACTATACAGTGAGAGAGATGTCCCCTCGGGTCCGACTCCCCATTTCCCCCAATTTTCCATTCCATTAGGTAGATTCTTCGGTGGAGACGTCTCGGCCTGTGGGGTTTGAAGGTAGACAGAGAGCGCAAGACTATCATTGATTTGTCCTACTTTAAAGCCGCACTTTTTTGCACTTTTTGTCCAGACAACTCCCAGTAGATTTTCAACGTGTTAAATGCCCTGGGTTTCTCTTTTCAAATGCAGCCCCTCTTCAATTTTCCATGAGTGGAAAAGATATTTTCCTCAGCGTGTGTGACACGGATTGTATTATCATATTGTTAAAGGAGGAGGTGATTGAATGGATATAGGAGAAGAGCTGAGCATAGCTGAAGCTTTTGTTCGCTGAAGTCCCATATTTATTTCTTTGTTCCACACCAGTTCTCATTTTTACTTTTTAAACTTTTACAGAAATCTATTACTTTTTGCCAAAGCTGAATATGCATTCATTGATTCAATTGAGATTAATTTCCTTATGTCTGGGCATAGAATTTGGCTAAATGGGTATTTGAATGTCTCGAAAAAAATGTTTTATAGAAACGTTAGACAGTTTTTTACAATGTGGTGTAAGGTTGCACCTCTATGCAAAAAGTTATGTGCTTTGCTAGCATTATATTTCTCCATAGAGAAATAACAAAACAACAAAGAATTCAAACTCATGCATTTTGAATGTTATATAACATACCTTTCTCTTCAAAACGTTATCATATGTTTTAGTAGTAATCAGTACAATATTGTACATAGTATTGTTTTACATAGTTGCTTACACAAACATTCAAACAAGTTATTTCTTAACACATTTATCTGTAACACAATCATGTCCTTTTTCTGTCTTCTCGAGCACTGTTTGATTCAGTGTTGAAAAGAGAAATCTGAAATCTTGCTTTTTTCATCATTTATTTATAGCCGTTGTATAGTATTGTATGTACTGGCAACATGGCGTATAGTCACAGAAATAAACATGTGTTGCTTTCCCACAGAATGAATGTCCGTTAGTGTAGAGAACGGCAGTCCTCAAAGCAGAGGTATCTGTCAGCGTCTCAGCTCCGCTGCAACAAATATCTCCTGTGGCCCTGCAAAACATCATAGAAATGCACTGAGCAAAACATCCATATTATTTGGAGGAGGATTTGCAGAATGCCAAACCTGATCATTATTCATTTATGTTGTTGTTTTGCAAAGAAGAGATACTTTGAGCGAAAATACAAAGTGATATTTGTGTACAGAGGGATGTTACACATGCACACCTTCTCCTGTTGATGCACTTCCAATAAATGCAGTTCATACAACACACCTAGAGGACATTTTTATAGTTTTTTTTTTTTGGGGGGGGGGGGTAAGATTTAATGGAATTCTTTATTATGTTTTGTTTGAGTATCAGTCAATTGTGTCTGCTAAAATTGCATAAAAATGGATACAAATAAGGCAACTATTGAGATAAAAGAAAATGAATGTGGATAGCATAGCTCAGATAATGTGGTTTTGAAAGAATTAGATGAGAAATGTTTGAGTTCTTATTGAAAATGTGCTTGAAAATATTATTTCCTGTGGGATAGTGATGTTTTTTTTAATCTGTTGTGAGTGTGTAATGTAATAATATTAAGGCCTGCTGGGTGCTAAGGCATTTCAGTTTTTCAATAAAATAGTTTTCCAATAAAAATATTAAAAATTATTACATCCAGATGCATTTACATACTTGAGAAGCTATGTTATGAACAGACTAAACTTAATTGAAGAATTTTTATGCCCATTGGGTAATTATGTGTTTGAGCAGAAATCTTAGTTTAGTGTCTAAAGGGAAAATAAATAAATAGATAAGAGGTACAAATCAAGAAAATTAAGATAGAAGTCTTATTATCATCCATAGAGACAACATACTGTACTAAACTTTAGTATTTTCAATTGTAGTAAAGCAAACATATAATGTGGTATGTTATAGTACAGTGTTTCTCAAACTTTTTCAGCCTAAGGACCACTTTATCTGAGGACCACCTAACAGAATCCCACTCTAACACGCCCCCAAAAAACAACAAAATAGGAAGGATTAGCTAAATTTTAGTTAAATATGCACTAATAACTAATTTTTTAAACACAAATACAATGCTATGTTCAGAAATTTTTATATGAATTTTATTTCAGATGAAAAAGTACATGTGAAATAAGTTGCAGCTTAATATGAAAATTCTACTTAAATAAGTGATGATTGTATAAACACCTCATCTTTTGGGGGACCACTGGGGGGGTTTGGCGGACCACTAGTGGTCCCCGGACCACACTTTAAGAATTACTGTTATAGTATACTGAATTTTTTTCAGTCCACTGTTGGGTCAACAGGGATAATTGTTGGGCTATCTCTTCTTCACCCAATGCTTGGTTAAAAAAGCCAGCATTGTAACGTCTACATTCTGTAGTATTAACTATAGCGGATTAATAAACTATAAATACTGTATAGCTGTTTATTTTATATTTAGGGTACTGTAGTATTTACAGTAGGAATTTAGCTTCTGTTTAATATAATAAATACTAACATATACTATAGTGTTTTCAATGTTTAAATTAGTGCTGGGCATAGATTAATCTAGATTAATGTCATACAAATTAAACTTTTTTTTTTGCCCTTTTATACAAGTTTATTTATATATCATATATGTATATGTATATGTATATATATATATATATATATATATATATATATATATATATATATATATATATATATATATATATATGTATATGTATATGTATATGTATATATATATATATATATATATATATGTATATATATATATATATATATATATATATGTATATATATATATATATATATATATATATATATATATATATATATATATATATATATATGAAGAGTTTGGTTCCAAAACGCAATAAACGCCATTTTTGAAAAAAATGAGTTACTGCCAAAATCAGTATTATATCAGGTCAGTAGTTAAAAGTAAATAATTAATTTTACGCAAAATCCAATACCCGCCGTGATATTCTGTCATCTTTTCTCCCTTTGTTCCCAAAATGTGACAAACGCCACTCCTCCTTTTTTACAGAACGCAATAAATCCATTCCTGATATTACAGCGGACCATTCACGCAATGTAAACAAACATGGCGGCGCGCTGAGTACACGGAATCCTAATTTTCCTCATCTACTTTGTACTTCGTGATCAACAAACAAAACAAAATAATACTTTAATAGCATTGCTAAACCTGTGATGGTTTTCTGTGACGGGAAAGAAACGTAAGCCATCAACATCTAATAATTTCCGCGAGAGGCACTCGGCTGCTTGTTCTCCAGACAGCATCAAGCTTCTCATGCTAAAACATTGACCCCAGAGGATCTTATGAAAACTTTACATTATTTTACTCAAAGTCAACGAAAATCGAGCGGGACCAAAACATTTTACAGCTGATCGCTGTGAAAATGTAAAGAGACGACGTCAAATATAACCGCAGCAATGTGTTCTTAATATAACAAAGTAAGTGTTTTGGTTAATGCCATTAATGTTTATTTTTTAATCATTGTATACCACTAGTCAACTAAATAAATATAAAATGGTAAAGATGAATGCACATTTATACATTGATTTAATAGATTTATAGCATTTTGAAATAAAAAACTGTCATGGATTTATTGCATTTTGTGGAAAAAATAATTAGTTTTTATAATAAATCTTTGAAAATCAAGTTATGGATTTGAATTTCTTATGTTTTTATAACCTAAAGATGCTATGTGAAAGTTTGTAACAGAAAATAGTGGTTTTCATCTTGTCACTTTCTTGGTATAGAAAACACGTTTTTACCGAAATTTGTCAAAATGGCATTTATTGCGTTTTGGAACCAAACTCTTCATATATACATACATATATATATACATATATATATATATATATATATATATATATACATATATATATATACATATACATATATATATATATATATATATATATATATATATATATATATATATATATATATATATATACATATGTAAATGTTTCTTAAATACATACATGAATGTGTGAATGTGTATTTATACATAATAATTGACTTTGTTCACAAAAAATCTTTATTAAAACTTTCATTGTACCTACCAACAAAATTTCACACACAACCTTCACTCAAATGCAATTAATAATAAATTAATAAAATAATAAGTAAAAATAATGGTCTGCACTGTATTTTTTTACAGTGTAATATACAATCAATTATGACACACTTAATAAACAATTATATTTTACCCAAATAACATGGAACAGATTGTTGAAGAAATGTGTTATCTCTAACACAACACTGTTTAATGTGCATGCATGCACATGTGTGTTTTAATGTGAAAATGCATTGAAGGGCATTTCATAGATGAGTGTCCAACCCCACCAGTGTGCTGTGCATCCGTCCTCCAATAGAATTACAGCATGTAAACCAGAGGATTACTGTAGAAGGGTCTGTTTAGACTCTCCATGCCTCTGTGGATCAGCACATTCCCATGCTCTCGCTCCAGACGGATTAGCACGACCCAGCAGGTCCATACCTTCCTCACCTCTTCATACCTCAATGTCTGGACTGGGTCTCTCTCTCTCTCTCTCTCTCTCTCTCTCCCCTCTCTCTATCATTTTCTTTCTCCTTTACCTTTTCTCTTGCGACTAAGACTTTGATCACGGCAGGCTCCTCCGCCGTCTGCCATGGTAATTGCCAGGTGCTGATGAAGCCATCGGAAAAAATCTGTGTTCCACAGGTGCCGAATCTAGTTTTCTAAAGGTCAAGCAAAGGTGTGAAAGCGACAAGTATTTTCATCAGACAGGCTAAAAAAATGCATATGAATACTTTAGGGATTTGTGTGAAAGGTGGCGCATGTCATTGGCACTCATAAAAGAGAGGTATGGGTGTTTGCATGCAATGTAATGCCTGAGGCTGTTGTGTGCACACAATAAATTTGTAGTAATCAAATATCCTGCATTCTCCTCCATCCTCAGTCCTTAATCCATGCGCGTCTTTAATCATTACATTTCAATATTCCTCATGCTTTTAATCTGTTATTCATGAGTAGAGAGAAGAACAAAAAAAAACATTCACAATAAGATAACCCGATATCCAATAATGCCCCCACCAGTATAGTAAAGCTAATTAAAGAGCGTATTCATATCAGGGTCAACGCTCTTTTCAGGTGCTCCCTGAGGGGAGAGATGAGGCATGACAGTGCTGTTAGACAGCAAAAGCGCATGACAGTATTCCCACGTGAAAGAGCACTTAACAATCCACAGTCTAAAATATTCAACAGGACCACATCATTATCTGCTGCTGGCATGAAATGGGCGCTGGTTCTCCACTCCTTCTTGTTCTCTACATCATACAGGCTTTATAATGTGGGATTATGCCATATACAAAACGCTTTCTCATGACTGCATTACTGGATCCATGAAGCTTCTAGGCCTTGACCTCTTGCACCTATAATGGATGCAGGTCCTTCAAGTCTTTTAATGCTGTTTTTGGCCAGGATGTAGGACTGCATCGACTTTAAGATACTTTGAATTATACAGATATTCATTTTGCAGCCTTGCATTATCTCATTCGTTCCTCCCAATGTTGTTGCTGGGAGGCATGTCGATGGAGTCCAGACTTAAATGTCTTAATATGAAGAGGAAGTCTTTCACAGTTGCCCTAGATATCGCTTAAGGGGGTGGTAGGGTACACCCAGCTGAATTTTAAATGCATTATTTGGAAAGGTAGCATCCTTGATTAAGAGTTTGATACATCCCAATTAATGCATTAAAAAAAATGTATATATATATACATAATCTATTTTCCTGATTAAATCTGTTACATTTCTAATAGCAATTGGTTATATTGGTTATGCTTTTGCCAAGCCCAAACACTTTTGGAAAGTTGAAAAACTATCTAGGGACACAGCCAAAGCATTGACATCATCATGCGTTCTTAATTTTTCAATCTAAATTTGTAATTGTTTTAATCTTTTTTTGTTGTTTAAAACTAATTGACTTTGTTCACAAAGCTTTATTAAAATGGCTCAAGCTCACCTCTGTGAAGCTGAAAATAGAATATTAAATAGATTGGCTTTAGTCCAGATCAGTCAAGTTTATTATTGTTTATTTAGTTGTTAATTTAATTGTTAAAAATAATTGTGTTTACAAAACTGATTTAACTAGAAAGTTTATAATTAATCTTCTTTTATTTATAGTCATGTAGCAAATTAACTTTTAACATCTATCGCTGTTACTCTTCAAAAATGTAATATAATTGATCTTAGCCAAAGCCGATTAACCCCTGACATACAATATTCAAACGCGAAAATCAGTTTGTCATACTGGGGTAAACACACACACGCACACAAACTTATATAATAATAATAGTACTTGTAGGGGCCTCTCATTTACATTTTCAAAATATATACTCTCATGTAGCTCTTGTAGTGAGCACTTCTTGTTTAGATTTCAGAGATGTTAACAGGATCCTTCATTCTAAATATGTTGGTAAAATCTATTCTTTCAGACTGTCCGTTTTAACAAATTATTTAAATAATTAAATTCAGTAATTCATTAAGTTCTTGCTTCATCCAAGGGACTATTTAAACTTCATCACCGGAAAATACATTTTACAGATAATTGTTTAAAGATGATAAAATTGCACTAAAATATTTCGTCATAATTAAGATCATATTTAACTTATTTTTTAGAAGGAACAGAAAAATGTCAATTCAATTTTATTTATATAGCACTTTTTACAATTGCTTAATTGTTTCAAAGTAGCTTTACATTTATATATGAAGGAGAAAACACAAAAATCGATGGACAACATAAGCAGCAAAATACAGCGACTAGGATTAAACCCTACCCAGTCTCACAAAGTTTCGTGATATAGTCACATATTTTTTTTATTCTTTTTTCGTGCTATTATCACGAAATTTCGTGTTTTTTTGTGATCGTATAACGAATTCCTGTTTTCGTGTGATTATCACGTATTGGTTACTCAACTGCTTTTTCCTATTTTTAAACCATTGTCGCTTCGGTTTAGGGTTAGATTTGGTGCTTGCATTAGAATGTCACTTTATATATTGGTTTATACTATTTTTTCTGATTTATTTTTTTATATGTCGCCTGGCGTTGGGGTTAGAGTTGGGTTTGGTTAGGGATGTCATTTTATGTAAATCTAACCCTAAACCGAAGCGACAATGGTAAGAAAATAGGACAAAACAGTTGAGTAACCAATACGTGATAATCACACGAAAACAGGAATTTGTTATACGATCACGAAAAAACACGAAATTTCGTGATAATAGCACGAAAAAAGAATAAAAAAAAATACGTGACTATATAACGAAATTTCGTGAGACTGGGCTGATTAAACCATACTAGCGAGCTCAGTAATAACGTAACGCATAGAAGAGGGTGCTAAGTTAAGCCAATGTCAGCTGACTCCCTAGGGGTTGATAAAAACCCTAGGAAAATACCTCCTGGCTTAAAACAACACTTCACTTATCAAACTAAATAATTGTATACATTAAATACTTTAATGTATACCATTCTGTTTTGTTCAGTCTTTACTCTTTTTTGCACAATAAAAAACAGATTTGCTAAACAGGGCAAACTATGACAGCACAATAATGATAAAAAACACAGATAGGAGTGGAAATTTCTGTGTTTTTTTGTGTCTGAAAGGAAAACTCCAATAAATGCATATGCAATAAGGTCAGTTGCAAAAACAACAATGCAATGCAACAACAATGCAAAAACAACAATGTCAAGACATTTTCAGTGCTAATTGTTCAATGCATGTCTTTAGTAAATCCTGACTGGATTTTTTTTTTGTAGATTTTTTAAAGACAGAAGGGGCGTTTGCACTGCCACCAGTGTTGTGTAAGTTACTCAAAAAAAGTAATTAATTACTAGTTAATATATTAGATTATTGTACAAATAACTCTCTCTCAAAAAAGTTTGAATTACGTCTTACTAATTACTTTTCTAAATACTATTTAGTAAATGATACAAAGATAGGCTTTAAAAACGGCTCAAATAAATCATATAAAAGTACATAAATTATTCTGGTTACACTTTTTTTTTAAGGTCCAATTTTCACTATTAACTAATTTTGCCTCAATGAACTCCTCATTACTGCTTATGAATACTTCGTAAAGTAGTTGTTAAGTTTAAGTATTGGTAGGAATTGGGTTGGATTAAGGATGTAGAATATGGTTTTGCAGAATATGTGCGTTTCAGTACTTATAAAAAGCCAATATCTCGGTAACATTAATGCTAAAAATAGCTGAAAAATACTCCTCAAAGTATTTAAAGTGAGAAGAATACATAATAAAAAATTAGACCCTAAATGTTGATGTTAAATCCACTCTGTAACTATATTGTTCTACAGTCCATACACAGTATTTAGTTCAATTACATCAGAAGAAACTGTAATTAAATTACAGTAAAAAATAAAACTAAGCCCCTACTTTACTTTTTTAAGTCAAAAAGTAATTGAATTACAGTAAATAACACTGACTGGCACAAATTGTCAGTAATCTGGTCCTATATTTCTTGGAGTGTAGTCTTTTTTTTTTTTTAACTTGAATGTGTACGCAGACAAAATGCAACCCATCTCCTGGGCTACATACTACATTCTCCTGTACACGTATGCGTAGACCTATATCTACTAGTGCACGTATAAAGTACTGATGACGGCAATTGCTTCACGCGCACTGTAAGCGGATCCTTGTGTATGTGTAAAAACTGGACAATACTTCAGCCTTAAGGCTGCATCAAGAAAAACAGGGAATGCACGCATAGTTGAGTTATTAGAAACCACAGTTTACTGATAAATGGGGACTCCACTAAGAGACAGTGTGTAAGATAGAGACACACTAGCACTGCAGCTCAGATCAATTCCAATCAGCTCCCAAAGTTCCAGTCAGTTTTTTGAAATCGCACAGAACAAATTGAAGCAGTTATAATGTCAAACTGAATAAATGCTTTAACTTTCTGAATGGATAAGAAATGATAGCGTTAAACATAAATAATTGTATCTCACATGTAAAAGTTATGGTGCTACTTTACCTACAAGATTATATGCTTAATAACCAAAGAAGTGCTAAAAAATTTTGATTTTCCCCAACTGTAAATGCTTATTCTCTGCAGCTCTTTCAAAACATTGTGTATTGCTGACCGTCTTGACCTGCCTTGCTAAAATTGCAGACTAAAACACTGATGTACACCCTAAAGCTCTGGACTTCTGTCAGCATCCCCCTGTGGACTGCAGCTTTAATTCTGCTTTAGTTTACTACAAAGAGAAAGAGAGAGAGAGAAAATGTTGCTTTATTGAACATTTGTACATGTCTTGTAGTTCATTTCCATGGGGGGCGGTTGTGGTACACCTCAATGTGGTTCCTCTTGAATGAAGCACAATAGATTGGAAACCTAAGGGGAGTTTCTTTAGCAGAAAGTTTTTCTTCCATTAGGCAACCTCATTATCAGACACTGAAGTGTGTGTGTGTGTGTGTGTTTGCGCGCATGTGTGCGCATGCGTGTGTGTGTGTGTGTGTGTGTGTGTGTGTGTGCGTGTTAATGCTGTTGAAAGAGTGCACCAAACTATCCACCTAGTAGTTTAGATATCAGCCGTGTTACTGTAGATACACAGGTGAGGCTTCCATCTGTTAGCTTCCAGCCTTCATTTAAATGTCCCAGGTTCAGTACAAGTTAAGCTCTGTCAATTAATAATCCCTTTAAGTAAAGCCATGGGAAAATCAAATAAGGCACTTGAAGAGGCAGTAAATCATGTCATCGTCCAGAATCTGAATTTGAAGCTCATTGTTATTCTTGAAGATCTGCTTAGAACAGTAGTCCATCCATCCAGCCAACCGACGTCTCTAACAGCAGTCTTTCTGCAATTTAATTTAAACCATTTTACAGCTCAAATAATTCTTCTTTATTGGATAATTCATGTAAATGCATTAACTTATTTGTCATTGATGTATTATATTTGTGTGTTTCTAGTATATCAACAGAGGCCTGTTTTTACACACCTGTCAGCTAAACACTTTCTTTATTCTGACCATATGCGCTGATTTCTTTATCCCCGAAAGACGAAAGTATTTTTAAGGAATTCACGTTACTGACTCCTGTGCCAAGTCCCTCCGCCAAAGATGTAATTCTATATTGGTTGACGATTGGCTCTCTTTACTGAAAGGCGGGACTAGAGCTACCATATTGACTGTTGCAATCTCCCCCATTCAGAGTAATACCAGTGACGCCTTTTGTTCATTTTAAATCTTTGGCTCGGCACAACGTTATGCAACGCTTAGGTTGCTTAGGTGCGTTTTCCACACAGTTTTAGATGCAAAATATGAAGCACCCCTTATTCAGCGTATTCATCAAAGCATTGTAAATATTACAACTTGTGAGATTCACCAATCAGAGAGGCTTCTGAATTCTTAAAGCGTTTTTGATTTAAATTAATGTAGCATATCTTTTGTTTTCTGTGGGTGCTCAGCCATTTCGGTGTGTTCTCGACCATTCGGTGGGTGCTTGAGCCTCGGAGCATGGGATCGCTGCCTATGATTATGGCTATTGTTTTCAAACATTATAAGCATATTCAAAGAAACAAAAGAAATTTTCTGCTGATTCATTCATACGGTCTGTCAAACTTTAAATGTTGTCCACCAGCCATGAGTTATGTATATCAGTGTTTATAGAAGATGGCACTTTATCCAATGCGTTGTCAGCATGCTACTGTACTATGTCACTAAGTTAAGTTGCCTGAGGCAGCGAACTATTGATTTGACCCTGCCTGTAATGTTACTATAGAGATCCATTCCACACAGTCCCTGTGGAGCATGTAATAGCGAGGAAGGAAATTACTGCTAAAATTAATTCTCAGACACAGTTACTAAACACTGTTCACACAGGTGCAGTGATGTGGAGATCTCAACAGGAACAGGTGTAGCTCAGCATCGGCAACATGATAATTATTTTGATAGTATCTTAAAATGCAAACGTATATCAGGTTAGAATAAGAGAATCTAAATGAAAAGCAAAATGGGTTTGGAAAGTAAAGGTTTGACCTTAAGAAAAATTGTTATTGATGTAAGAACAAAGGCAGTATGAGAGTGCCCACCTTTTAGGTAAAATATCCAATTTTTATTATAATTTTTTTAAATAGTTTTATAGTTAGGGTACACCAAAGTGTGTAAACGTGGCTGAAAATGCCAGGCAGATGGCAACTGTGGTTGCTTGCCAGCGTTTTTTCAGCTAATGCTGGGTATACACCAAAATATTTTTTACATCTAATAAGATTTTTAAAATGTGATCGACCACAGACATGAGGATAAAAAAATCCTAGATTTAACTGTTTTGCACCTATTGTGTGTGGTGTGCCGTGGTGTGTGAAAGACAGCACACCACACCAGTGTTGTTTTTGGCAGCCCTTTTAGTTTTAGTCTTAGTGTAGTCTTTTGGATGAACATGCTTTTTAGTTTGTCACATTTTAGTCACTTATAAACTTGATAGTTTTAGTCAAGTTTTGGTCGACAAAAACACAAAAAGGTTTTAGTCAAGTTTTAGTCAATGAAAACACAAAAAGGTTTAAGTCAATTTTAGTAAAAACGAGTATTCTTTAACAAATTAATTTAGGTTAAAAAGTGTGGTGTATTTAATACTATTAAAATGTGCATTAAGGTTGTCCCTGAGGGCTTGCTGTTGTTTTAGTCGGTGTGCCTTCTGCGCACAAAAAAGTTAAGCCTGATATACCCTCATGTTGAGTTTGTGTGTTACACTGAGACTTCGCTTATAAAGTTGAGAAACGTGTGCCTCTTGTTATTTAAACACAAAATTTAAATGAAATCTGGTCCGCGGCATGGTGGCAGCCGGGTGGTGGGCGTGAATGAGACTGTGTTGACCCAAAACAAGGATAGGAAGCGGCAGCAATGCTAATACTTTGTAGTTAAAGGTGCAGTGTGTAATTTTTAGAAGGATCTCTTGACAGAAATGCAAAATAATATACAAAACTAAATTATCAGGGGTGTTTAAAGACCTCTAATAATGAACCGTTATGTGTTTATTGCCTTAGAATTAGATGTTTTATCTACATACACAGAGTGTCCCCTTACATGGAAGCCGCCATTTTGTGCAGCCATGTTTCTATAGAAGCCCTTAACAGACAAACTTTTTTACTAAGTTGTCTTCAACGATGACATGTTTGTCCGGTGGCGGCTACTGTAGCTTCTCTATGTGTTTTAAAATCAAGAGGTGAGCAGTGGACTGAGCCGTTGGTTGCAATTCACAACCTCACCACTAGATGCCGCTAAAATTTACACACTGCACCTTTAAAAACAGACAGATTTCATGCAAAATTAGCAGAAATGACATGCATTGTGAACGTCAAATTTATAATCATTTTCGTTCCGTCTTTTCTTGTCAATGAAAACTCGAAAGCGTCTCGTCATGTTTTCGTCACCTTAGAGACATTTTTAGCTAGTCACCGTCATGTTACCGTCATAAACAATGGGTGCGTCAACAAAATCATTAAGTTATCGTCATAGTTGACGAAAACAACACTGCACCACACATGAACAGATTTTTTTAACCAGAGTCTCAACTGTGAACACAGGAAATCTTTCAAAATCTCGCGAGACTTCAGAATAAGCTTGGCGGATGAAATGCAGGAAGAAATTTCAATGATCGTGTTTGGAATGATTTTCACAGAAAATTCCAGATAAAAAAGAAATTCGTGAAGTCTTGGAGACAGCGAGAACATGGTCTGTACGAGTTCACTTTGCGTCAACTTCACTTTGTGCTGCACCATGACTGCTTCAGTTTTCTATGATCTTGCTTTCTGATGGATATTGTTTCCTTTTACATGATATTCTACACAATCGGTTCATAACCAGGTTTCTTTTGGTGTGTACCCAGCATACAGTAAGTGCTGAAATATGATTCGTTCCAGTATAAAGATCGTTGTGCGATGCGCCAATTATGTGTTGTGGTATTTGTCCCCGCCCCTCCTCCACTGTGATTGGACAGCTGAGTAAAAAGTGACATTGACGAGCTGAGCATTTTACCCAATGTATTTTTTTTTTATCTGTGGGTGCTCAGCATTAAACGCATAAAAACACAGAGCCCAAGCACTTAGGGCAGACAAAACCCTCCAGCTGCTGCCGTTTCTTATTGAATTAAAAAACATTTGCCACGATTGCTTATATCTTTCTTAAAAGCTGCTGCTGTAATAGCTCATAACGAGAAGCCTATTCCTGTGAATGCTGATGCATCTTCCCTTATAACCTATTTATTTTATTGACAATTGATTTGAGAATTGTGCATTTAAGGCCTAAAAAAGAAAACATATGCCAGCCACACGTGAAAATGTCTTGGTGTACACGTCCTCTTACTGTTTAACAAGTTTGTAATACACATGCGCAAGCTAGACCAGCATAAAAAAGCATTAAGGTTGTAAATTATATTGCAAAGTGTTTGTCATACCATTGACATCAGATTGTACTGCTAAATTAAAAAATATATTGAAAAGTTATCTGTTCTTGTATGCCTATTGCTCACATAGAAAATACTACTCGGATAGATGCCGATAGTGAACGGATTTTCCCTAAAGGGACTCGTGTGAAGTTAAAGTGGAAATTGAGTGAGCTTATCAAGACGGTCTTCACTCTGACCTTCATTGTCTCAGTCATGCACTACATCGAAGTGTCACATCAGCAGCCTGAGAGGTTTTTGAAACCCTAGCGATACAAGTGGCGAAACCGCACGTATCCATGCATCACCTTTGAAACCGTCTACCTGCTCCAGAACCAGAGTGGCAGCCAAGCACATCTGATTAAGGTGAACAGATCCGTGTGTGAAATGCAGAAATGGCAAGAACAGTCGGCGATGAGGCGGCACGCAGAATGGGAATGTGCTGAATAGAGTGTGGTATTATGGGATGCTAATTGTGTCATTCTCTAACCAGAGAGCCCAGAGATGGCCGCTTGTTTCCATTCGGCAGTAGGAAATGAGCTCTTATCTGTCTCTCTGTAGATAAGAGTCTCTCTCTCTATCTCTCTCTCTCTGTGTGTGCTCTTTCTCACCCCTTTCTGCTTATTCAGTCTTGAAATTTACTGTACTGTCTCTGGAGATGAGGCAGTACAGCCCAACTGTTGGAGCACAACAAACATTGTGACGCTGTTTTGAGATTCAGCATGCAAAACAAATTTCAGATGACAGAAGCACTCTGTGTCACACCGTAGTCCCCGAAACACCCCTGCTGAAAGTGTTAAAAGTACACGCCGCTCAAAATGACAGTTCTGCTCCAGTGATTGCGGCGACGGTGAACACTCGGGTTTGAGTGCATGTCTGTTGTGCTTCTCGCTGTTCCCAGAAGTCAACTTAAAAGCGGCTAGTCTGGGGGTCGATGGATGTGTCGATGCATGCTGATGCAGTCAGAGACAGCGTTTTAGCCATACCGCAACATGTATTCCCACAACGGATCATATTTTATCGATTTGCAGAGGCTTGAAATTTCTTACCAACCCATAGGATTATATGAATTTATCTAGTCATACTACTGAAAACAACTGTGGATTTGGCCTCCACGGGCAAAGTTTTTTATTACATTGTTTCACAATCAAACCATAATTACACGTTTCTAAAGTGAATGTGACTCACATTTTGCTTTAGATGTGCTTTCCCAGATTGCACTTCAAACCCTACGCCTAGAGATCAATAAGGAGGCGCTTAAAAGCATAGCCGTGTCCTTAACCACAAAAAGGTTCAGTTTAATTAATAGGACTTTTTGAATCAATCAATCAAACGTCATGAAAACATTCCACCTGCTCCCTCAGGATAGGAAATGGACAGATAATACGTTTAATGGATGAAAATGAAGGTTGATTGACTGTCGTGTTATGCCATTTTAAAAATGCAATAGGAGACAGACACAGCATGTTTTGTTTCTATGCCTCAATGGATGATCTATATGGCTTTCTATCAGATCATTTCTATTAGCAATTAGACCTATAGTGTAATTTTAAAGCATTTTGAAGCAAAAGCACGTAATTGAATCAATATGCGTAATGTTCAGCTCCCATTGAATAATCAAGAGTCTCGTCCTGTATCTCAATTGGTAGATCATTGCGTCATCAGATCCCATGGGTTGAATTCGAAGGGAAATGTAATCATACACTGTCAGAAAAAAATGGACAATAAATGATCCCCAGCTGTCACTAGAGGGGTACCCCTTTAAAAAGTACACATTTGCACCTAAAGCATTCATGCATATGTCTACGTGTTGTTTTGTTTAATTTTGGTAGGGTATTTGGCACCTGTTGAAAGTAAAGTTTGTCTTTGGGGATAGATTAAAAAGAGAACTCAGCTTTGTCTGTGCATTGAATTTCTAAGTGCGTATTCTGCACAGCACGCTCCCTAAATATCTGGCTGAATTGATAATAAACCACTAAGGCCAAAGCACTACGATAAGAATAAATGAATAGTCTGAGGGGTTAATATGGACGAGCCATTTTCTGCACATGACTTAAGGCAGGTCATTGGTGCAGCATGTTATTCAACTTAATCCATTTTTAAACCATCATCAGGGATCAGAGACACACGCATTTGCACAGGTATCTTCCAGCCCATCAAAGTTTCTGGTGAACTGATTGCATAATAATAGTAGGCAGATTCTTCAGACTGATTTGAAAAAAAAAAATGAACTTGAAATGATTGATTTAGGTAGAAAAGCCCCTAGGGTCTCAGATCTCCATAATGTAAAGACAATGTCATCTTAACCTATACTGTATGCATATGGAGTATAAATTGTATAATTTTATTCTGAATGCTTTGCTAAATAATCACACCCACGATGTTTCATGTTGACTAGTTTCAAATGCGTCTGAATTTGTTTTATTTCAGCAGGAATCGGATTTCAAGGCCAAAAATCACTAAAAGTGACAAAATGCCACAAATAATAATGTTTAAAATATTTAGGATTTTTTTCGACATACGTTTTCATGAAATTAAACTCTTGCGTCAAAATATTTAACTCTTATCACTCTTTTTTGGAAATTTACTTTTTTTTCTGTTGTACAATATGAAAGATGACTTATCTGTTATCTCACATTTAATATGTTTTATATTATTCCATCCTATCTGGGTTTAGTGCATCTGCATGCACAGTGTATTGACCTGTAGCTGTCAGACAAATTGTATTTGCTGTCTTAGAAGCAATAATTGTTGAATGAGTAACTAATAATAAGGTAGTTTTTTTTGTGGAAAGCACTTCACTTTAACCTGAAAATAACAATTATGGAACTCTGCAGTTGTGTCTAAGATTGCATTGTTACCAGAAGTTAGTTATTACATTTTATAAAGTTGGAAATATTGATATTTTTCTTTCGAAATTGCATCATTTACCTTCAGAAGACCTTTATTAACCCCTTGGAGCCATGTGGATTACCTCTGTGAAGAATGAATTCCCTGATCCCTGTTCTCTATGATTATAAAGCTTGGAAGAGCAATGACATTTACAAAAATAACTCAAAATGTGTTAGTCTGAAAGTTGATGGGCATATGTATCTTGAAATGCTTAAAGGGTCATGAAACCCCGCTGTTTCAGCTCCAGTCTACCTCACCATCGTTTTGAAAATGCAACTTAAATGGGCATGAATGCTGTGAGAAAAACGTCAATGAGTGGGCGGGGCACATGATATAATATGCAATCTAGTGTAACAAATATAAAGATTTACTACTGTAAGAATAGGGTTATTACAGAAATTATTCAACTGTATATAATATTTCATTAAAACAAAGGTCAAGTAAAACTGTTATAGTTGAAATAATAGTGTGTTTGAAGATAAGAAAAAGTCCTCAGGACATGGTCTCGCATGCTTGCCTAGACGCAAATTGAGCAAAGTCAAAGTCCACCTGCTTCTCAAAGCTTTCCTGAGCAAAATAGTAGTTTATGCGAGTCACTGACAGCATCGCGGGGAAGAACGCCTCTCTCAATTTTTATGTGTTCTCACACTTACATTTTACTATACAAAATCGTATCCGTCTGCGATTGCCCCCGGACTCCCCTGCTGGCCTGGCTGCACGGGGAGTCATGCACGTGCATTCACACACACACGAAAAGTCTTGTCATTGGATAAGAACATGCAAGCTCATAAATAAAAATGAGACACCGACTCGTCATCAATGTTCGATGTACTATAGTGCTTTGCCACGTCAGAGCATGTAACCTTTACACAATATGGAGTTTAAACCTGAAAGATATCACAAAAGTTAAAAATTAACAAGTTTTCTCCTACTGGTAAAATTAACAGATGCTAACATTATCTTCTTTGATGTGCAACACAACTAAATCTGTTAACATCTAAAAAAAAATGTTCCCCAAAGAAATCCAAACGGCTCCAGGGTGATAAACAAAGGCCTTCTGAGGGTAATCCCTATGGTGTTGTTGTAGAAATATCCATATTTAAAACTTATATAAACTAAAATAACTAGCTTCCAGTAGTGCCGCCATCTTAGGGGGCACAAAGCAGCACCACAAAACCCTCCATAAACTGTGTACGCTCTCATCTTGAATGCGGATGCGATTTAGATGGCTGCGTTACCGGAAGCTAGTTATTTTCTTATATAAAGTTTTAAATATGGATATTTCAACAACATGCACATTACTATTTAACAGCTGTAAGATATAAGACATTTTCTAAAATAACTGAAAATGTGTTCATCTGAAAAATAATGGACATATTCATCTCGGACGGCTTCGAGGTGTGTAAATCATGGGTTTAATATCATTTTTGGCCAAACTATCCCTTCAATGGTGAGTAAATCACGGGGAAAATTTGATATACCTTTAAATCCTGCATAGGAAAAACTTTTTTAATAAAAAGTGAATATCTGTTTTGCAAATTAAAGGTTGCGCTCTGTCTTCTACAGTGTGGTTGTGTTCATGATGTTGTGTATAAGTTGTTATGGGTTATGTTTGTGGTGTACATTTCAGCTTTTTTATGTCCACATACCTTTTTAATACAGTTTATTCAGTCTCATATGAGTCTTTTCATGAGAAACTTCAAAAGCATCAAAGTCTTAGTTACATTCCCACTCTCGATCTCTCTCACATCATGTCTTGATTGAGCAGAAAACTCATTTTCCAACACTTTCTTGCAGGCAACTGGTAAATTATGATCTTAGTGGAAAGAATTTGTCAAAGGTAGCTTGATGCATTTCAGGAAGTATTGCTTTATCCAGGCACTGTCTTTTTTTAAACGTTTTCTCAAATAAATCAATAGCTATTTTCAGTTTTTATCCGACTCGGGAGTAAAAATGAGCACTGTAGGCCAATAGATTGTTTGTTTATGGGACACACACTGGCCAGGTCTAATTAGAGTTTGGTAAATGCGTTTGGTATTAAATTATAGCCCTGAATTACTTACTTGTCTAAATCATAAATGCTCCGCTCCTTACTGTGGTTGCTGCGTTAAGACCTTCGTATTATGATTGCATTGGGTTAGCACTTTTAGATTTTTGTATTGTTTTCTTCTGCTGGATTAGTTGTTATATCATTAAGTTCAAAATGTCAGCCTTTCAGCACATCCGGTGTGCCGGCCTGCCTCTGATTGCAGCTTGCTGAGGTTTAAACATGCAGACCCATAGACAGCTGCCTGTGATTTATTGTATCAGACGGCATGAGCTGCTTTGCAAATACCATGCATTGTCAGACCATAATGTGTAGTGGCTTTCGAAAATAAATGTTAACAATAACGCCACATGCAAAAGCCAATGGATAAATCTGCTCTGACTCATTGGCCATATTCCAGTCTGGGAGCTTGCCTTGTTAAATTCAGACGTGAGTGGATTGGATCAGGAACTCTTGCACCTTTGCATTGACTTCTGAGGGAACAATCTATATACCACAAATTTCACCGGCTGACAGGCGGCACCAACCAAACACGGCTGGAGATCTCTGTCACAGGAATGGAATATTTGATTCTATTCGAAAAATTGCTACTTTTCCACACAGATTGATTTAGATGGGTTTTAATGCAAGGCTGTCAGAGTCCTTTATTTTAAAGGGGACATTTCACAAGACCTCTTTAAGATGTCAAATAAATCTTTGATGTCCCCAGAGTACGTATGTGAAGTTTTAGCTCAAAATACCATATAGATCATTTATTTTAACATCTTACTTTGTAGGTGTGAGCAAAAATGTGCCGTTTTGGGGGCGTGTCCTTTTTAAATGCAAATGAGCTTATCTCTGCACTAAATGTCAGTGCCGTGGTTGAATAGTGCAGACAATGTGGTGATATTATCCCCTTCTGACATCACAAAGGGAGCCAAATGACCTGTTTTTACATGCTTGCAGACAATGGTTTACCAAAACTAAGTTACTGGGTTCTTCTTTGTCATATTTTCCAGGTTGATAGAAGCACTGGGAACCCAATTATAGCACTTAAATATGAAAAAAGTTAGATTTTCATGATATGTTCCCTTTAAGACTTGAAGATCAGTTTGATAATAAATGTGACCAAGTCTTTTTAAAAAAAACATCTTAAGTCATGTTTGTTTTTATGATTTACAGTTTTCTACATAAAATTATCCTACATAATATAAAGAACATTATGTGAAAAATAACCTTGATATCTTTAACGTGTCAAAGATTGAAATAAATGTGATATCAATAAATAAAATCAAAATTTTATGCTCCTATTCTCATAATAAAATGAGATTTCACAGGCAAAGTTACAAAAATAAAGAAAGCTCCCTGTGGTTGTTTGATAAAATGCAATCATGTATGTGATTACATTAAAGATTATGTTGAAAATCTATAGGCTTATGTAATCAATATTTTTCTGCTTACTGTGAACTTTCTGTGTTTGTTTAGCTTGCGACTTGGGACCCAGTTCATGGTCTGAATGGTACCCTGACCGATCGAAAGCTGGAAAACAACATGCGTGGGGTCGTCCTCCGGGTGGTCACCGTGCTGGTATGTTCCTCTTAGAGAAATTTTCATTTTATGTGAAGTCATTTTTCTAATTATCTATTTGAATTATAGCAACATTTGTTAGGTTATTGGGGATAAATTGATTCACATTTTTGTTAATCCTATAAACTGAATATCTACCCCTAGTGTTGCATAACGGTCACTTCACCTAGGGCCCTACTTAAAGGATATTGTAGTCCACAAAGGATGCCTGTCAGTACAAACCATTTCATAACTCATCTTAGTCTCCTTATAACTGTAGTTTTAACAGAATGTGAGATAAATAAATAAATAAAATTCTCTTCTATTATATAAATGACACCAATGAGACTTGATTAGGACTTCAACTGTCCCTGAATTTCTCGGTTTGACTGGACATCATACATCTTAAATAACCTCTGAGTAATCCATGTATTTATATCAGTGAAATTCGCATGAAGTCAGTAGTCTATACTAGGTTCATTAAGAGTGAGTTTTGGGGTGCGGTGAATGCAGAGAAGGGGATGTGGGTTATATTGAGATTTGAGTTTTGCTATCTTGCCTCCAGCGCCGATTTGAGTGAGTCCCTGGAGTTCTTTAAAGATTCAGAGGTTTAAATTCTTCATATCCCCGCTTTGAAGTCTGTCGGAGAAGAAAGAGGTGATACCGCTTCCATGCTTCTCTCCTCTCGCCCCATCTATCCCTCTTTTTGTCTTTTATTCTGTGATTTCTCTGCCTAACAGAATGCTCTGTGAATAATAGTCTCCCAGTCGCTAACAATGAACGGTCGATCTTGACGATAATGCCTGCTGTGGGTTTCTCTAGGGTTCCTGTAGCTCAGCTTATAAGTAAGAATACTATACTCATTGGGAATGAAAAGTATACCGTCCTCTATACATTCACTATTATTCATTTAGTAGATGCTTTTATCCAAAGCCACTTGCGAAGGAGAGGCCACTGTGTGTGCTGTAAGTCATGCTTGATAAAGCCATCTGACAAATGTAAATGAGTTGAAATGATGTCGATTTCTGCAGCTCAATTGGTCATGGGACTAGCAATTATAGGATTATGAGTTTGATTCCCAGAGAGAACACAAGTTGATAAAATGTATAGCTTAAGAGTACTGTAAATACAAAGGGCCCTATCTCGCACCCAGCGCAATTGACTTTGTCAGTGACGCATGTATCATTCGTATTTTGCACCGGCACACAGCGGGTTTTTCCCTCCACAGACGCACATCTGCAAACTAGGGAATGAAACTAGGGTTCAGCGCAAAAAAGGAGGCGTGTTGCAGCGCAAACCATCCCTGATGCTATTTTCCACTGACCAAAAAAAACTAGTCTAAAGTCAGTGGCACGTTGTGCGTTGTTCATTATGCTATTTTAAGGGCGCATGCTTGACCATAATGTATAGCGTGCACAACGCGCACCCACTTTGCTTATCTAATCTACACAGATGCAACAGTTATTTTTGCAAATCATAAATTGTTACAATAAAAAATATTAACACATGAGATAAGGGGAATCATAGTGGTGAGCATTGTGGTGATAGTTTTTATTTATTGTGTGGCTGCGTTAAAAAATTCTCATGCTAATAACGATTAAAATATTTTCATAAGAAACCTAAATGTATATTAACTTGATTTGTAAGTTTACTTTGGGGTTGGACCTTGCTTGCGTTTCTTGGGTCCGATTTCAAAGCCCCCAAACCCTTTCAGCGGTGAGGGTGGAGGCAGCGATGTCCTCTGCTGGCGTCAGGTCCTGAGGCAGATCCACCTCCCGTTACACGGTGTGCCTGATTTATGCTGGCAATCTTGGGATTCCCCATCTCCTGACATCATTGTAGCGCTTGGCGCAACGATGGGGATGCCAGCTGATGAGACAATTGTGGCTATTTCCTCTCACGCCTGTTTAACCTACGCTGATTTGGGCGTGTTTCTCCCATCCCCATACAAAACAACTTCTCTGTCTTTGACTGCTCTTACAAGAACGTCGGTCTCCTCAGCTGTGAACCGCTCCTGGCATGCGCCTGGTAAATCCGTCATAATAATAGCAATCCGCCATGGAACTTGCGCCCTTGCGTTTAAAGGGAATGTTGGATAGCGTTCTGATTGGTTTATTTGACGTTACGCCCAAACCACACCTATGAATAATGAACCTTCTTCAGACCAACCCCTTATTAATTTGCGCCTGGCGCAAGAGTTATTTCTTCCGCCGGGAAAATAGCAACAGCGCCCAAGATCCGCCCACAAACTCACTTGCGCATTGCGCTTCGCACTTGCATTTCAGATCGTTAAAATAGGGCCCATAGAGTCAATTGCATATGTAATTTGGCTTCCCTAGGGGACTAGAACTGAATATACACACACAAAACCAAGGCAAACCAAGGATCATGAAGGATAGTAAGCATCTCTGCTCAAGGGTATTAGCAGTCAATTAAAGAGTTTATTTTTCACTCAGCCTATTAAAACAATCAAAATCCTCAAAAAGTGAGCAAAAAGAGTGAAGGAATAATTTTGTCTGTTTTGTGCCAAAGAAGTTCCATTGAGCCTTGTGGTGAAACATATGGTTTGGGAAGAGGGGAGCTTGGAACCATGGGATGTGTTGTTGTTTGTAAAGTAAACCTTCAGGTGGTTGCGGAAAGGCACATGTTTCCTGTTGGTGGCTGATTGAATGCTCCCTTAGGTCTCACAGCTTGCTGGTTGCAGCACCAAGCAGCTTATACTCCCCAGTGCTTCCAGCTGCCCCAGTGGCAGGGATGTCAGGAATCATAGCGAGCCCAGATCTGACAACTTTTCACCATTCTGAAAAAATCTGGTCCTGTTCCAGGCATAAGCGCTTAATGGGAGAACACACATCTGCCAGAAAACCATAATGCAACATGATACCTGCTCTTGGATCGCTCAATAAGAGACAGTTTTGCATTGTTATGGGTCAAACACTGCATGGATTTTAGACTTCATGCATACATGCATGCATGATGCAGCAAGTGGCCATGTATGAACAATGGTGCTGATGTCAGGTGCATGCCCCGTTGGGCCACCTAACATGCATTGCTCCATGCCTATCATCGATTTTCGCTAGTAGCAGTTGAGTGTTCACAAGATCAGTGAGAATTTGAATCACTGCATGTGTAGTTTGGCTGGAAAGAATGGCCTTATAATGAGCGAGTGAATCAATGACTGGTAAAAAAGGGTGCTGGTGGAGGAGGCGGGGGGGGTTTATACCCCTTCCAGGTCAATTCAATAAGAACAAGGCTGAAACTCAACACAGATAACAAATGAGAATGGAAGAATCCTGTTAAAAGGGCCATTGCCGCTGTGCTTTGCCCCCACTTTAAGTGCTACAAATATTGTTCGGATCATGCTGATGGCCAATTGGTCTGGAAGATTCCGGTAGGGGTCTTGCATAGGGCGCTCGGAGGGAGGTCTGATGGATGGCACCTCTTGGCTATAGTGCGAGTTGGCATGCATATCCTCACTTCCTCTAATAGCTTATTGAACGAAGGGGTCTGGTGAGGATTAGAAAGCGTTGGCTTAATGTGTAGGCTGCATGCAGTCAATAACGCCCCTTCCGTGATAAATCTGCCTGACATATTCCCAGAAACACTTCAGCTATCAATAGGGATTTGTTTAGGAGATATGAAAAATAAACAGCGGGCTATTATATTCAGAGGGACGACGCAAGGGTGGCATCGGGTCACTGTGTTGAGCAAGCGGAGAGGGACGTGTGTGGTGCGGATACGTGATGGTCGGTCGCCGGCCTTCAGCTGGCAGCTGTGCGTTGAATGCAGAAATGCAGAGTAAAAGTTCCTCCAACTTCCGACTTTTCCGGATTGTATTTAGAGAGAGTTTAGAAATCGTTTAGTACAGGCAAACAATGGTGGCAACTATAAATCAACGTTTATTAATATTCTACTGCTGACTTCATGTGCAGAAGTGAAGAATTTTTTTTCAGAGGATGCATCTTTATCAAAATCTGCTTTCATGTTTTAAACAATGACTAGAACGAGATAAAATACTTCATAATGTGGTGAGGTATGAAGAAAAACCTCAGCTGGAGCCCATCATCCCCTAACACCAAATTATTTCTGTATGACAATAATGTATAGCTCTATGGTCGGTACTCTCTATTAAACATCGGGTTGGTTTAACCTGTGGTTGGGTAAATATTGGACATAACCAACTGTTGGGTTGTTTGAACCGAAATGGGTGGGTAACAAAAACCCAGCATTGGTTTAATTATAACTCAGCAGTTCCTTATGTCCAATATTTACCTAACCACGGGTTAAACCAAACCTATTTTTTAGATTGTATGTGTGCACCAACATTTATGCTGTTGTCATTTCATATTATACTCAAGATATTTTCCATTACAACAGTAACATAAGTTCTGATTTTCGATTTCCAGTCATCTAAGGCTTCAAGTTCAGAAACAGACAAAATGAGTTGTTCTGCCATTATTGATTCAATCTTATGTAATTTTAAACCTGTCTGCTAAATCGAAGAACCTTTTCCTTTTTTAAACTTGACAGCCATAGTGTGAACAGCCATTGAATGTAACAGATGAGTACATTGTGTTTCATGGAGAAAAATAATGTCAAGCTGAGAGAGACATGAGGGTGAATAAATAATAAAAAACCTTAAATTTAAGGCGAAATACTGTAAACACATTTTTAAAACACAGCATTAACTAGATTCATATGCTGCTAGTGTCACGGTGATCCGTGTCATGTTTTGTGTCTGTTCTATATTGTAATCACCTGGACACTTGTTAATTATCACATCATTCATTCCACCTGTGTGTCATTAGTCTTTGTGTATTTATACCAGTGTTTCTGTCACACTCATCGCCGGATCATTGTCATTGCTTACCATGTCTGTTTCCTGTGTTACTTGTTCTGGATGTTACTATGTTTTTGCTACCCTGTTACTCCTCGTGTTTTTGTTTCCCCATTTTATTATTAAATGTTATTTATATTTTGAACTCTGCGTTTGCGTCCTGACTCCCGTCCCATGTCGTGACAGCTAGAGGTACTGTATCTTCCCCACCTTCTCTCACACAGTGTAAATAACATCAGTCAGCGTTTCTAAAACGTTTCCTCGGCTTATACAGAGCGACTCTATAAAAGTTCTCCATATAAAACAATGATTTCACTGTGTGACCTTCATAAATACTACAGAGCCTGTTGGCCGTGTACGGCACTGTTTGTAGACCTTTTATGCAACACGACCAGGCCCAACTGGGCTCAAACTAAATCCAAATCACATCATATCCACCTCCAATAGTCTGCTAAGCAGTTTAAAAAAAAAAACATGAAGGAGCCGCTCATCTTCATCTGTGAACAGAGAATAATTACTACTACTAATGGTCGCCGATCCTATTGGTTTCTTCAGCCATAGGTGTAGTTAATGCCTTTTTAATCAGCTTAAAACCAATTGTATCTTTTTCATTTAAAAGCATAGACAAGCCCTCACGTATGGATTTAATTTCTTTGATGTGGGCACGGTAAAACCGTAAATCCCTAATTGAGCATTCGGGATCCCTTGAGTCAGTCAGAACCCTCTTTGAATAATACATGACTGACAAGTACCATCAAGTTAAGTAGTTTTTGATAAATGTGAATCTTTATATAGAACTTAGACAGGATGAATTCATTTTAATATTTAGTTTTTTATTACTTCAGAGAATTTTGCCTTAAATTTCCTTCAAGAAATGACTAAACATGTGGAAAACTCCACTTTTGCTGCCCTTATCAGTAACAATGATTTTAAATGAATTTGCTGAATAATTTACCAGGGCTGCGTTCTCCGAAACTACCTTAACGCTACATCGTTCTTAAGTTGTACCTTAAGCTGTACCTTATCGCTAATACATGTTTGCCGAAACGTTCTTAGTTACGTATACCTTCTGTAAGTCATTCGTTGGGAAGGTTGGTCTGGAGCACTCTTAGCTATACCTTATCCCACATGACTCCACTAGGGGCTATCACTTTCATAAAAGCTTACATTGCAGTCTAAGTAACTAAATATTTGTTAAAAAAAGTTGCAATACACTCCGTGTTGAATTAGGCAAATATTTTTATATTTAAAGAATAAAACATTTACATAATTAGACATCATTACATTGATGGTTGTTAGATTTTTAATTATGTTTTCCAAAGGGACGTCATCAGCTGCAAACTATTAAATGCTACAGGATTAAGAAACTATTTAAAAAATATATTTTGGGTGATACAGTTGGTGATACTGGCAGCTATACAGCGAATCCTACTATTTCATTTTTGCATTTCATATCCGTTAAATCTTAGTCTACCGGCTAGTATTTTAGCTGCATAAATAAATCGGGTAAAATTACAACAACAAAAAAAAACTAATTATGATGTTTAATGTTAATTCGACTTTGCATCGAAGTTTTTTAATGTTTTATAACTTTAAGGCAACTGCATGCTATATTCTTTATAAACATTCAAAATAAACTACGCACTTGATTACTGCTTGCTCCTAAGGTCAACAAAATTTCCACATTAAAACTAATCAAAGCTAAAATCTACAGCAATCATACTATATATTTATATAGGCTATTATATAATATTTTATATGTTATATTTAGACAGACAGGCTCCAAAAATGCGTCCATTAAGCTTTATCCGCATTGTAACCACGCTGCTTGCGCATCCAGTGTCCAAGCACAATAAACGCGTGAACTAATGAACAACAGCAGTTTGTACTTTATATTTTAAGTGTAATGCACAGCCAAGTACTTGCACGACCCACCTTATTCCCCTGTGCAATGCACTTATTGGGAACCCCTAATATAAATGATCCTTTCAAAGCATAGCGGATGAATTGGAGCAGTTTAAACATGATACGTTTGGAAATAAAGTTGCGGGTTTTGCACGAATTTGATATAAAATATAGAAGGTTGAATTTAGTTGTTTGCAATTTGAAATATTTTCTACCAGATATTCCTAATAAATTTAACTTGAACTATTTCTAAAATGTTTCTTTAATAAAGAACACCGCTATCTCACAATGCAGCGAAACCTGTTACATGAAGTGAATAATTGATTGTCAAGCGATCGATATCAACCTCTTCAGCACCTCCACCATGGACAGCACCCGCTAAGGTCGAACTTAAGAAGGTTTACCTTAAGCAACATCCTAAGGTATAGTTCGGAGAACACACGTAGGAAAGGTATACCTGTAGTTAAGGTTTACCTTAAGAGTCTTCGTAGCGCGCTAAGAGACAACGTTATCGGAGAACGCAGCCCAGGTCTTTAAAACTGAATATGACCTTGGCATGTGATTCTAAAGGTGCAGTATGTTTGGACATTGCTGGGCTCTATTGACTGCTTTTATTCACGATTTAGTTTAAGTTTTAATTCACGGTAGACAACACAGAAACGAAAGTTCTGGCAACGTGCGTGAAAACCGTCTACAACAGCATCTGACTCTGAAATCAAATACATTTGCATATTAAACAAAACTCCAAGATCTTACTTACATGTATGTGCTTCAGGAGCACACTTGTGACTGCTTCAGGCCACCTTTAATGTTACGAGCACCCTGTCGAATATAAAACCAATCTTAATTTCCCTAATGATTTCCTAATCTTTTGTAACTGTGTTTGTGGCTTCCAGCTTGATGATTTGATAATTTAATGCGTTGCTTTGATCTTCTTTTTCCAGGAAGAGCCATTCGTAATGGTCTCTGAGAATGTGTTGGGAAAACCGAAGAAGTACCAGGGATTCTCCATCGACGTTCTGGATGCTCTGGCCAACTACCTTGGATTTAAGTATGAGATATACGTGGCCCCTGATCACAAATATGGCAGTCAGCAAGCAGATGGGGCCTGGAACGGTCTAATGGGAGAACTGGTTTTCAAAGTAAGATGTATTTTGGTTATACCCTTCTAAATATTTATCTTTTTTGCAGTAACCATGTTTTTGGTGAATTGATTACCATTGGCAAGATCATTTTTTCTGTGTTGAAACCATGTCTGATTTAGTACTTTTGGGAAGTCACGTCAGTAGGCAGCAATGTTTGCATCAACTCTGGCCAGTTATTTCAGTCATGCAAGACTAAAGTAATATATACTTGAATGGGGAAAGACAGACAGTATCTCTACAACCACATGACAAAATTGCAATTAAACAACATATTTCGGTAACACTTTACTTGAAGGGGTGTTCATAAGACTGACATGACACCTTCATAATCATGACATGACACGTGCTATAAACATGAAGGAGATTTTATGCACATTATGTCATTGTCATTTGTTCAATTATGTGATTTTTACTGTAAAGATGTCTTTGTTATGACAACTTGACATTAACCAATACATTGTTACTTGTCATGACAACTTGATATTACCAAGACAACATAACAGACCACTTTTTACCAGTGATACAAATTGAATTTGTCATTAACAGGGTTCCCACGGGTCCTTGAAATCCTTGAAAGTTTGTGAATCTGGGGGAAAAAATCCAAGGCCCTGGGAATTTTTTGAAAATATACATACATAGATACAGGTCATTGAAAATGCTTCAATCTATTTTATGCAAGAAGTTTTCTGAAAAAGACACTGTGTCGTGTAGGATAATATCATAAACATTCTAGACTTTTTAAGCACACATGCTAAACTGATCGCTTTAAATGCTTATATCTTCTGTATGTGAATGTTGATTCATACCAAAATGCTTTTTGAAAATGTCTCAGGTTACGTATGCAACTGTTGTTCCCTGAGAAGGGAACGAGGCGCTGCATCTCCCCTGCCATACTTCCTGCATCCCTGTAATGCCGTCTTTGGCAATATTTCAGATAGCGATATACTTCCTGGCTCCCACGTCACCCTGTCTTTGTTGTTAAGCCTCACCATTGGTTGAATTTGATGCACTTACCCCTGGAGGCGTCCCCAAAGTGTCACCGAAGTGACGCAGCGTGAGTTCCCTCGAAAGGGAACTGTAACAATGTATCTTAAAAGGTAACACAATGTAACCTTGCTCTCACTTGAAATGTGTCCCCACATTTAGTCCTTGAATTTGAGGGTATTGGACCTGGAAAGTCCTTGAAAGGTCCTTGAATTTGAAGTTAACTAAGGTGTGGAAACCCTGCATTAAAATGTCACTTAGTGTGAATACTCTGTCATATAGTTTTATAACAGTGTTATGAATATTTTTATTGACCTCAACTTCAGTGGTACAAATATAATTTGCATTCAAATGTCAGTGTTAATACAGTTTTATAACAACATCATGTATATTCTTTAGTTCATAATGTTTTTTTTAAGTTTCCTTCATGTGTTTAACAAATAAAATCAATTATTCAATAATAATAATTAAAATGTATAAAATTATATTTTATTGCATTTGGAGACCGATTCACAAAAAAAAGAAAACAGTACAATAATGGGTTAACCCATGTTATGTTAACCCATAAAGCTAGGTAGTTTCTTAAGTTTGATCATTATTCTGCTATGTCATGTTTATGACAGATTTATGAGAAGTTAGGATGTATTGCTTTATGTCAAGTTGTCATATTAAAGACATCTCAAACAATGTAATCTTTGCATTAACAATTACATAATTGAACAAATGACACTTAATGACAGCTGTCATAAATGTGCATAAAATCTCCTTCATGTTCATGACACGTGTCATGTCATGATTATGAATGTGTCATGTCAGTCTTATGAACACCCCTTCAAGTAAAGTGTTACTCATAAATTAAACCTGACTTCAACTGTACCATAACTTCAAATTGTGCTAAAAGGAAAATTGTTTGAGGCTGTTTTTAGCTACTAAAACATTGATACTGAAAAATTATTTTGGGGGGCACCTGCTGTACATTATACAGTGCCTTTGTATTTTACATTTTATTTTCACAATTCAAAGTTCATACATGATTTTGATGATGCAGAATATTTTAATGCAGTCAGCACCGTCTTTTATCGGATGCCACATTATGACTACTATATAAGCCACCAACATCTATGATTTGAATTGCATTCCTACAGTATATCTTCTACATTTACAGCACAACTTTAAAATTTCCCTAAAATTCCCAAATAGCCTGAACTGTTTTGATAAAAAAAGAGCACAGATTTCTTACATGTAAACAAAAAAATAAGGCTCACGCTGAAATGCTGTCCGCTGGCAGAAAAACAAAAGGGAAATCATGCAGCAGTGAGAGGTCAGACATACACTTTTAAGGGCCATTACCCAGAAACCCCTGCTGCTTTTCATTCCACAGCTCTTTACAGTTCCACGACACGCCTCCATCCCTACTGCTCTCTGTACTGTGAATGTTTCTCATCGCTGTTCGGTCAGGGAGATGGAAACGCCAGCCAGAGTCTATTGCCGCTTATCTCTGCTCCCAGAACGATGAACCAAAACGGAAGGAAAATATGAGCGAGCTTTAATCCCATTGTTGCGGTCCCTGTTAACACATTGTTTTCCAGCGACTTTAAATCAGAGTGCTTTTATGAATCAACAGAACTTTAAGGTTTTACTGCAATTTGGCATTTCGGATAAAAAGTTGATTTGGTCTGTTTTTGGATTTGTGTGTTTGCCTGGTTAGCATGGTGCAGTCAGCCTCTCCTGGTAGATGCTGTAACTGCATCATTTGGCTAAAAGCCATTCAAAAGAAAATGCACATTATGATGGAATATGATAGATAGATAGATAGATAGATAGATAGATAGATAGATAGATAGATAGATAGATAGATAGATAGATAGATAGATAGATAGATAGATAGATAGATTTGTTCCTATACCATCAGTATTAAACATACAGTAAGTACTGTACATAAGTACAGTATTAAACATATCTAAACATGCAAGCACATTTAAAGACATTATACCACGGGTCTGTTGAATGCTGCATTCTGATTGGCTGAGAAATGTTCTATGGGTGTTGATTATTTTTCTGTAAACTGCACACCTAACTTGTCAAATGTCTCAAAAATAGGCACCAGAGCAATGTTTGTGGTAATCGTGGTATAAGCGGAATAATTGACTCTGGTCCTTTGAATTATTTGAAAATAATGCACACCTGCGGTGTAACGCATTACCACCTTGGTGTGCATTATTTTCCTATAATTCAATGGCCCGTCGTCAATTATTCCTTCCATAAAACATTTCCCCATGCCAGGCTTTTGTACTTAGAATAAAGGCCAAATGCCCATACAATAGATAGCTTTTATACAATAAATGGCCATTTCTGCTCATTTAAGCATTTTGTTTCCTTAACAGACCATGAAATTAGCAGCTTTAGTGAGCTGTAAATTAATTGTATGACTGGTAGGGTAAAGTGACATTAGGATGTATTGCTTACATTACGTACTTGTCTTCTTTCCTCTTACACAAGCTTTGCTGATATGTTATTGTTAATGCACTCATTTATAACATCATCAGTGATTTGTTTCAGCCGCGACCAGCTGCTTACAACCCTGCAAGCTGAGCTCAGGAAAAGTGTGCAAACGTGGCTAGTGGAAATTCATAAAAAAATGATAAGCATTGTTAATCCACGGCCACTGTTTATTTTATCAAAAGACATGGAAATTATATGCACATATTAAGATGGATGCAGTTCATGATGGTTTTAAGTTACAGTAGGGAAAAAAAGTCATGTGATTATCAAGTGTGGTGACCCCTACTCTAAATGTGACCTCTGCATGGCATGAACAGACGCAAAGCTGTTGGCTTATGTTATAATGTAATGACTATAAACATATATTTCATTACACCTCCAATGAGCATGGTTGTTGAGTATCGTTGGATTGATTTTCATCCCGCAGTGGAGGTGTAGAAAAATTATTCCTCACTCCTTCACAGCGTTGTCAAGCTATGCCCTTGTTATTGTATTGCAACCTCTATAGCAGCAAAAAATTCAAGCATATAAGTTATTGATTCTGTTGTAAGAAATCATTTACATTATCAGTATTTTATCATTTGTTCCTAATTTTATTACAATCGTATCAGCATAACATCAATTCTATGCTACAATCTGAAATCTACTTTAAATGTCTGTACTTCAGTTTGGCTCTATAGTTATAAAGCAAGAAGTACATGACAAAGGATTTCACGGCGAAACAATGAAATGAGAACCTGTTGTGTGGATTAGCATGTGTGTAGTGATCCAGGGGTCGGATGCTTCTCTAACCTTGCTCAAACACTGGGGTCTTATGAGGCTTCCTGATCTCTATAGGTGGCAAGGCAGGTTAATGGGAGTCAGACTTTGTCTCTCGACCTCTGATTATAAAATGCTTTTGTTCTGCAGATGATAATGTCTCTTGACAGGATCTGCCCCAGTGCTCTTGAGCTCAACTGGTCGCTGTTATTTCAAGAACTGCCAGAAGTCACAAAAATTAGATGTTGTTTTGCATTTGAAAGCCTTAGAAATAACTTTGGTCCTGGCAGCAGACTGCACTGCCCTAAACTACATGGGAGGAATCTATGGAGTTTTCTTTGTGTTTGGGGATGATATAAGGAAGAATGCATATTTTTTGATTTATTACCCTATTATCAGATGTGTTCTTTTTAAAGAGGGGATTGAAGCTTAACAAGTAAAATAAATAAATAAAAACCAGATTTTTATATTTCCTGAAGAAATGCATATAAATAACCTTTAAAGCTCCACTGTGTACTTTTTTGAGTTAATTCTTAGCAAAAACCCATGTTTTCTTTCAAAAGTATGTGCTCATTCATGTGTAATTACTTCCCACCCACTAATCAAAGTGTTCTCATAAGTGTAGAATCTGCTATTTAAAATACATACGGTCGAATCGATCGACTGGCATCCATGTTGTGCCTCCATCTTTGAAATACATTCGCCGAAGAGGGACATTCCTGAAATTCAAGCTTCGCCTTTCGCGCTTTCAGACTACACTCACGCTGGCCGCTAGCTGAAGCCTCCATAGGTTGCATACGTAGGCGGTATAAGTCATTAAGACAGTCTTATTTCGAAAATTAACAATTATAAAGCTGACAAATATTCTTAGTTAATAGTAAATTTATGTAATATGCTTATGACTTGCGAATGTAATGCTCAGTTAATTTAAATAAACCAGGTTTGATGACGTATGCAGCCTATGCGACCTGCGTAGACTGAATCCTAAATTCGGATTTTACAACAGCCGCACACCGTTATGAACCTGCGATCTAATGCTTTGATTTGAGGCAGATTTGAAAGCCTTTTGAAGACCTATTTTCGAGGACAATAAAACACGTCGCCAAGGAAGCAAAAAGGGGATTTAAAACGACAACGCGACAGGAAAAACATCAAGACCAAAGTCAATATTGGAGTAATGTTAGTTTTCCAAGATCATGAGGCTCACAGGACCCGAAGTTACCTACTTTCTATCTTCTCCACAGGTAATTCAGCATATTTGTTTAAATATATACAGTCTATGGTGTAAACTCAAAGTTTTATAGTTGCTTGTGTAACTATAACATGGTTATGCATAACACTTGTTAGTGTAAACATGCATGTGGTTTAATGTGTTCGAACAGGCACACGCCATCTCTCCGCCCATTTATGTAATCTGAGGTACTGAGATAAATGTTTTTCATCTTTTCTGACCTCTAGCACAAACATACGGTGTACAGCGCTATTTTTAGCCTTTCATTGATAAAAGCATCTGATCTGCGCATCTTTCGTTTCATTGTACAAGCGTGTGAAAGTTGCGCGATCTTTTTTCACCAATTTCAGAGAAAGCTCTTACATATACACGGACATGTAACGTTTACTTAAAACATAAGCGTTGGACTCTGACATAAAATTAGTTCGCGTCCATTTAAACCCGTCATTACTCCCGCTCATGATTAAATGACAGGAGAGGGACTCGTCCACAGACCATCCCCTCAATAATCTGGAGGGAAGCGGTCGAAAATGGACAAAAAGAGACGGATTTAAACACCAAGTGTAAACGTGATGTGTCTCTCTCGTCCACTTGTGTTCCGATCGACGAAAACACATCTTAATACCAAATCTAACTAGGGGTGCGTATGGATTCAGATGTTCCAGATCGATTAAATTTCGATTCAAAAGCTATAAAATCGATTTGATTTCGATTCTCGATTCAATTTTCGATTCCGGTTCTCGGGTCAGGTTTAAAGCCACAACACTATCGTTGTTGTCTTGCTTGCAAAATCTAAAATGCATCTTACTTTTTATGTGAAGGTGGCATCAACATCGATAAAGCGCCTAAAACTTCCATTTTGAGCGCTGAATGAAAGAATGACAGGCTCCTTGGTAACATCACGCAAGGCAAAAAAGAGAAGAAAGGAAGAAATTACCTTCAAATAAATAAATAAATAAATAAATAAATAAATAAATAAATATATATATATATATATATATATATATATATATATATATATTTGAAAGTAATTTCTTTCTTAACATGTCAATATTATTGTGTAATTAATTATAAAAAGCCTCTTTTTATGTCTAAACTGCCTGTACTAACATGTATTTACTGTAAATCTGCTTTGTGTAATTAATAAGATTAAAAATTACAATTGTTTAACAGCCCTAAAGAAAACATGTACATGAGCAATATCATCTGTGAAAACCTTAGGTCTGAAGCTTTGCAATCAGACTCAAAGTGCTAATTGCGCTTTGGTCCTCTGTTCTTTTCTTTGCAAATAACAAATACCCAGTTTTTTCATATTTGTGAAATTCTACTTTTGTGCCATTTTTTTATATATTTTAAATTGCTCTCAAAATGTTTTTCTTCTGTTAGGTTGCTCCTATGAATCATTGCATGGTTGGTCTTTAATTTGTACCTTCTCTGTGTGTTTGCTTGTTTGGTAGAGAGCAGACGTTGGTCTCTCAGCCCTGACCATCACGCCCGAGCGGGAGAGCGTGGTAGACTTCACCACTCGCTACATGGACTACTCTGTGGGTGTATTACTGAAGAAGGCCGAAAGGACGGTGGATATATTTGCATGCCTGGCCCCCTTCGACCTCTCTCTGTGGGCTTGTATAGCTGGCACAGTGCTGCTGGTAGGAACTCTTGTGTATCTGCTCAATTGGCTCAACCCTCCTAGACTACCAATGGGCTCGGTCTCATCCACCACTCTATACAACTCCATGTGGTTCGTCTACGGCTCCTTCGTTCAGCAGGGTAAGTGCATGTGAGCATGTGACGTGCGCTGCAAATATGTGCTGGGGGAATAAAGGAAAATTCAAGAGGGAGAAAGAGATAAGGAGAAAAGCAGGGCACAAAGATAATTTTAAGTACTCTCTTGCTTTTGAAAGCTTGTGTGTAATGAGAGAGGTGTGTGAGTCAGGAGATTCGTGTATACTTGACAAAAAGAGAAAAATACAGATAGAGGGAGCCGAGGGAAGTTTCAATTATACGTAGATCAAATCTGCTTTTCTTTTCAAAACCCCTTTGCAACAGGTCAAAGCTGGCCCTTGGACAAAAGATGGAAAGATGAAAACTGACAAAGGGGAGGGGAGGGGCAAGCTTGAGGAAAGATAGATGGAGGAGAAAATCTGTGTATTTCACAGAGCACAGTGTTGGCAGGTGTGAGGGTTTTGTGTGTAATTGAGTGTTGATATTAGGAATTATCCGTGATAGTTTGGCATAACTACAGGGGGTTTGACTTTTAAGCTGCTCAAAGATTTATGCTCATTAATGTAGATAACCAACATGTCAAATGTAACTACACTTAAAAATTAGGGCCGGGACTCGATTAAAAAAATTTATCTAATTAATTAGAGGCTTTGTAATTAATTAATCGAAATTAATCACATATAAATATTTGACCTGAGAACATTGAGAAGTTATTTTTTCACATGGATTTTTAGTATACCATGAATAATGACTAAATACATAAGCTTAAGCTTTATTGTTTATTTTTGTTCGACCAAGTTCTTGTACCCGGAGTCGGGCTAACGTCCACGCTAGCTGCTATATGTTTTGCATTGAGATGATACTTGAGGCTCGATGTGCTGCGGGTGATATGTGAATTCCTTGTTGCATAGCTTACACACAACCATGCTCTTATCGACGCTTCCATCCGTTCGTTTTTTATTTAAAAAAATTCCCATCCACGGGGCCAACCAAAGCGATCTCATCAGCTTCTTCGTTCATGTTCACTGTGGTTTGTTATTGTCTGAAGTCATGAACGCTAGTTGGTGCTCCAGTATAATGGGTCCGTCAAAACTCATCCAATGAGAAATGTTCCGCGGTGCAAAAATAAGTGCGATTAAAATGCGTTAAAAATTAATTAATCTTAATTAACGCGTTAAAGTCCTTGCCCTATTAAAAATAATAATTATTATTATTAAATTTTAAAAATAGTTTTTATATAGCATAAATATTTTAAGTTTATCAAACCATTTGTGTGTATTTTTGTAAGTGTTTAATGTTTTTGTAAATAATTTCTGTTTTAGGTTATGATTTAGTTTTTTATTTATTAAGCAAAGCGATTTTTGAGCATTTGACCTAAAGCAATTGCTTTAATGACAGCAATAACATATTATTTTTAGGGAAGCACCGATAGGACTTTTTTTGGCCGATACCGATTTAAACAGACAACTTCTGGCCGATACCGATGCCGATATCGAACACAAAGATATTAAACACTTACAATACTATACAGTTGGTCTATTAGCTAGTTTATTTCTGCATCAAATTATTTTTACTGAACATGGATTTTATCTAATTAACATTCAACTGACCAACATAATAAGAGAGGCACAAATTAAGCTAAAACAAATATGATAAGACAGCATGACAACCTTCAAAGGTGGTTTTTGCTACAGTATTCGGGATTTATTTTATTAACAACATTAACTAATTTTTTTACATATAATGGATTTCTTTATGCAGTTAATAAATAAACAATCAGTATCTGCCTTTCTCGTGCTATTGCCGATATGCCGATGGTTTCAAATTCATCAAAAAACGGCCGATAAATATCGGCGGCCGGTACATCGGTGCATCACTATATTATTTATAACCAGTGTTAATGATGGGTAAACTGGACTGATATACTGTATAAACAATTTCTGCTAAATTTTACAATTTTATGTAATTTATAATTCTTAGGTAATATAAATATCAAATGACTGTAGAGTTTTATAAAACCAGGACACTAGGGAACTGATGAAACAGGTTGCTTTATGAAATGTGCGCATCAAAGTTACTTTAATGAGAAAAGCTTGATCGTCTTTTGATTTCATCAGTCTATTTCAAAAGCTAGGATAAAAGTTTACATTAGCTTTTTACTGCTTAAATATTGAAATGTTGAACTTATTACCTTTATTCAAGTATTGCAAGACACTTTACATTTTAATAGAGTAAAGTTTTGACGCTATACCCTCTCTGAAATATGATCTTTTTTGTACTTTAACAATATAATAATGCACACAGAATTGGGAAGGGTTGTTTTCAGTGGTTTCTTGGAGGTATGGACTCAGGTGTAGGCAGTTCATTCCACCAGAGAGTAACACAATAGTTAAATGTTTTTGTGACTGATTTGGTGCCTCTTTGTGATTGAACAACTCAAAACTCATTCACAATATAACATATATCTAAGTTTATTAACATTTATTAGGAAACAACAATTAGGGAGACATGACATCTCTTCATTATGTATGTGACATTTCTAAAAGCAGCATTAACATGCTGTAAGCAACTGCTGCAGTTTCAATTCTTAATCTACAGTTTGTATGCATTTACATTACCTCATGCATGTATCAGCCAATATGTTTATTCTGCTAACTGTTAGTTATAAATCTATCCGTTAATAATCATTACTGCATGTTGTGCTTATAGAACACCATTGACCTGTGGTAAATCACTAAAACATACAGATTTAAAGGAAAAAAGTTACAGTAATATAGCTGCGTTCATTTCTAATGTATTACCTGCATCTATATCTACAATGGCTTTGAATGCATCTAATCAAATTTGAGTTTACAGATGTAATTACCTGCATGAAAAAACATGTTTAAGCATGGGTGCAGTTTTGCATAAACAATGCAATTTCCTTAAAAATGATGTTACACAGAATTATTACAGTAAAATATAGAGATACATTGGATATGGTTCCTTTGGTAAGCACTTACTTTTTCCATGGTGAGGTTAACATTTACATATAATTGCCTTTAACCAAAAGTCAGTAAATACACATGAACTGGTTATAATGGTTATTATCATAATAAGACAGCATAATTGCTGCCTTGTATCTGTGTCCACTGCAGTTCTAATTGCAATCTCTGCTGCTTTGTAAAACACCCTCATTATGATGAAAAATCAGTTTACTAATTTGATTTCATCAGACAGCTGAACCAAGATCTGCTGCTATTTAGGATGAAAATTTAAAATGGAGATGATTATAGTACATGCCATGGCACGGATATAGCAAATATACACTCACCTAAAGGATTATCAGGAACAGCTGTTCAATTTCTCATTAATGCAATTATCTAATCAACCAATCACATGGCAGTTGCTTCAATGCATTTAGGGGTGTGGTCCTGGTCAAGACAATCTGCTGAACTCCAAACTGAATGTCAGAATGGGAAAGAAAGGTTATTTAAGCCATTTTGAGCGTGGCATGGTTGTTGGTGCCAGAGGGGCCGGTCTGAGTATTTCACAATCTGCTGGGATTTTCACGCACAACCATTTCTAGGGTTTACAAAGAATGGCGTGAAAAGGGAAAAACATCCAGTATGTGGCAGTCCTGTGCAGAGGTGTAAAGTACTCGAGTAAATGTACTTCGTTACTGTACTTAAGTATTTTTTGGGCTACTTTGTACTTGTACTGAGTATAAAAAATATAAGCAACTTTTACTCTCTACTCAATTACATTTTTGATTGGGTATTTGTACTCTTTACTCCACTACATTTGAAATTACACTTAACGTTACTCGCTACATTGTTTATTTCGTCAAATAAAAACGAGACGAAAGTGTCAGAGGGTGATGATGGATAGAATCTGTGGTCGCGAGGTTACACACACACACACACAACTTCATTTGGCGCTGCGCAGAGCAATCGTATGAAATCAAAGTACTGCGAGAGCGAATCAAATGCATATGGAGAAGTCTGGTCTCGCGGTACTTTGATGTCAAACGCTGAATGGCTTGCGTTGAGCCACCGTAGTGGGACATCTGCGTGCTGCGTATGTCATAAACTGTAGAGAAAAGTTTGCGTCTGGTCTGAGAGAAGAGATAAAGAGCAAACATATGGATGCATATCACATTTGCTTCAGTCAAGGGACCCTTTGTTAAACTTGTGATGCTACAATCAAAACAAAAGTGATGCGCGATTGCAGGAGGGTCATCCCGCAACTCAAAGGCAAGCACAAATGTTTAAATACTCTGATGCTACTTGCAGCTAACCTGAGCTGGTACATAACTTGATATAACTTACTATATAAGCCAAAATAAACCAGCGAGGTCCTGTACTGATTGCCCGAGTAACTTAAGTACATTATAAGATTGATAATAAGTTAATTTCACTGTCCTCACATTTTATCAAGTATGCTGTATTTACTGTAAAGAGGGATGCATGACGGAAGAAATGTAGTGCACCTAATGTGAGATATTGGTGTTACGTACCACATGTGTTTACAATTAATCTTTCAAATGAACAACTTCACGTTTTTAATATGCATTACTGTATCATATTTCTGTTAGTGTAATTTTAGTTTACTGGAATTTTTTAAATATTAAAATTATATCTTTTTTAGGATAGGCCATATAAGAATATTTGGTAACACTTTACAATAAGGTTCATTAGTTAACAGTAGTTAATGTATTAACCAACTTGAACAAACCATGAGCAATACATTTTTTACATTATTTCTTCATCTTTGTTAATGTTAGTTAATAAAAATGTAAGCTTTAATTGTTTGTTCATGTTAGTTCAGAGTGCATTAACTAATGTAAACAAGATTTTAATAAAGTATTAGTAATTGTTGAAATTAACATTAACAAAGATAAATAAATGCTGTATAAGTGCAGTTCATTATTAGTTCATGTTAACTAATGTAGCTAACTAATGTTAACTAATGAACCTTATTGTAAAGTGTTACCATATATTTATATCACAAAGTTAGGCTATATATTTTTCAGCATGGCACATTCAAGTACACAATGACACTAGACTAAAATTAAATGGGTTTACATTAAATTTAATGTAGATTTCTAGACTAAAATCTCATGGCATTTAGTTGAATAAAATTAGACTAAAACTAAATCAATTCAGATGACAAAAATATGACTAAAACTTAATTAAATTTTAGTCAAAAGACTGTGACTATGTTTAATCTGTGTTTGTTCTGCCAGGTCAAAATTTGGAGGTGTTTGATTTCTTTTCTATATTAGGAAATAAAACCTCATAAATAAACTTTCTTAGTTTTCACTGCCCAGACCTACAATGTCTCTTTGTGTTGAGGACTTGTGCATCTTTGAGCCAACATTCAGTACGAGTAAAAATACTTGAGTACTTTTAAATTGGGTTACTTTAATACTTTTACTCAAGTCGTATTTAAATTGGTGACTTGTAACTTGTAGTGGAGTAATTTTTACAGTAAGGAATTTGTACTTTTACTCAAGTATGGCCTTCAGCTACTCTTTACACCTCTGGTCCTGTGGCAGTCCAGTTGTAACCACTCGTTACATCTGAGGTATGCAGAAAAGCATTTGTGAAGCCACAACACGCACAGCCTTGAGGCGAATGGGCTACAACAGCTGAAGACTCGACCGAGAACATGGATCCATCATGCCTTGTTACCACTGTGCAGGCTGGTGGTGGTGGTGTAATGGTGTGGGGGATGTTTTCTTGGCACACTTTAGGCCCCTTAGTGCCAATTGGGCATCGTTTAAATGCCATGGCCTACCTGAGCATTGTTTCTGACCATGTCCATCCCTTTACGACCAACATGGACCCATCCTCTGATGGTTACTTTCAGCAGGATAATGCACCATGTCACAAAGCTCGAATTTTTTCAAATCGGTTTTTTGAACATGACAATGAGTTCACTGTACTAAAATGGAACCGGAGCTTCGTGCCCTGGACGTGCATTCCACAAATCTCCATCAACTGCAAGATGCTATCCTATCAATATGGGCCAACGTTTCTAAAGGATGCTTTCAGAACCTTGTTGAATTAGTGCCACATAGAATTAAGGCAGTTGTGAAGACGAAAGGGGGTCCAACACAGTATTATTATTTTGTTCCTAATAATCCTTTAGGTGAGTGTATATTCATACAAATTCACAGTGTGCTTACATGTGCGTTCCCCCCATACTTAAAACATCACTACCCTGCTTTTGTCTTGTCTTTGTTTGATGTTTTGTGGAGAGCTGGTTGTACAAATACATCAATTCTCTAAAACGAGAGTGGGAGAGAAGGTACACACTGTAGCTGGAATGGCATAGCTCGAGTCTGTCTCTTTGATGAGTCACTTTCATCTGTCTCACAAAGACCTTTGCCTTTTCCTATGATGCTTCCTGAGGTTTTGTGTTATATATCCCCTTAAATGAACACCTTACCTGTCGCTCAACTTGTAGAGCATGACGTGCACAGTGCCAAGTTTAAAGTTTTGATTCCCAGGGAACACAAATACTTTTCTTCAAATAAATTAAAGCCACATGCTGAGTAGCCTCAAGGACTTTGTTGATTGAGAAGCTTTTTCATTTTTTAAGCTCTTCTGTCTCCATTTGTAGTTAAAACATGTAGATTTATAAGTAACGTCAAGCCCCTGATGTACCAAAACGTTCAAATTAGCTAAGAAAAACCATTTGCACTGTAAATATCAGTAAGTCGCCTATTAAACTCTCTTAGTAACTTTTTTTGCATCTACTTTTGCTTTCTAATGCACTGTAATTCACTGTGCCTTATGATCTAAATAAGCGTATTCACAAACTACACCTTGGTACTGTTAAAATAACACCACATGAATTGTGAACAATACAAAAGATTATGTTGAATGAGCACAGATTAGATATAGAGTTATTTGCTGTACCTTCAGGCACTAACACTATAATGTCTAACTGTGCAAACTGACAGTGCATCAGTACATTCTAATGCAATGTGTTCTTCTGCATTGTTACATTTGTATACAGAGTGTTTTCTATTTGCCACCATATTAAGCTAAATGGAGATAAAAGTTCAAGTTAGGTCGAAATAATTAGCTGTGCTTGCAAAGGCAAACATTACTGTTTCTATTGTGCATACCTAGGTAAACAAACCACTAAGCCTTCAGCGTGTAGCTCTCCCACACATTTTTGCTGCAGACATAAAATATACCTCAAATAGTGTGGCTTATTGAGGAGAGGTGCGCTCTTCTTTATTTATAACAAGTGGTTGGACTTGGTGAAAATAAAAGAAATGAAAAAAGTTACACACGTAGTTATATTGAACAATGGGCCACATGAGCCATATCTCCACTGTAGAAATAATCTTTGTTGCACTTAAATTTAAGTGAGGAGTTTCTTATTTCTTATTTTTTATAATCAAAAAAGTTGAAATTAATTGTAAAAATTTGATTAAAGTTAAAATTTAAAGTGCAACAAAGAATTTTTACAGTGTGGTGACCAAATATTACCCAAACTTCGGGCCTCTTTTTACTTAACTCTACAAAATGACTAAGAAAGCACATTGTTAGTAGCATACCAATGCCCTGGCAACCATCTTCAGCATTCTGGCAACCATCCTCATCATCCTGGCATTGTGGCAGACGCTTTATCATACACAACTCCTAGTTTTTCAGAAAATGTCAAATTGTATTTTTTTATAATTTTCTGGGTATGCAAGAACCAAGTTATACTGATTCTTGACAGTTAAGAGCCTTCTCTGTGTGCCAGATGTATGCATTCTGGGAAGTGCCACTCAAGGGTCACCACCTGTTTAAGACATGCGGAAATGTAGCCCCAAAATAAGTCATTATATTCACTTTATCACTTTATTCTTGGCTGGAAATGTTTAAGTTTTTTACCTGATAATTGACATCATCACATTATAATATTGTGCAGAAATATTTTTAACGTGTACTTCCTGCTTTTTTCATTGATACACTTGGCAGACAACTTGTGCAGTACAAGGTATAAATAAATTGATAATATATAATCAATTTGTGTTCCCTGGGTTTAAACCACGGCTGGAGTGGGACTCGTTTTCAGCCCTGGAGTTTTATGGTTTACAGCGGCCCACTTTAGTTCATGACTGACTATAATAAAATAATAATATAGTCAAATCCTCAGTAGCCTACATAAGTCTGCAATAGTGAACTGTTCTATGCAGCCTTACAATTCATTGTATTTTTTTAATATATAATTTCCAAATCAGTGCAAATACAGTAGCCTAAACAATGATTATTTTTGTTATAATCGTGCAATATTATTCAATTAAACGTATTCAAAAACTACTGAAATGGAACAACAAATTTGTGTTTTCCTATATATATATATATATATATATATATATATATATATATATATATATATATATATATATATATATATATATATATATAAAGGTGGATATTGAGATTACGAGTTATGTTGGGTTGAAAAAGTTTGATATACCAAGCAAGATTTATCAAGTGTACAGGGGAAAAAATTTGTACCATCATGTATATTGACAAACCTATTGGCCTACATTGTGTCAAAAAAAGAAGAAATATATAATGGACTTTTAACATTTTGTTTTACTTGATATTTATATCCATATGAAACGTACTTATTTCAATAAACTGCTGAGTTTTGCATCAAATAGATTTTTGTTACTCTTGGAATAGAGCATTCATTGTAACATCTATGACTTAGATGTAAAAAAATATATGGTACGTACGATTTTCTTTTAAGATGCCGTTTGTATCAAGTCGCATTCAAGTTTATTTTAAATCTTGACGTGCTGAAGTGCACTCACATACAGACATTTCTAAAAAACTTGTGTTCACAGGCCTTGAAAAGCAGAATAAAGCGGTGCATCCTGCGTTGTCCATGCATTTATAGTTGTTAATGGATCCTAATGCAAGAATTCTTCCAGTAAGTGGTCGGGATTTGGGACATAACCAACCTGGGCATAAGGCGGTGGGGACATCTCTCACTTGCAAATTATGCGAGTGGGGCGGCTGTGAGTGCTGGCAGTATAGCGACACCAACCTTCAACCCGGTGTAATAACAGCACTGGCCCTCGTGGCTAAAGAAAACAAACAGAGCCATCGGAAAATCTCACGGTCCTCCCTATGGCCTGGTTTGAACCCATAACCGGTTGCACTGCTAATGAGCTATACTGAGCTATACAGTAAAACTGCACAATACAGGAACATTCATTCAATGTTTCTTTTTCACAAAGTCAGAATTCTAGGATTGGTGGAGGCAAGAATTAACCACTATCCTGTAAATGACCCTGACAATGGACAAATGGTTAGTGAAGTAAGGTTTACGCTGTATTGCAGAGGGCTCAACAGTGATGTAAACGCTGTGCTTTGGGTTTTTTTTCAGTGAAAAGTTGTGAGGGAAGATATCTTTACGAGCCAAGATGTGCAACATCTATTTCATGCATTAATTACATTTTTTTCAGTAAAAATGTATTCAAATATAAACAAGTATTCTGACGTTTAAGTTACATTGTAGATGTTCTGCTGTCTTTTATCCCACAAAAGCTTTTGTGTACTGTGTATATATGGAAACAAGATAGTCTTGTTATGTTTAGAAGCAGGTGTCAAGGATAACGTGGGTATTTGAAGACTTGAGGTTTACAAGTTAGTGGCAGATCATGATATGATAACGCTATAATTTGTTTAATTCAAGATGACTAAAGTGAAACAGATTGCAGAGAGGTGGCGAGAAAAAGAGAGACAGAAAGATAAGTGACAGCTTGAATCATTCTGCCTTCTAAGTGTTTTGCAATTTGATCCATTTATTTTGTTCACCTGCAGCAATTTTAATACTACGTTGCCAGATATTGTGGACCAGCACAAACACATAGACACCCAGTTAACGTTGTGCTGTCTTCCTCCTCCGTTGCCTTCAGGCTGCATTTACACATTTCTGCTTTACTCCGCCCCCAAACCAATCCTTACACTGCATATATACCAAACGCAAGGCATCGCGTTCCTTGTTCTAGATTAATGGCAGGATTTAACTTCATGTTATGCAAATTTTTCGTTGAGTTGAATATTGTCACGTCACCCAATTTGCGTCATTTGCATCACCCTGCGCGAATATTTGCGTCTTTGTATTTATTTTTTTATATAATCTACTAGCGCAAATCGTCGAATTCGCATTTTGTGTGTAGGTCCCATTGCATGCACACACACACTATCAAACGTGTGGTAACACAATGATTATTAGGGCCACGGGCCCCTATCGGCGCTTTCATCTCAGCTCTCCCCTCTTATTCCTTTCATCTTCATTCTGACTGAGCTCCCCATCGTGCCTCTCCTCCTCTATCAAGTCTAAAATATGAAAAGCGCAGTACTCCAACATCGTAGATTTCACTCACTGTCTTTTTTTCAGCCATGCCATACGTCAGTCTGAAGAGAGACACTATAATGGCTTTGAAGAATCCCCTTTTTGTCTAATACTTAGAGCTGTATAGAGAGGAGAAGAGAACAAGTCATTTTTCCTATTCTTGTGTTTTTACCACAAGCCCTTTGCCTTATCACTGACATACAGAGACCCATTGCTTGGGCTCCTCAGTAAGATGCAGGATTTAGTCTGTCTACCATAGCTTTAATCTGTACAGCCACGGGCAAGAAAAAACCAACACTTGCAGGTCTTAGCTTTCGCAGCATTTGAGCTCTTTGACAAGGAAACAGAAATAGACAGGAAAGTCAAGCCCCAGATGACCCGCCAGTCAATAATTAGACAAACTGCAAAGATGTATGTTTGAGAAACTGTGAAGAAATCCTGCTGCAAATGTTGCATGGATATCGGAGGTGGCCACTTGGCCCTCTTTGTGTTTTATTTGGTTTGACAGTTTTTAAGTCACAAAACAGTTGTGCCACAATATCTCTATGGTGTCTGGAGACGAAGTAGAGACAGTTTTATATATTGTATAAAGCGTAGGCATACGGTATGCCCATACTGTAACAGCATACATAAGGTACTAGTGTTGACTCCAGTGACAGCAGTGGCTGTTCAACTGTCTAAAGGGTTTATGATAAAAGAAACGATGGCATTTGCCAGATACCTGCATAATCTCATGCGTAATCAGAGTTTACTGATAAGGTAGTGTCTTGCATGTATTTTGTGAACGTGAGCGTCTCTTTTATCATAAACGGTTATGACGCGTGTGCAGCAGGCACTTATTTTGACAAAACACGAGATGCACATGGTTCACGTGATGCAACAAAAACATATTTTGAAAACACTCCGAACACATATTTTGAATTTGCGCCCTTCAGAAGAACAGTCACGAGCCGCCACTGACTTATATTGCGAAGCCATTACAATAATCATAATCAATTAGGAGTCAGAGTTATTATTATAGGGATTTTATTATAATATTGTATATTTAAACACATTTTAATTAATCTGCGTAATTATTACAATTATTATTGATGCGTCTCTTACAGTATTGCCAAACACATTGACCTAACAGCTAACATCACTAAGCTTACCGCAATGCATTATGGGGTTCCCTCTTTAACACTTCATTAAAAAATTAGGCATCTTATGTAGCAGCATCAATTAGATACTTTTTAACAACCTTCGTGTTGGGTGCATGCATATTAAAACGCCTCCGCAGGCAGCTCACAAAGATTTCGAAACAGAGCAGATCTCTCCACTGACCATTTCTGTCTCTCGCACCTGAATGTTCAACCGGTTTCATCATCCTCCAACACTGCTGTGCATAAGAGCAACTGTAATGCATGCATTACTGGAGCATAACTCAGCACTATAGGATTCCTCAAACATAGTGTGAGTGTGTGAGGGAGATTAGTGTATAATTTCAGACCTTGCTGGGAATCGCCACTGGGCTCCAGCAGAGCGAATCAAAGTGGAGATGTAAGCCACATCACAGCAGTGCTTCACAGTACACAGCCCAATGTGCTGTATATAACAACACTTGTGCACTGCAGACTCACAGAAATCCAGACAATGTCAATATGGAGTACACAGGAGACACATATATAATGTACTAAAAGATTACACTTTTAAAAATTAGGGTGCCAAAAAATTTTTTTGCAGCAGTGACATAGAATTATTTTTCGTTCTCTAGAGAACCTTTCAAATCAAATGTATCATTTTTTCTAACTTTATTATAGTCTGTTAAACCTTTCCCACTACAAAAAAAAAAAAAAAAAACGGTGGATGTTAGTATAGCCTACTCTTCATACCCAGTAGTCTCTTGTCAGGGCTGTGATTCTTGTATAATTGGGGCAGATCTTTTTTCAAGTGGATACTGTTACACAGCTATAAAAGAATAGAGTGGCAGGAACAAAGACGAAAAGTGGAGAACGGTTGAGTGATGTCGTACGAGGGGGAGGCGAGTCTCATCCACACACTTTCTCTCCTCTCACTGGGAGCCTCGTGTAGCCTGTGCAATAGATTGCTCATTTCCAGCCTCACCCTACATTTCTTCTTTCATTAGTCTGGCCCATTTAGACAGACAGAGAGGGGCCGGCACCCTCGGCTGGTTGGAGTCACAATTATTAGTGACACGCTTATTCTGCCCCGCCTCCCTGCTGACCTCATCTAGAGGAGTATGGAGGTGTTGGGGAAATCTTAGACCTTACATCTTATTTGTTTCGTCTTATCTAAAAGTGGGCGAAACGACGCAAAAGTTGCACAGAGGGAGATAAAGGTCACTGTCGTCGGGGTGGGTGGGTCGATTTCAATTTGTCAGTGTTTTAAGTTATTTTCTCTGATGAAAAGCGTATTTTACTTCACTTAATCAGATTGAGTGTGAACAAATAAATCCTTTCTGATTAATGTACTTTTAAACTTTTTCATTACAGTTTTTCTTTTAAAACGATAAGCCTGATCACGTGTTTGCATTGCTTTAACGGACCGCCTACAAGCTTGCTTTAGCCTTTAAGCTGTATGGTCAACTTAATACTTGTAATAAAATCTACATATGTGCAGTTATGCAGTTTCTGTGGTATTATTTGAAATAGACTCACTCTTAAGGTCTTTTTATGTAATGAAGGTATACTGAGATCTAGAGCTGACTGTTACTTTTGAAATGTCAACTTTTCTGCCATTTTCATTCCTCCAGTGCCTTCAGTAACAATACACGCTAAATAGTTTTGCAGGTCACGTAGACATAATTACAGTCAGGGGAGTCACTTAACATTACATTATGCTAGACACATAACAACTTACTCAACACCATATGAAATTCAGCCTTAACTTGACTGCTGAACAGTAGATGTGGCCTTTTTTGCATGAGGTTCAGTAGTGCAGTAATTGGTCGGGTGGACGGTTCTCAGTGCTTTTACATTAGTGAAGGGCACATTAGGGTTAAATGGTGTTTGTGAGTCAAAGTATGTGAATGAGTCATAGTCGGTGTGGCATAATAAACAAGTGAGAAAACTGTGTCAGTATGGTTCAGCAAAAAATGATTACTGATGGACAGAGGTGCTCGGCTTAGCTGTGTGTTTGGCACGGACTTGCTCTCTTGTGAATACATAATTTACATTTCAACCTTCGGATGCAGCTAATGCTTGGATCTCATGATCTTAAAAGGTTTTTGCTTTAAAGGCTTATGGCTAAATGCTTGACATATTTTATAAGCAAATTACAGTTGCCTGGGTATGAATTTCTCTAAATTTTTGGACTACATTAGTTAAATTACTGTAAGTCTAGCATTTATGCAAACTCTTTCCAGACAAAAAGTATCCAAACCCTTATGAAAATTAACCACAAATAAATGCTGGGTTATTTTTTTATTTAGCGTTGGATCAAAGAGGGACAAACCCTGCCGTTGGGTAAATTAACCATAGATGTGTATAATAAAGGCTAGATGTCGACGTCCGCACCTGACGGCCAACCTCAAACCGCTCGCACACTCATAGCATTGTGTTGTAATGGTGCATGTACTTTTAAATAACCATAACTTGCTCGATTTTTTACAGATTTTCAAACGGTTTGGTTTGTTATAAACATCAGAGATGTACCTATGACACTGCGTACTTATGAATAATTTTCATGAAACATGTTAAAGCATTCAAAATTACAGCCACATTAATAAAGTTTTTTTTTTGCATTTTTACACTGCATGGTTTTAATACAATCCAAAAAAAAAAAAAAAAGTAAGTACCGCATTACTGTATATAACTTGTTTAAAACAACACAGTTTTGCAAATCAATTCAACCTAATATTTTTGGTTTTGTCTTGTGATTAAAGTAGTTGATATAACTTATAAAAACAAATTTAAATTGTTTACTTCATTTGTTAAGATAATGTAACAAAATACAGTATGTTGATTTAATATATATTTTTACAGTGCATTGTTGTGCGGTAGTAAACATACACTCACCTAAAGGATTATTAGGAACACCTGTTCAATTTCTCATGAATGCAATTATCTAATCAACCAATAACATGGCACTTGCCTCAATGCATTTAGGGGTGTGGTCCTGGTCAAGACAATCTCCTGAACTCCAAACTGAATGTCAGAATGGGAAAGAGAAAGGTGATTTAAGCAATTCTGAGCGTGGCAGGGTTGTTGGTGCACTGAAAAAAGTGCACAACGCATGTCATTACTCTAAAGAAGTTTTTATATTTGATCTAACTCAAAAAAATACATTTTCTGTCCAGCCATCAGTTTTATGTAAAAAATGTGTTTGATTTAAATTAAAAGTAAGTCCTGTTGGTGTAAAGTAAATAAATTTCTGTAAATTAAAGTAAAAATATTAGTTTCCATTGTCACGTGACTTACGTAACGTCATCCTGGTCGTGCGTGAGGACGTTCAGCTGAAGTTCAGCTTTCCGCCATCTTGTTATACACTGCACCGATGGATGAACTCCGCGTCGTACAATGGGATTCAAGAAAATTGGTAAGTAATTTTAAACATACGTTTTGGCGTATTATTAACATTATACATGTGTGATTGTACTGTTGTTTTACATACGGTTAGTATTACTTAGTGGTGTACCGGTCGGATCGCAGTTGATTGAGCATGACGGTTCGGCTCACATGCGATTCGCGGATTAATGCGCAAATTAAAATAGGAAACGTTTAATCATTTGCACGTGTTTTAAAGGCTTGCAGATGTTAATACCAAAGTGATTTTAAACAATTTCACAGCAAAAAGGCGCTAAAGTGGGCAGTTTATATACGCATGCGGATGAAAGTGTCTATATGCCCTTCAAAGATCAGAACTCTTGATGTGTAAACTTTAGCGACAGTTTTTCTACTTTGCCTCATACTGTAGTCGATTAAAATGCATTTGGCCAATAGAGCAATGCGACTGTTTATGCTGCATCTCCTTCCGGAAGCGCTGTTTGAAATTCGCGCTCCGTTTCTGTGTAATATTATGCACTCAAAACTGCACACGTGGAGAGACGAGCAAACATAAAATCTTTCGGTTCTTGACAGGGTCCATACAAACAAAATGATCTCCACAGTATTCTTTTTTTTTAAATAAAAACTTTTGTTTATGTCACAAGATGTAGTGAACATGTAAATGTCTAGCAATTATCTATTATTTGTTCAGGCCAATCATATCCCATCCCTGGAGAGACATCAGCAAACATTATGACAAAGACGTTTGCCTTACGCAGACAAGAGATTGTGGAAAACCAACCTACTGTTCAAGAACTGCAAGAAAGATTGCCAGAGGAGGTAAAAGCATTTATTTTATTATAAAATGTTAAAATGTGACTTGTACTGAATTAACCATAGTTTTTACCATAGGATGTAGTGCTTTTGAAAATGTCTTAGATGCTCTAATTATATATTCATTCAATGTTTTGTGTGTATATCTATTTTACAACTAGTTCTAGAAATAATTTTTTCAGAAGTGTATTTTCTGTTTCTCTTACTTTCAGATTAATGCAGAATTGCGCATCACGATCTTACCTTGAAAATCAAGATTTATGGCCTCTTTAGACAGACAGAGCTCTCATGTTATTAGGAGCAACGGTGGAGTCCTCCATGAAAAACTAAGGACACTATTAAAGTTATGGATCAGGTATTGGTTGCATGCGAACAAAATTGCTTGTGGCAATTAATTTAGTAGTATTTTGGTCTAAAATAAACAATACATCTTGAACATTTTGTAGAGTCTGGACGTAGAAATCAGAAGAGAAAGCCTGCTGAAGTGCCTGATTCATGTACGATTCATGTGAAGATGCAAGCTGTCTGATCAAAGAATACCAGGTAATGTTGACAATGCAAACTACTGAAATTTTCTCCAACCATGTTTGCCTTAAAGGGATAGTTCACCTTAAGATAAAAAATCTGTCATCATTTACTCATCCTCATGTTGTTCTAAACCTGTATGAATGTCTTTTTTTTTGATGAACACAAAAAAAATATTTTGAGAAATGATGGTAAACACACAGCAGATAGTGACCATTAACTTCCATAGTAGGAATAAAAAAATATGATGGAATTTAATGGGTACCGTCAACTGTGTGCTTACAGTCATTTATCAAAATATTTTCTTCATTTATCACAATACTTCCAAAATATTTTTCCTACTATAGAAGTCAATGAACACTATGCTGTGTGTTTACCATCATTTCTCAAAATATCTTCTTTTGTGTTCTTCAGAAAAAATACATTTATACAGGTTCAGAACAACATGAGGATGAGTAAATGATGACAGAATTTTCATTTTAAGGTGAACTATCCCTTTAAAGGAAAACACCACAGTTTTCCAATATTTTATGTTCTTACCTCAACTTAGACAAATTAATCCATCCCTATCTTTTTTCAATAAGTACACTTAATCTTTGTACAGTGTGTTGTAAATGTGTTAGCATTTAGCCAAGCCCTATTCATACCTTAGGTTCCAAACAGGGATACATTTTGAAGCCACCAAACACTTCCATGTTTTCCCTATTTAAAGACTGTTACATGAGTAGTAACATGAGTAAGTATGGTGGCACAAAATAAAACGTGATTTTCTAAGCGGATAAAAAGTGAGAACTATATTGTATGGCGGAAGAGCACTTAGTTTGCAGCACTCTGACCTCGGTCGCAGTAACATCATCAGAACTCTCCCTCAAATTCTAAAAAAAGGGGGACTAGTCAGGTATGATGGTGTAACTGCATGCTGTTTGGATCCTAAGGAATGAATGGTGCTAAGCTAAATGCTTAACATATGCACGCTACAGCAATTAAAGTATTAGCCCACTTCTGAATTAAACATTCCTCATAATTTACTCACGTCCATGTCATCTAAGATGTTCATGACTTTCTTTCTTAACTAAATAAAAGAAATTAAGGTTTTTGATGAAAACATTCCAGGATTATTCTCCATATGGTGGACTTCAATTACACACAAATGGCTGAAGTATTCTTCAGAGAATTTACGCTGTATGTCCTACGCCTTCCCTATTCTACTTACGGAACAAACGCTCGCAGCACCAGTTCTGTTTTTTCTGTAAGTAGAATAGGGAAGGCATAGGACAGGGCTATTGAAATCTTACCCTGGAGGGCCAGAGCACTGCAGAGTTTAGCTCCAACCCTGATCAAACACACCTGAGCAAGCTAATCAAGGTCCTCATGATCACTAGACAATCACAGGTGGGTAAGTTTGATTAGGGTTGGACCTAAACTCTGTAGTGCTCCGGCCCTCCAGGGTAAGATTTGAATAGCCCTGGCGTAGGACATACAGCGTAAGCTCTTTGAAGAATACAGAAAGCTGAAGCAAGGCGATCATTTGTGTCTATAAACCAAATACAGTTGTATTTTTTTTTAAAGGGCCGATCATTTCTTTGATAAGACACTTATTCCTCGTCTGGTATAGTTTAAAGCCCTTTAAGCTGCACTGAAACTAATTTTTGTCGCCTTGGGGTTCTGAGCATGCGTCAAAACCGCCGCCATCTTATATCAGGGGCCTTGTCATAGGAAGTAGGTAAAGCAGCTATCTCCGCCTGTACTTCGAATTCATGAACGATGCCAGACTTTTGTGCTGCGCATGGATGAAAGGGCTACTAGCACTATGCATTACAGTTAGAAAAAGTACATTTTCATAAAATCAAAACTTATTTTTTCCTGTACTAAAAACATGTCTGACTGTTGAAACGAACCAAAAGAAAACCAAGAAAATCGCGTTCATGGCGATTTATGGTGATTTATGGTGATTTTATTTCTGTTACACCATTGCGTACAATGACGCCGATGCGGGATTCCCCTGTTTCAAGATGGCGGCTCTGTTTGACGCATTCGGTCCAATGAACTGCCGTAGCCAAGGCGACATCTGGTGTACATATATATGCATAGTCCCTAAATTGGTCTCTGTTCTTGTATGTTTTTAGGCTGACAAGAGGGAAGAAGCGGAGAGGGAATTCAAAAAGACCACCATGGAATTTTTTGTGATCCGTGAAAGTGATGCTCCTAATCCTGCACTGGACATTTTCATTGATGATGTGGAGTAATAAATGAGTTGCCCTCTGTTGCATGTGCATGTTTGGACTCATTTGAACTGAACTTAAAATATCCTAATGGACTCAAATATAACTTTAAAGCCTTTCAAAAAAAAATGTCATGGACGTAGACAGTAAGCAGATGAGCCGAAGGGTGCAGAACCCCTCTTCAAAACTGCAGGAGTAAATTTGTTTCCTTTGACCCAGCTACTGAAGGTACATTTTTGAGCCTTTTATACAACATTAACTGTAATACTGTTTACTAAACCTGATTTGTTTTATCTTGATTAAGTTTTATGGTTTATCTATCAACCATAACTGATTCTTATTTAGAATTTACATTTTATCCAGTGTGTCTACAAATACTAAAAACTGTTATACAGTATGTGTTTTTATAACAATACTATACATATTGTTGAAATGTTTTATGACAAATTGTCAAGATTATAATGTGTTGACACTGTTAGACAGTGTGTATTTGTACAAAAAATGTATATTATGACAAAATAAATTGTCAAAAGTTTGATGCTTGAAGTCATTCATCTTAGACAGATGGTAAAATTACACATTCTGAAAGTAAATAAATTTCTTTATATTAAATTAATATTTTAAATTGTATTTGGTTAGATGTAAAGTAAAAATTTTGCGTCAACTTGTTGAATCAAATCCTTTTTTTAAGTTTAATGAAATGTCAAATATACTTTGTCTTAATGCATTAACGTAATTATTTTACTTTGTATTTGGTTGGATATTTGGTTTGATGTAAAGTAAAATAATTAGGTTAATGCATTAAGACAAAGTATATTTGACATTTCATTAAACTTAAAAAATGTATTTGATTCAAAGATACTTTTTGCTTTGGCTAAGTAATGGATAGTTCATTTTGTTCAAAGTAAAAATTTTAGGTTGATAAAAAGTAAAGTAATTAGTTGTAACAAGTTGACGCAAAATTTTTACTTTGATCCAATGAAACACTTTTTTCAGTGTGCTAGAGGGGCCGGTCTGAGTATTTCACAATCTGCTCAGTTACTGGAATTTTCACGGACAACGAGCTCACCAAAATTGGACAGTTGAAGACTGGAAAAATGTTGCCTGGTCGGATGAGTTTCGATTTCTGTTGAGACATTCAGATGGTAGAGTCAGAATTTGGTGTAAACCGAATGAGAACATGGATCCATCATGCCTTGTTACCACTGTGCAGGCTGGTGGTGGTGATGTAATGGTGTGGGGGATGTTTTGTTGGCACACTTAAGGCCCCTTAGTGCCATTTGGGCATCATTTAAATGCCACGGCCTACCTGAGCATTGTTTCTGACCATGTCCATCTCTTTATAACCACCATTTACCCATCCTCTGATGGCTACTTCCAGCAGGATAATGCACCATGTCACAAAGCTTGAATCATTTCAAATTGGTTTTTTTGAACATGACAATGAGTTCACTGTACTAAAATGGCCCACACAAATGCTAGACTTTAACTATAATAAAATTATTATTAATTATTGTAAGAGGAAATGTTTACGCAGGTGTTTTGAAATTGGTTGGAAATCAAGCATCTGGGTTAGAGATAGAACAATTTAAAATATAAGATTTATTTAATAATTTTGATCACTAATTTCTTCGAAATGGAGAAAATATCTAATAACAAAAAATGAAGTAGATGTGTTTAAACATTTGACTGGTATTGTGTGTCAAGCTGGCCACATCTGTTTTTGACATTAATACGTCAGTCCTACCCTATGATAGTTCAGAAGTGTAAGTGTTTCTGTCACATACCATGAATTTTTAACTGTATTTTGGGCAGAAAGTGTACGCCATTGGCATTAACTTTCTCTTGATGAATTCTGTCACATCAGCACTGTGTGACTAAGTGAATTAGATCCATACACCATCCAGTAAGATTGAAAATGGTCAGTGACAGCTGGCCTTTCTGGATAGATAATTTATCTGTCAATCATCTCTGCAATTATAGCAGCATTCGCTCAGATGAGGCCGTGTAGAAAGTCGTTCAACTCAACTGAGAGTCAACTTTGATGTCCTGGACCTCCTTTTGTAAGAACTGAGAAGCCCAGTTTTTGTTTCAATCACGCTTCGCCTCACACGGCTCTTCTTGGGCCTGGCACTCGCACAAGGAGCTGGGTGTGTTGGATCTAACCTTGGCCTTTTGAGTTCATAATTCATTCTCCCCAGCCAGCACATAAATGACACAAATGACTCATAATAATGAAATAATCAGACTCTGTAAATGAAAACCCTTTTGGAATTAATTCACGAGGTTCTGCATCCTCTGCCCTCCAGTTTCTGATTAAATGAAATGAGAAAAATTGACAGTGACAACGAGTGGATTAAATATTAACCACACACCGACTGAAAGAGTGGGTTTAGCTTGTGTCAGTTAGCTTGTTGATTTACACGGGCATCCTTGTGGCGAAAACACCAGCGAGAATGTTGCCGGAATTTCATATTGTGATGTCATGAACAATTCGGTTTGCCTGTTGAATTGAGTCAGCTCAGAGAGGAAGCCATTTGCAAGATATACCGAAATAATTGAAGTAACAGAAAAGCACATATTGCAATGGTTTGCAATAACTGAATTATTTTAATACTTTTAAAAGTTACATATAGTCAAAGTTTGAGATCGATGCAGATACCAGAGAGACAGAGGGGTGAGACAAAGAAAGCATTGCTTATATATATATATATTTCCCTTCTGTATTAAAAACAATAGCCAATTCTCCTCCTAAGTGAGAAGATAAACTAATTTTTGTTGTTGTTGTTGTTGTTATAAAACCCTTAAATTATATCACATTTATTGATTTTGAAAATGAGAAACAAACAAAAATGCAAATGGGAAGTATCTGCTGAATCAGTCATTTCCCTCTAAAAGGTTTTTTATTTTGCCGAAGTCATTAAAACATGAAGGAAGATTAGTTTTTTGTTTGTTGATGGTGTTTTTGCTATTGTAAAAACTAAAGTCTTCCACTTTAACTCAGATCTCTGTTTTCTACAGTGATGAAAAATAAAAGGGTGGCGTTTGTCCCTAATGCAATTCTAAGGCAATGCTTTCCACTGGCGAAGCTCCAGATGACTTGTCTCACAGATGTGCGTTGTATCCGTCGAGATGATCTAGACTGTTGTAGGCATGCATAATGTATTGCATCTCCTTCGTGAGTACCCACTACACAGACTCAAGGAGATCTCTCTCAGTGCAAACTCACTTGTTTTCTATGCATTTCAATATCCACTTGGGTCAAGTGTATATTTAGGATGCCCATTGTGTGGGTAAGCTGTAAATAGTCTAAATGCATCTGCATCTTCATATTGAAGTGGTGTTATTCTATACTGGCTTAAACACTATTCGGACGGGATTAGTTTTTCAAACGACGTTCGAGTTTCAACGTGTCCCCCATGACGTCTGTGATTTTATGTACCGATTTGGATAAAATTCTCAGGCTATTCCAGAGATGGGAGTGTCTGTTTTGTGTGATTGGGCGTTGCAGAAGATCACATGCTTTGGACGCGCTTATTTTTAATGTTGATATTTTGCTTTAAATGTAAAAGTATACAGAATGTATAGTTTATTAATTTAATTTTAACAAATCAAAATAACTTTAATTACCATATAAAGTAGCCTATGTGTTTTATATAACTGGCTGCTTATAATAAACCCAATGAAATGAAGAAATCATGATTAAAAACAATTTTTTTTCTTTATGAATTAAAATTATCATTCTGAATAGATAACAGCACACCTGCCATCGCCACACAAATAAGAGGTTCATCTGTCCACATGTTCAACTCATTCTGAGCTTTATTAATAGTAATGTCAATGTTTTTTTGCCATTGCTAACTAGGGCTAAAAAGTAAATTCTTAAAGAGCATGCAACTGCCTGAAATATAAAATTTATGAACGCTGAGGTGATAGACTTGTAAAGTAACTGAGCTAGACATACTGTAGTATATCGTTCCTGACAGCTTGTGTGGATTAGCAGGTCAGCCATGTGTTTTGTAAACACCAGTTTATAGACATAAACAAGGTCAGGTTGAGACTTGTCACTTATCATTTTAAAATACAGTTTACAACTTGTTTAATTACATTCTATGCTGACTTTTAAATCGAAAAGGTCACATACGTACAGCCACACACGTGGACTTAATTATGCACCCATTTTAGGAATGTACAGTGTGTTGTTGTATGCACTTCATGAGAAATGTTTCTGTCAACAGAATATAAAATGTGGCCTTATACTGTGTGGCAATGTACTCCTACATTTTTTTTTTTTTATTAAATCAAACTGTGTGCGCCGACGCATAATAGTAGTTCGTATGGGATCACAAATGTATTACTTAACAATACAGTATGTGCAGTGGATTCAGATTGTCAGTTGAATGGCAGGCTTCTCTGTGGGAAGTTACATTAGCATAGTTGAAGCAGTGTCATGCTACTGAATCTGTTTTTAAGCTTTATTTTGCAATTTACAATATTTCTTGACCTGAGACCTGAGAAAGTGTGTGGGATGGTTTTTCTCATTTTGTATGTGTGTATAAGATGAACATTATTTCAGTCTGGCCCATCTTGTAATATCCTGGCTAAAAGCAATTATTGGGTGAATTTAAATCTAATGGACTCTGTCTGTAATATTCAACCGCTCGGCCAGTGAAACAATGATTTAAGTCTTACCTCTAAAAAGGCAAAGCTAATACATTTTCTGGGACTTGTTGCTTATCCCTTAAAGTCCAAGAGTAAATGCCGGCGCGGTAAATTATGCGCATCCAATGCGCCAGAGGTGCTGGACCAAAAAACACTAAGGAAAATGTGCAAAGCTTTTTATCCTGCACACCTTGAATACCAAACAACAAAGAAATGAATCACGGCTCTGCTGAAACCAGGCCAGCACAATCTGTACAGCATCAGTGTTTACCGAATCGCTCCAAAGCTGTTGCTGCATTTTGCATTTCCTAGAGCAATTCATACAGATTCTCGGGGTCTGTGGGTGTACATAAATATTTTATTATCATGTGTTTGTGTGCACATCTGTGCAAATGTATGTTTGGTCTTCAGGCAGTGTTTAATGCATGTAAAGGAAGCAAGATGGAAGGTCTTGGTCTTTGGAATGTGAGTCAGGTCTCATGAGCTACTGTAAGCCATTAAATCAACATTTTACAGCATTGCCAAAAAGTATTTGGACACATACGCCACAGCAAATATATGAGTGTCATTGCATTAGTTAGTTGCAGTTGATTAAATTGCAAAAATGACTAAGAAGTCAGTTTTGAGAAAGCTAGTATAATTTATTTCATAAGATTACAGAGTACCTAATGCAATGACTTTCATACATTTTAAAGTCTTCCTGTGCTGGTTTCTCCTTACGAGCTTTGAAAAATAAGTGATCCTGCTACACTGAATCATCACAAACATGTGTCCTCGCTCCAATGCAGCGTAATAAATGACAGGCAGATATGACAAGATAAACTGTTTTGAGTTCTTCCTGAGAGGGCTGGGTGAATTGGGGAGCACCAACAGCACATTGTGTGCAGTTTGGGTCTTCTGACGCATTTATCAGGCGGCTCCGATTCACCAGAGCCACATGCATCTTGAACACCTCTGTCCCTTTACAGCGCCCTGTGCTTAGCACAAAGCCATTTATTCGTATCAGAGTGAAAATAGAGATGTTATCACACTGTGAGCTACAGCGAATGCATGTATTTTGTGTAGGAATCAGTGTTGTGTAACAGTAACGTAACTACTTTTTTGAGAAAAAAGTAGTGTAACGCGTTACTAATGAAAATTTGGTAACGTAACGTAGTTCATTTTCCAATTCAGCGCAACGTTACTTTTGGTTAGATTTGACAGCGACACTGCCTTCTGCGCGCTTGCGCAATAGTCACAAGGTCCACACACATGACAGAGGCTCATATCAGTCTGCAAAGAAATCATGGCAAGCAAGAAGCAGCTGACGCTAACTTTTGAGGGATGGAGGCATCTTAATTTTAATCAATGTTTTATCAACCATTTGCCTGATTTTAATAAATAAGAAATAAATTAAAGAAAACGATTCAGCTTCATATTTATGTTTAAATAAAAGAAAAAATTTTTTTTAAACATAAATATAAAACTAAATTGTTTTCTTTTATTTATTTCTTATTTATTAAATTCAAGCAATTGGTTGATAAAACATTGATTGAAATTAAGATACAATTAATACAAAACGAAATTCACTTTAGAGAAAGGTTTCTACGAAAATAAACTTAATAAAGTGGTCAAAATCATGTCTACCCACTCCGTTTGAAGTGAGTTTCGTTTGGTATTAATTTGTTAAATAGCTCTGTGGCTATACTGCACTGAAGCGGCAGTTTAAAATATAAACCCAGAATTCAGTGAACGTCAAGAACAAGAAAACGGAAACAACAATCAGACAGAGACGCGGAATTTACATAATGTTACACAGACCATGTTTAAATTTCAATGTTTCTGCACAGAAATACTGCTGGCCGCGGTGCTGAAGACGCGCTCGGACGGAGTACTGGTGGCAGCACAGATATTTACGTGCAACCTATTGGAAACTATTATTCGTTATTATATAATTATTCGTTATTTTACTTTATTACTTCCACTTACGAAGAGTTCTGCAATTTTTATTTCAATATTTCTCTTTATATAAATACTATTTTGTACTTAATTTCATTATTTTACTAACCCAACTAACTCATCTGGGCTTTGCACGTAAGGGGAAAAGTATAGCTTTCTTCCCCTTGAGAAGAGTTCTGCACTTTTAAACTTAAAAAAATATATCTCTTTACAAAAAAAAACTTTTTTTCTTCTATTTAAAAGCTGTAATTTCGTTATTTTACTAACCAAACTAATGACTCCTCCACTTTCCAATAGATTGCACGTAGATATCTGTGTATATGTGCCATCACGCGTCTTCAGCACCGCGGGGAGCAGCCAGCACTCCAATGTGCAGCTTATTAATACCAGACAAAGTTGGTATTTCGGTCCAGAAACATTGAAATTTATACATGGTCCGTGTAACGTAATTTAAATCCCGCGTCTTGGCCTTATTGTTTTTTTCTTGTTGACGTTCGCTGAATTCTGGGTTTATATTTCAAACTGCCGCTCCAGTGCAGTATAGCCACAAAGCTATTTAAAGGCGCTCTAAGCGAATAATGTGCGACGTCACTTCCTGTTGATGTTTGAACTGTTTTCAAACAGACAGAGCGTAGCTAACTCCTCCCCCTCCCCCTCCCTTCCGTGCTTTCATGAACGCGCCCAACCCCCACCCCCAAATCCTTCTTGTCGTTTATTGGCTGGAATACTTTGTTTTGTTTTGTGAGCTAGGTTTGGCCATTTGTTGATATTGCCGTTTGTGAAGCCTGGGCTGTCTACAGAGATCGCGTTTTTTTACAGTTTGATCAGCGGACAGGCAGCAAGCAGATAGTGAGGAGATGTTTCCGGTATGTAACAAAAAATGTTTTATGGTCTAAAACGCTTCAATTCGCTTAGAGCACCTTTAACAATGAGCACAATCTCCCGAGACACTACAACATGCTACTAATAATTCATTAATAAGAGCTGTTTTCTTGTACACAATTAAATATTTTGAGTTAAATGTACAGTGTTAAAACATGTAAAAAATACAAGATTTTAACAATGTCAAGATCAAATGCCTGTGTAACAGGGTATTGCGTGTATGTGTTCGTGTGTTTGTTTCCAAAATATTTTCAAAATACAGGCAACATAAAAGTAACGTAAAAGTAACGAGTAACGTAAAAAGTTACTTTCCAAAGGCGGTAACTAAGTAAAGTAATGGATTACTTTTTTAAAAAGTAACGAGTAACGAGCAAACACTACTTTTTTAAAGTAACTTCCCCAACACTGGTAGGAATACATAGTTTATTTCATGTTTCATTTGTGTCACTTGTGTGGAGTGGTCTTTATTTAGATCGTAATGTGCAATAATTATCTTGCAGATTCTGCTTTGTATAGTCTGACTGTCTTGTTGACAAGACCAGCGGGAATTGCACGCTGATACTGACTTATTTATACTTGTTTTGTGTTAGTCTAAAACAATGAATTTTGTGAAGCACATAAACTACTAATTTAGGACCTGTGTCCACCATAGCATTTAAATGGGGCTAACAACGTCAGGCGCACTTCAATACATGGCAACTGTGGGCGCCTGCCAGTGTTTGTTGCTTTGATACTTCAGTTTCGTTTATCAGTCACTGTCTGATGCGCCAGTTGGTTGGTGTAGTATTTGCCTCCCCCTTACTCCACTGTGATTGGACGACTGAGTGAAAAGTGACATTAATGAGCCCAGCAGGTTTTTTGCAAAATGTTACATTTTTCAACACTTGGCAACTATTAAAAACACACAGAGCACCGGCACTGAGCAGCACAGGTACTAATATAAGAAATCTTGCTTTAGTTTCTTTAAAGTCGGGGTGCATGATCTCTGAAAGCCAATGTAGACATTTGAAATCACCTAAACAAAAACACCCCTACCCCAATAGAATCTGGACTTTCTTTTGATAAACCCGCCCCACACATACACAACCCAGGCATCAATGTCAGTTAGTAGACACGCCCCTTACTGCTGATTGGCTACACGTGTGTTTTGGTACTCGGCCCGACTATCTTTTCCAAACCATTTTTCAAAAATTGTGCACCCCTCCTTTAACGGTCACGTTCTTCCTGATCCCATTTTCTACACCCTTGTTAGTGTGTAATGCTGCTATAATAGCATAAATAACAACTACAAAAAGATAAAGCTCAAAGTTTACCGCCAGGTAATATACTTTCTTTAACAGAATTCCCCTTTCAAAGCCTACAACGAACGGCTGGTTTGGACTACAACCCTATACTTCCCACTTAATGACGTCACAGCAATAGTGTTTGGCTAAACTCCGCCCACAAAAATATGTCAGCCGCCATAAAATAACGGCAAGCTAAGCTGCTGTTGAGTCACAACTCATTAAACAAGCTACACAGTCAGAACGCGTTACATATTTCTGAAGGAGGGACTTCATAGAACAAGGAACATCAGCATATTTTGAGGACAGTGAAAACAGCGCTATACAGATAAGTAAATTGGGTGAAACATACAGTGCTTTTTTACACGTGAAACATGAACACATGTTATATTGCGCACTGTTAACAAAATCAAAGCTTCAAAAACACAGAAAGAATGGCACCTTTAATATTTCTTTTTTAAAATTTCACCAGTGCTGTTAATGGGGAGCATGGCGCGTGTTACTCGCAGCCCATTCAAAGCCCTGGCACAAGCCGTGCCATCAGGCCTCGAGCTCTCTTTCTCTCCGCCCTTTTCATCATCTACCCCTGTGTGTATATGTTTCTCACACCATATGCCTGAACCCAGCATGCCGGTTTTGCAATCCTGCACGCTGTGACTAAAGAGATGAGATGGGAGGTGCAACTCCAGCTTTATTTACTTTTATTTTGATGATTTACAGCATTAAAAGTTCCAGACTGCTGCTCAGTGAGATAGCGACCAGGGAGTTGGGGTCGCGCTTCGGAATGTTAAACTGTATGCAAATTGAAGGCAATATTTGCCAGCGAGCCTCATAATGGGATACTTGATGGCTTAAATAAATAGCATACGCACACCCGCGCGCGCACACACACTAACACATATAAATACACAGCCAAACCTGGCAGGCCTGGAGTGGTGAAAGGGAAATAAAGGTGACATTCTGCGCGCAGCTTCGCTCCAGCGAAACGACTAACATGTTTTTCCTTAAGTTATTTATCGCCAGAGTGCTTTTGGAAAGAAAGGAAATAAATAAATAAAACTAACAGCACTCATCAGAAGCTACAATCTCCAGCTCTCAAGGTGCAGCAGAGATTTGAAGCTTTACAAGGTAGCAATGTATAAACCTTTGAATGTTCAGCGCCAGTAGTTTCAAAGGGCTTATTTGAAGTTGCTTTACCTGCTGAGAGGCAGTAAATTGGAAAGGGTAAAATTTTTAGGGGGCTCTGATGAAGCCTGTGTGGAACTGGAAAAAAACAAGAATTTTTAACAACCTTATTACACTATTTCAGGAACTTTCCACATTTTCATTGAACAGCCGTTGTGTTTATTTTATGTATTTTTGAAAAGTTGACAGTATGTCTGCTTGAAGTGTTTGCTTGAATACGTTAGGAAAACACTTTTCTCTTTTTTTTTACTATTTACCGCCATTGATGAGATATCTCGTCAATTAAGAGAAAACATTTGCTTAAATAAAACATGTCCCTGAAGAGTTTCTTATGTTAATCTGTAATACCGCAATTATCCACTAGCCCATACCAGAATTCAGTGGCGAACCGTGGGTACTTCAGCTGGGCCTTCAAAATATGCAATGAAGTGCAAATGCCTCTCCATCCATAATACTAGGCTATTCGTATTTCGTTAAATCATACAGTGAACATGTAAAAATTCTGAGCACGCAAAGTTGAATTACAGAATGGGCATTGTCTGCCTTTAAATGCAGTTTTAAAGTTTAAAATTACTTTAACTGATAAACACAAATACAGATTCTGCTGCTCTGTAATGACAGGGGCTCTGTAAATTTTGCATTTAACAAGCTTAAATTATGTTCTTTAATTTATTTTTTATTTTTTGGAAATATATATTTAGCTGTAGGATACCTTGTTAATCTTTTTCATAAGGGGAAATATAGCACCCTGCGTTCTCAGTCCACCTCTTTGTGGCTTATAACTGTTGTTATAAGATATCCAGGGCTCGCAAAATCGAGGTCCCGGGGCTATTGCGAATTCTTGTCGGGCTACCAAAATGTATCTCCGCCCTGCCCATCGGGTATAGCAAGGTAAAAAATATTTGAATGTTTTCGCATTCTCTCAGATTTAGTTAGGAAATTATATTGTATGTAATTCGTCGTCGTCTGTCAGTCAATACTATCCTCACGTAACAAGTGAAACTGTCAGGAAGTAAAAGTATAATTAAACCCTTTATTTTACTCGTGTTCGCGTCATATGCACAGGCTACTCTGCACGCGCTTCTCCCAGCTGTGCTCTTCACGAGTACGCGCTTAAGTAATTTCGTTTTTACCTCAGCCCTATCAAGCTAGCCACAACGTCAATCACGTTTTCCGCCATTTACCTCAACCACTCTCATCGCAGAAATTCGGGCCATTAGACTGTATTAATATTAACGGTCTATGATCTTCGTCTTTGGTGTTTTACGGCAGCTCGCATCCAGTTTGTTGCATGATTAGGACTTCATGAAGGCTTACAATGTTTTGTTTTTTGCCCGCCCACTTGAAATCAAAACGTGATTGGTCGATTTGCCCGTCACTCTCCACACCAAAACACATCGCTTGGCCTTCCCTGGGATTCATGAAGTCCTAACCAATGAATGAGCCAGATAACCGGGCCTTAACAGAGACGGACGATTCTGATTGGATTAGATGTTTTCATGAAATGAACCTGACAGTAAGCTTAACGTTAGAACATAGATGAGAGAAAATATATTACATGTATTGTATTAAATTGAATTAAATAGAAATTTAAAAATGTAAAAACATATTTTATTGAATATTATTTATTTATATTATTATAATAATAAAAAATCTTTTTATTAATTTTTTTAGGCCTTCTCTGAAGGCGTAGAAGGCCCTGAAGGTTCCCCACTGCCAGAATTATTAAAAAAATCTGAAGAAAAAAATTATTTGCTAATTTTAAACTCTGTGTATGTTTTGATAATAATTCTGAATCTGATCTCTAACAAAATTCTTTCACAAAAATGCTATTATTTCAGCTTTTTGCTAAAAAAAAATTGTAAAGAAAAATACCCATATTTAAGAGTTTATAACAGAGAAAAAAAATATGATGAAACTTTTTTTTCATTTTGTTTGTTTAAAAGCAGAGGGTCTGTTCTTTCATTTGATATATTTGTATGTTTATATATTTTTAGAAGAAATTTTTTCTGTAAGGCATTTTGTGAAACTTTTGTGAAAATCACAAAAAATTCTGGCAGGCACCTTTTTTTAAAAAAAAGGCTGGTGGGAAATTAGTTAAACATTCCCTGCAACTTTCTTTTTTTTTGGACAAATGTGACCCCGTCTGCAAAATTCAGGCTAAAGTCTTATGATATAAATCAAATCTAAAGTTTCATTTTAATGTTTGACATGACCTTACTTTTGGTGGTGAATAACGACTGTCGGGAAGGTGTGGTCTTGTTATTTTTGCGACTGACTTTGAATTTCTAGGAGTTTCCCTTTCAGACTTAAAATTTATGGGAGGAGATTATTTAAATGATTCACGCAACCCGATTTACTAATGTTTGCGCATGTGTTATGACTGGTATTTGCGCCATTATTTAACGCTGAAAAAAGCATGTCTTGCACTTGAAATGGCTGCAATTATTGTAAAAAATAAAGAGTCACACATTAGGTGTTTCAAAACCGTTAGCTGAGATTGTACTCCCCAAATTGTCCGCTGCGATGTCCGTGATGCTTAACTCAAGATGATTAATTCAATTTACTCAGTTTTTTTATGGTAAGTGGTTGCAATCAATTTATTTAAGCTACTTTTAAAAAAAAAAAAAAAATGTTAAAATATAGCTTAAATAAATTTATTGCAACCACTTACCTTAAAAAATTTGAGAAAAATGTATGAATTTTTGAAGTGTAGATCATCATCATCATTATGTTCATTGTGGAAATCAGCTGTTGCATCTGTGTTATTAAATTGGCACTTTTTTGATGAATAACCTGCAGTTATTACCACTCCCATCTGTGCTTTTTTGGGAATTGCATTCTCATGCTACATTGCCCCGTTTAATAAATCAGAACAGTACAAATTCATGCCATGAGCTAATGTTTCTATGTCGGGCTGGTCAGGACACTCAAACAAACAGGTTCCTGGTCAGCACTATAAATCAGTGGTACTTAAACTTTTTCAGCGTGCGGCCCCCCAAATGAAATATATGACATGTTGATTAGCCTTATTTTTCTAAGATTTTATTTCACAGAATTTATGATAAATTAATGTATTTTATAAAGTGTCACATAAACTGGAGCCCCCTGACTCAATCTTGCGGCTCCCAGTTTGAGAACCACTGCTATAAATGATATTGTTATTTGTTCAGTAAAACTCTGAACGCAAGTACTGTATGAAGGTGAGTGCAGCATATCCCATCATTCAAGATGTTTTAACCGAACCTCCTGACCTTCTGTTTGGTCTTTCACGGCCTCTCTAGAGGAGAGAGTAGTTGAGTTGTGTGTGCACTCACCCTCAGCTATATTTACAGGCCTTCTAACAGCCTTCAAGGGCTCTTCACCGTGTTTCATGGTGGCTTGCGTCACTTGGGAATCCACTCAATTCAGAGTGTCCTAGCTGTTCAGACCCAGCTACTGGGATTTGGTGTCCCAGCGCACACAAAAGAATGATTTGACACTTCGAACATCTGTCTTGAACATATTTGTGTGCATGGGCGTTTAAGTTGAAGTGTGCTATACAGTACGTGTCACCAAACAGAGTTGTGAAGAAATTGAACATAGTTAAAATAACAATTCACTGAACACTTCTCCTGTCTGCTATTGGTCGACCAAACTGATAGTTCTGCTTAAACTCACGCCATTGGTCGGTATGCATAACCTAGCAGAGCAAGATTCTTATAGCACCACAAAGCCACAATGTTCACCCTTTCTGGTAGAAAAAGCCTTACAGTCTAAAAAATTATTTTTATTCCAGCGTTGGGTCAAAAATGTTCGATCCCATCTATTGGGTTAAATTAAAGAGCAAAATCTGATTCACGGTTTTATATTTCCTTTGGTGTGTAGGTGTGTATTAGTACATGTTAACTAAGGATGCTCAGATCGATTGGCCGTCATTCGGTATCAGCTGATAATGGCATAAAATGACTTGATCGGTACTCCCTAAATTTGCCGATCTCATGAACCGATGATTCAGTTTACTTTTGTCATCATAGAGCTCCTGAATGCGGCTGCAATAAGAGGCCATTTTTATGCAGTGCGTTTTCTATAAGGACACACTACGGACCTTACAACGTGATGTTTCTTCACACCCCTAAACAGCGCATACAACACATATTTATCGCGGACAATTGCATCCTCATCCCAAAAGTTTATTATTTGCATGCGTTTTAAAGTTTTGACTGTTTAAACTTTCATTTTCCTCACAGACGTGCGCACACACAGCAGCCTTTCATCAGTGCAGGTGAACAGAGCGATCTCTCTGCCGTCTTAAAGCTACAGTAACCTAATTAATCTCTCAATAAAATCACTCTCTGCTCTTGACTAAAGAACTGTTGTACTTCATACAAATTTGTGTATATTTATTTAATACAGTATAGACTGTGAAGTGTTTTATTTTCATTACAGTAAGGACTATGAAGTGTTTTATTTTCATTACTTTTAACAGACATAAGGCTTTTTAAAGGCATATTAAATTTCTCTTTGCAGAAGAAATACTTGGAGTGCTAATTTATTTAATTCTCTATTAAAACAACAATATACCTAATTACTGCAAGTCATATAACAAAGGCAACATCTGTGGTATTACTTTATTTAGAAAAACAGTTACATTCATCAAAGAGGTTTAATAACAGCTTGAATAATCGGTATCGGCAAATCAGTAATAGGTATGGGCTGCAAAAATCCTGATCAGAGCATCCCTAATGTTAATGATATGCAAAATGTACAAATCTCAAAGTAAACAATGACGCGAGGTATCATTCCCAACATGAATCTTTTTTTTTTTTTTTTTTGACTACAACAAACAAACACACAAATTGTAGGCAACAGTTTACTTCCTGGGCCAGTTGACGTTAACACAACAGTCATTATAATAATTTTGTCCGCTTCTGACAAACAGCCTGTAAGTAGTCTGTGTTTATTATATTTAAAAAAGGTACTACTGACTAAACCATGATTCAAACACAAGTTTTTTTAGTGCTTGTTGTTTGTCATTTATACGATCACGAATGCAGACATAGTTTTATTATTTTAGTAGTCCTTACCATACAAATCTGTTACGTCCTGCTCAAGCTTCGCTGGCAAAGTTGATCGATCAGCTTGGTTATCTGCATTTTCTGGATCAGATTCGGCTCATATTGATAATGTAGTAAAAAGAAAATATTAACTCCTGTCAGCATTGCATGGTGAGCTAATCTTCGAAACATGGTAAGGAGCGTCACATTTTCGGCTGACGTCAGAGGTATTCAGGCCAATCACAACGTACTGGTAAGATAGCCAATCAGGGACACAGAGCTTTTCAGATCGATGATCTTTGTAACAAATCAGAGTGTTTGAGGAAGGCAGGGATATCTGGAGCCACAAAAATTTACATTATGTGGAAAATAATAAGTTTTTTAACCTTAAACCATGCAAACACATTGTATTATACCAAATACACAAAATAAAGTGTTGTAGCTTTACAATAAAATGCTTTAGAAAAGAATAACCCAGCATAGGTTAATTTACAATACAACGGCTGGGTTTGTCCCTTTTTGACCCAATGCTGGGTTTAAAATAACCCAGCATTTTTTGTGGTATCTTACAATACAGTTTGAATATACATCTAAAGTCATTTTATGTGATTTACTCTTTTTTTTATTTATTAAAGACAACCTACATAATGTAAAGACTATTGACTGAGCAGTGTTGGCCGGTGACTTCTTTTTTCGAGGGTGCACAATGCGAAGTTCGTCACAACATGAATGTAGCCCGTCATGTGTGTGATTCGTCATTTCAAAATATGTGTTCAGCATGTTTTGTCAAAATAAGTGCCTGCTGCAGACTTTTTTTATCATAAAGGGTTTATGATAAAAAGACGCTTCCATTCTCAGATACTCGCATAATCTCATGCGTAATCAGAGTTTACATTTAACTCTTTCGCAGCCATTGACGAGATATCTTGTCAATCAAGAGAAAACGGTTCCCTGCCAATGCCGAGATTTTCCATCTTTCTGCAATACCGCTATTATCCACCTTCCGCAACTTTATAAACCCAGAAGTATTGCCCTATGGCAAGCGGCTGCATTTCCGTGTCTGTTTTAAAGATCGCTCTGAATGGGATCTCTATGAAAAGTCCGTCACAAAAATTGAATTATTTTTTTTTGTTTGAAAGCAGAGGGTCTGTTCTTTCATTTGGTATATTGTATGTTTATATATTTAAAAAGAAAAAAATTTCTGTGTGGAGTTTCTGCATGTTCTCCCTGTGTCAGCGTGGGTTTACTCCGAGTACTCCGGTTTCCTCCCACAGGCCAAAAACACGCAAGTTAGGCAAATTGGAGATACCAAATTGTCCCTCCCCCAACTTGTGTATAAATCAACTTGTCTGAATAAACTTGTGTATGGATTACCTGGTTCTCACCATGAATATAGCCGTAGATGCTGGAATGGCGTTAAGAAATAAAGGAAGAAGAAGAAGAACATTTTCTGGAAGGCATTAAACTTTGGTGAAAATCATGAAAAACGCTGGCGCTGGCTGGCAACTTTTTTAAAATAACGCTGGCGGTGAAAGAGTTAAGGAAGTGTCTTGCGTGTATTTTGTGAACGTGAGCGTCTCTTTTACCACAAACGGTTTTGACGTTTGTGTGCAGCAGGCACTTCTTTTGACAAAACATGTGATGCACATGATGCAACACATATTTTGAAAACATGAGCAACGCACATAACACTCTGAACACATATTTTTAATTTGAGTAAGGTCATGTTAAAAATTGAAATTAAAGTGAAATCTAACTTTGATGCTCCAAATCTCTATAGTAGATAATAAACATTTAGCCTTGATTTCACAGACATGCTTTTACCCTTTTTAAATTTACTTAATATATTTTATCATTTAAATATATAATTTTTTTCTTATTTGTATTTATTTTTTCTACGCATTTTTCTTTCACACACAAATGTCTCTGAAACTAGAAACATGTTCCTCTATTAAAAGCTTTTTGTCTCCCTCACACGCATTCTCTCTCTCCCTCAGCTATTTCACAGTAAGGGGTTGAGAGAAGTGTGTAGCCCCTGGCCTGCTGCCGAATCAAAAGCAAGCAGTGAGAAACCTACTGGAAACAGAGTTTGCTGATTTGATGTGCGTGGCGGGACGACTTTGAAACCCTAGTTGCTGGGTGTGCAGATAAAAGCTACATTACCGTTCTGCTCATTTTCTAAAGATCAACATCCTGCAGCCATAGAGAATGGCATGCAATCAAGACTCACTAAAGCTCTGACATGCCATAATTCTACATTGCCATTCATATCTTATAAGAGAGCCCATTCACCGGCAGACATACTTCCTATCAACACATTGTCTACTGGAGGTCACATTTTTACCAGTACCTTTCTCATTAATGGTGTATGACTGATGAAGGACAGCATTTCCCTATGGGACCTGGATGATCTGATCACAACCCTGTTGTGCATAAAAATAAGCTGTTGTTTCAATTTGCATAGACAGTTTATTGGAACATACTGTTTGTTTTATTAGATGTTTATGTCATGTTTGGAACCATAGTTTAGTATGATGGATTGATTTATGTTTCCCAACACATGTTTTTGTTTTAGAAATATCCAGGTGCATTTAACACATCGTGTGTACATACTGCAAGTCGTGAACACACACACGTAGCAGGAGAGAAATTGGGGCAAATACCTCAGTCGCAAACTGCCGGCCGCAAATTTTGGGTTATAAACCCAACTGTTTAGCCATTCTGCATCTAACCCATATCATTCCCAGAGCAGTGAATCAGTGACCTTCAGGTTACATACGCCACATGTGCCCCATAAAGTGTTTAATGATTTTCAAGCATCAGTGTGTATTTTTTAACCACACAGAGACTCAGTTTTGGAGTAATATAGTATCTCTCTAACACACCAGTGACAGGGTTCAGTAGACTTCGGCAGCATACCTGTACAAAAAACTATTTTAGCATGAAAAGTTTTAATTAATCCCTCCTATAAGCAAATAAACAGCATTGTATGTGTCACATGCATTTTCGTTTTTGTACTTTGCTCACATAATTATGCACGGCTGGGTTGTTTATAAGTTTAGATCCTGGTTGTCTTCATCGCAGTGATAATAGGTTTGAGATAGTAATAGAAACTCCAAACTTTAGTTGCCCTTTTGTAGCTGTGCTGTCTAAATTGGAAGAAGCAATTTGTCCTAAGGAGTCTGCAGTAGCGTGTAAGTGTGCGTTTAATAATTTATTTCTGTTGTTTAGACAAGCACATTTTGCTAGCAAGTAGTTTTGTATTGCTCTTTCTATTAATTGCATTTTAGTGGAGAACCGGGTCGCAGCAGTTTCCAATTTAAGCCTTTCACATGTTAAATGGTTTTGTATTGTGTTTGTATTTCACATGAAATTGCTTTGATTACTTTGCTGGATTGTATCATCCGAGTGTTCATCGAGAGTCCTCATAGATTTTGACTTTTTGTTTATTTGATTTTTCATTTGACAGATGTGCTTTTGTATGAAAATAATTAGTCAGTCGTTTAGCTTTTCAGACAGATTTTATTATCCAGAAACATTTTCAAACATTGGGGACACATTATAAACTTTATGATTTAATAGACACAGCATTCACCCAGAAGGTTATTTTTAATTGTTCTGATATATAGCTGGTAAGAGGTCCACTTACGGTAGATTACTGCTTACTGTTCGGAAGTTTGTCTGATCAACCTCCAATGCAGCTGGTTGGCAGGGGCTTGCGTAGTTTTATTGCAATTATTTTACGCAGCTGGCTGCAAATTGTGAAGCTTATAAATAAACCCCTTATTGCTTATCGCATTGTCCCTGCCCACCACCTTAAAATCAAAAGGAAGCTTGAAAGCTATCAGCAGGTTTGCAGATAGCATCAGCTGACGACAGAGGATCTTCTGACATTTGCTTAACTAAAGTCCAAATCTATGAAGTTTAAATAGCAGATGAGAAGAGAAAATTGCTCTTTAATAAAGACACTCCCTAACCTTAAAGCAAGTAGTACAGATGATTTAGAAATAGGTGGGGTAACTTGTCACAAACTTGTTTTCTAAAATTAAAAACCGTGCAAAGTTTGTATAGCGTAGATAGTACACAGCCTGCGGGACGTGTGTACGTGAGTCATCTAAAAACTTTCTTTAATAAGACAGCTCATCTCGACGGACCCCTGCAGATATGGAGTTGTCAGATATCTTATTGAGTGCCGAAATACTTGGCACTTACCACGCGAGGCTGCAATGACATGGGAAGCCACGAGGATAGATGGGACTAATTTTTTACGGTTTTCAGTGTAGCTGCAAGCCTAGGATTATGTCGATCCATCATTGTTGTGGTGTGCGGCACTTTTTAGGAAAGCTGCTTGCCGTTTATGGCTGTGGAATTAGCAGGGCTCTGAAAATGCAGAATAAACAAGCACAGTTGTGCTCTGGGAAATGTCGATTTGACGTTACAACTGTTGCCTGTTTTTTACCATCTCAGTTTTTTCATCACTGAAGTCTATTCTGGATCTTTTACACCCTCACTTTAATGCCTCTCTTGTGCTTACTACCATTTTATTATGTATTTTATTATGATTTCTAAAGTACATAAAACAGAACATTCTACATTAATATGGTGTAATGTTGATAAACAATCCTTTTTGTAGTATTTTATTTTTCACAAAAAAATCTCAACATCCATTTGTACTCATAATTTAGGCATAAAATTAGATTTATTTGATTTAATCTTAAAATGTTTATGTGTATAATAAATTTAATTCAAGATATTGTCTTAACATAGTATAGTCTTCCGAAAAGAGATTGCACACAGTTTTTGATAAATGTATCTTGCTTAAATGAAGACGGATTGTTTAATACACGGATAGGAGTTTAAGATCGATATCAGCAAAATGCAATACCGTCTAAATAACAAAGGTCTACAAATTGAAAGTGATGGCACAGTTTCACAATACTGTATATTGAGAAGAATGTTGATTTATGTTAAATTATGGGAAATACTGCAAAACAAGTTTGAGGTTATATTCATTTTGTGTCTCTTATAAGGAATAAGATACAATATGGATTTTCAAGTCTAATGGAATGTTGCATATATCTACAGTACCGAATTGAAGTTTAAAGCCTTGCATGGCTTTATATCATTACAAAAAAGATGATAAAATGTTTTTTTTTTTCTTGTTTACTCTGTAGGTGGGGAGGTGCCCTATACGACTTTGGCCACGAGGATGATGATGGGAGTTTGGTGGCTCTTTGCTCTGATAGTCATCTCCTCCTACACGGCAAATCTGGCTGCGTTTCTCACCATCTCCCGCATCGAAAACTCAATTCAGTGAGTGTACACTTTCATTTCAAATGTCACTCTTTTTGAAGCTTCAACACTGTAATCATCCTTCCAATAACAGAACAACACCGAAGACCCAGCTTTCCATCTTCAACTCGGTAAATAGGTTATTGTGGTGGTAGATTGTACTGTCGCTTAAGCGTTGTAGAAAAGCTATGATTTTCCGCAGGCATTGATTAGAGAATAAAATTTAATTGAGCGGCATTCATAAAAAAATATCAAGAACGAAACAGTGGGAACACACTCAAATCCGCTGACAGCCTGTGTGTAAATAAATATGCGTGAGAACCCAGCATGAGTTTGCGGCGCTTAGACGGCTGCTTCACAAATCAGTTAATGCTTCGAGTGTGTGTGTACTGTAGCTTCTCTTGGGGCCATGCAAAAACTCGCTGTTTTAATTTCCTGTGGCACAAATGAGATCTATCATACCAGTGAGAATGACGTCAGGAGTCCACGCACCAATGATTCATTTAACCTGCCTGGATGAGCGCACAGAGACCTCAACACATTCAAACTGATTCCAAACCTTGTTTGTTTACAGCGGATCAAGCTGAGTTTTCTCCCCGCCCACTTTGAGATCCAACCAATCCCGTTTCGTCGGGCGTATCACAGTCTTAGTTAACATGTTTACAACAACATACTCTGGTGTTCTCATGCCTAACGTGCAGTTATTGAGCTAATCTATTTCATTGATAGCTAGCGGCACCAGAGTTAATTGTACTCGTACAATCCTCGGATGCCACGTACTGTAGCAACGTGTGCGGGACAGTCACTGGGGAATCAAGAGCGTTTATTTTTCCGAGATATCAGTTTGTTTATTTTTCCTTGCATTAGATTAACATTAATGAGCTCGCGCTTAGATCGCTTGATTTTAGATCTATGCACCTAATTAGGATTTCCATAAATTTAAATGTATTATCTTTTAATGTCTAGATGATGGCAGGGTCATTACAGAAATAATTACAGCCTAAACTCTGCACCCAGGGGTCTGTTGTGTTTAAAAGCAGACATGTAGAGCATCATTCAGGAAGAGCTGAAAGATTTATGAGACGATGCAGGCGGTGGAGGAGGATGAGGATGGGTTCACGGTTTTGACTTGAGATAGAAGTTTAGATTGCCTTATGTAGCTCTCATATTCTTGAGCAGCTGTGCACATTTTAAGGCAGGCGGATACACGGGGAAGAGCGCCTCATATCGATACTAATAATAATCGGCGTTGTTAATTAAATTAAGGCAAAGTCAACTTATTGACAACTCCTACTTAACCCACATAGCTCACAAAATCCATGCGTCTGCTTGTTCCATCCGTCAGTTCGATCCTGTAGGAATTCAAGCGAAACTTTCTGACTTCTGAGGTGCCTGAATCTGGATACAGATCAATAACTGCAGAGTAAAACTGAAGTGAGCGTTTTTTTAAGGATTGTTTTTGTTGTGTTCATAATGGGATTGTGTTAGCTAAGATGAAGCTGTAGATCTGTAAAGGTTGAATTTTAGCGTGTGAAAAAAACGCTGCAGATGTGTTTTGTTTATGTTGATTGCGGCCATTGTGTCGTTGATTCGCTCCGTATTACGGATTTGCGTAGAAAAGAAGCAGCACTTTATAGATGCTCACATTTGTCTAGACTGCATGACAATTGCATTCAGTTTGCTTATTTTCAAAAAGGGAAAAATTAAATATCCTAACAAATCTGCATTACAATGTAAGGACACACGCTTGAATATTCACGTGTTAATAAATACAAAAACACTTTAAGAAACAGATTGACCAGTACTGCTCCTTACATATCACTTTCAACATGGCTGCGAGACACATCCATCTGGTTAAGGTGAAGGAGGGCCAGGTTATGAATTCTTGATATTGCTTTTTTCTGCACACCCAGCCGGTCTGCTGTGTCATTTTGCCTGCAGTCTGGCTAGTTGCAATCAGTCTGCGTCGCAGATGACGGTTTTCCCGGGCAAGCAGAGAGATCAGTGAAGCGGCCGTATTATTTGAATGCCACCAGATGGTCAACTATAAATGGTGTGAAAAAGCATATATGCAGAGAGATTGCTATTCTTGAGGCTAAATGAATTTTGCTGGAACGAGAAAACATTGCTGTCTTGCGTATTTCCCAGTGGAATAAAAAAATACAGAGATTAACCTACAGTCATTTCCATGATTCAGATGCATAATGTTTACATTCTCATAAAATCATGCAACATTCTCTTTGGGTCTGCGTACATTAACTTCAACTTTGATGTTAGTGAGGTGCTTTTAGACCTGGTGCACAATTTCGGATGAAATTGTACATTAGCATTGAATATACAATGGCTACGTCTAAAAACTAAAACAGTTGACTTGTTGCCTCACTGCTACATGAGGCAATGACTTGAAGGCAGCTCTAGAAAACACATTCGGACGGCCTTCATAGGCAGCGTAACGAAATTCTGTTTGAAATATAAACAGAGAGCGCCTTTATGATCCCATATTTGAAAACTACAATACTAGTTTCTTGTTAGAAATGCAATCAAAAGGTAACAATATAAGCTTATTTATGCTAAATGTGTGCTCCAGCTGCTTTCTTGGCCGCCATTTTATTTTTCAAAATCGACCAGGCTCGACCATAGACTGTAAAAAAGATGGACGATGCGACGTTGCTTTCTTCCATTGTAATAAATTGAAACCAAAAATGTCTGACCGTAAACGCGGCCATGTTACGTTAGTAGTCAGTTTCAAGCCAGGGCATGCACAGAAGAAATCGTCCGTGTAGCTAGAGGCGGTATCACACTTACACCCAAAGCTCGTGCCCCCAATTTAACCACGCCAATCATAACGACACGCCCTGTTTCTATAGCATCAAATAACTAGCTAAAATGAACCTTATCACAAAAATGAACAGTTTAACATATATCAGCATGATAACAACTACCTTAAAGGACCAAAACCATCTTTCAGAAAATTTTATTGGAAGTGTAAATATGTTTTTATTCAGAGCCGAGTCCTGTTCGTTTGCATGGAGAGGGCGGGGTTTATGACTTGTACTGCAGCCAGCCACCAGGGGGCGATCAAAGAGCCAGCAGCTTCACTTTTCAAAATGTTTAAGGCGGCACACCCGGGCTCGACCAATCACATTCCCCACGCATAGAATTGTGAGGTATTTCAAGGGACAGGAAGTAAACCAAACATTTGATTCGGATGTGCCTTGATGCCTCCATCCTTTCGAATAGCATTTTTGAGATTTTGGGCGCAGCCGATGTCACAGACCAGCCCTACTGTTGCTCACCAGCCCCATGTTGGGATTTTATAAAATGTCAGGTCTTTTTATGGCAATTCTCCATGCAAATGACACCTGACAATAACCGCAAGTCATGGGGAGGGGCGGGGATTAACTGCTAAGATTAATTGGGTGCAATAAAAGATTAACATTGTGGCCAAGTTCATTAAACCTTTAGAGAGTGCTAGCGAAGTTAAGTACTAGAGGAAGCTGGTATGAGGACGACAGCTGTCTAATGTAATAATATTATTTGATAAATGAGAGGTCAGTCGAAGAGTGCGGGACTCACCAACCCACACATCCACTGCTTAAAAATACATATATTGCGAATTTCACAGTTACTCATTTACATGCGCGTATTTAGTTGTAGATGACATCAAAAGGTTAAGTCCTAATTTGGTGTGAAAGCAGTAATTTGTTTCATTATCAGACTGCTAAATGAATTGAGACTTTGTTGAAATGCTTTAATGGGAAGCGAGGTATTTTGATCATGGTGTGGTGGATGAATGCTGGGGGGCTGCATCTTTATTCTTCTTTCCAATTATTTAAGTAATATAAATATTACTGCAGGGAATTAGTGTCCCTTGGTTGGCTAAGTTTTAATTAGATGTACGATATTAACACAAATTGCTGAATAAACACTATTTGACACCACATGATTGGTGGAGTGTCTGTGCGATAGAGCTTTTAAATGGATTTATAAACACTTACGCTGACACAATTAAGCTGAAACAATCGTGGCTGTTCATGCATCCACTGTGTGGATTTTGCAAATAATGTCTTAATAGCCCAACGCTCCAACTAACAATCCTATTTTTCAGTGTCCACGTTTACACAGTCAGCATTTACAGTAGGATTGACTGGGCTACGTAAACATAACTGGACTGACTGTCTGCCGCAGCTTTTAATAAAATGTTTCATCGTTCCCCTCCAGGTCTTTACAGGACCTGGCTAAGCAGACAGATCTGCCATACGGCACGGTCCTGGACTCTGCCGTCTACGACCAGGTCCGCAGTAAAGGCATGAATCCTTTCGAGAGGGACCCGATGTACTCTCAAATGTGGAGGATGATCAACCGGACCGGAGGAGCTGAAAACAACGTGGAGGAATCGAAGGAAGGCATCAGGAAGGTAAGATGCCAGGGCGCTATGACAACCAAGCACCGTATGCGGCACCGTTTATCCAATTATGCCGCTTAACCAAGCAACAGTTTGTGAAGACAGTGCTAATGTTCTCTGAACAGAGATATCAAAGTGAAAATACTCTAATGTGGCTTAATGGCGCTTGAGTTATTAGTGATTTAACTCCCTTGCTGAATTCCCATACTAATTAGGTGCGGGTTAATGCCTTATTTGTTAACCCGAGATTTTTTATTCCTCTTTTGGAAAGTTGTTTTCACTCTGGAATTATAAATGAGCAAGAACGCTGCAATTAAAAATGCTGGGGAGCGTGTGGAGTGTTAAGGCAGGGTTCAGATCTTGGGAGGATACTGAAGAGTAAATGCCTGACTTGAGTGTTTTGTTAATGTGATATCATCTCACAGGTGTTCGGATAAATATTATATGACAAGGTGACACCTTAGTCTTGCCGGAGGCATCAGCCTTTTTCAACTTCTTTTTTTCCTCCCCTCTGTTTTTCCTGCGGCTCTCTTTTTCTCAGTGAGATGTAGGATTCAGAGCGCCCCCTGTTGACGGCTTCCTTGAGTGCACAATTTACATTTAGCAAGCATTTAGCAGACTTACTGTACAAAAAAAGTGCTTTAGCTTCATGTGAGATGGTGGTTATCAGTATATAGCCGGCATATAATTAAGAATTATCTGATAGGAAAAAATCCTTCTATACACATCCAGATGCAAACAAGTAATGTATAATACATATATATAATACAGTACTTTATTGACAAACTTCATCTGCCAAATGCATAAATATAAAAGGTGAAAGATTCTCTTATTGGATGTTAAAGTCACTGGTTTCTGTTTCAGCTAAAATTTTTGGTTTTAGTGCAGCCCCTTTCAAAATGTGTTGGATTTCAGTTAGGGTGAGCATTCCGATCTATGGATAACTTTGTTCAGGAGTGAAGTTCATCGTACAAAAGCTCAATGTGCAAGATTCACAGACAAGAATAAAACTCAGATCTGTGACAAACATCGGGATTGATTCCCCTAACATTTATAAACGTGGATTGTCCACATCTAAACTAGCCAAATCCGAATAGAGAGCGCCTGTTTGTGAGATCATTTCGCAATAATAGGAGCAGACTGGGATTTTTATTTCAGTCCTAAAGAAGATGTGCTTTACATAATTCATGAGCAGATCATACAAGATTTATTATTTTGGCACATTTTTAACCCTAACCCACATCGCAAAACATTAATACTTTTACAAATGATGAACATGTTTCATAAATTTAATAGGTTTTATTACCACACCCTTCCCAAATATTTTCCAAAGGCGTCGTTGTTTTTTTCAAAAGCTGCATCACTTTACGAGAACAGCCTGTTTTTCTTGATACACTGTTAGTAAATCATCAGATGTAGATGTATTAAGGAGGCTTGTATGAAGTATTGCACTTAGGAAAGGACATGAGAAGGTCTCTGTCCTAGGGGGACATTTTTCAGGTCATAAGCTCAGATATTTCCATTATGTCTAGCTCAGTGCCCACCAGCGGAGAATTTTCGTACATAGACCATTAGCTGACATCAAAACATGACGGACAAGGAAAGAGAGAAATGGGAGGGGGTTTGGTGAAGAGAGAGAGAGAGTCGATATAAGCCAGCACTAAAAGGATTTCAATCATTTTCCACCATACACAGACTTCATTATCCAAGGCTTATGTGGCCGCATGTCCCTCGACCAAGAGAGAGAGAGAGAGAGATAGGAAAATGACCAGGCACAGCCGAGAAAGTGATAGCTGGAAGACAAAGCAGCCTCGGAAGAGGATGCAGAAGATGATGGATGGAGATAGAAAGTTACTTATTAAAGGGACAGTTTACCGAAAAAATAACATTTTGTTGTTTACACACCCTGGTGTTGCCTAAAACATGTATGACACTTGCTTTTTCTATAAAGCACAAAAAAGTTTTAAATAATTTACTGTAAGGATGTAACAGCATAAGTCATTAACTGTAAAAGTTGTAAGTTGTGTACTATCCAAGTCCTCTAACGGCATGGCTTATGGCTTAAAAATATTGGATTTAAAGTAATACTTTGATAATCTGCTGTGACTGGATCACTCGGATAAAAAATCAGACTCACAAGATATTGCGTGAATTGCATAAATCTCCATCGTGATACTTTAATAGTACTTTTTGCATATTTGGGGACAATAAAACATTCATTCGGTTGTAACAGCTCAGAAAATTGCGACCGACATGCTCATCAGAATGTCTGTTTTGTGTTGCATGAAAAAATAAAGTCAAACTTGATGGGAACAACACGAACAGAATCTTTGGTTTTGGCTGATTTCTTTTGGAGAATTGTCATAGAGGGGACAATTTAATGACGTTTCCTTCATTCTCCAGATTCACACAAACACGCTACACAAAGCGCAGTGCTCCTCTCATTACACAAACACTTATTTATCATTTCATTCTCAGCTTGCTCATTAGTGTGTTGTCACACCGAACGGCACAAAACAGTGTAGTGCATGTGGGAAGTCGGACGGTGATTGTTTAGAAAGTGAAATGATGAGATTTGAGTCATCACCAGCTGAGTCTGAGTCAAAGCAGTGGAGTCTGACTCAATAGGAAAGATTATAACTCTTTAACACCTGCTTGTGTGCTTAAATTACTGGGATGATCTTTGTGTCGGTGTACTTGTGCATGTGGGGTGTGTGTGAGTGTGCATGTAGTGTGTGTGTGTTTGTACTGTATGTGTGTGATGTGTTGGTATGGGTGTCCATGTGGTGTGTTTTTGTGTGGGTGTACTGTTTGGCTTGTGAAGGGGGGGTGTGCAGGTGTGTGTTGGTTTGTGTGTTTATCTGGTTGTGCATGTAGTGTGTGGGTGTAAGTGTGCATGTGATGTGTGTTTGTGTGTGTTTGTATGTATGAGTGTAGTATGTGGTGTGTGTGGGGTGTAGTATGTGGTGTGTGTATGTGTTGGTGTAGTGTGTTGTGTGTGTTTGTATGTATGTGTGTGTGTGTGTGTGTGTGTGTGTGCGTGCGTGCGTGCGTGCGTGCGTGCGTGCGTGCGTGCGTGCGTGTGTGTGCGTGCATGCGGCCGGGTAATTATCACGTTGGGGGGACCAATTGTCCCCACAAAGATAGGAACACCAGTATTTTTGTGACCTTGTGGGGACATTTTGAGGTCCCCATGAGGAAACAAGCTAATAAATCAAACAAGATGATGTTTATTGAAAATCTAAGGTATCAGACAGTTTCCTGTGATGGTTGGGGTTAGGGAATGGGGCAGGTAAGGGGAATAGAATATACAGTTTGTACAGAATAAAATGCATTACGTCTATGGAATGTCCCCAAAAAACATGGAAACCAGAATGTGCGTGTGTGCGTGTGTGAACGCGTGTGGTGTGTGTGTGTGAGCGTGTGTGTGTTTGTGTTTGTGTGTGTGTGCATCTGCTCATCACTTATCAAGAGAAACTACAGTACAGTTGTTGATTTTAGTTATTTTGAACTGTGGTAATAAAAATGTAAATGTCTCTTGTCTATATTTACTATAGCGGCATTCAACTCTGTAATAGATCCATGGGACGACAGTGTGAATTAACAGTACAAAAAAATAGTTAAAAGCACATACACACTGACATCAGTTAAAACACATGAGGTCATGGAGTCTCTGTGATGTTTTCTCTTTTGACTTTCTTGTCTTGCCAGCGGTCACTGGGTTAATCGGCAACTGTCGTCGAAAATGAATGACTTTAGGTCGCTTTGTCGCTGTAAATCACTGACAGTGTGAACTTCCCTTGAGAGTCTAATTGCGAAACACAATTTATGGAGCTGTACTCATGTTTCTGTGGCTAAAGAAACCATGAATGGATACCCATCCGAAGGTCGAAAGCAACAGACAGTAGGAAATGTTGTAGAGAAAATAACTGAGACTGGGCATTACAGCTTAGACACAAATAGAAGAGGAGAAGAGTAAGAATGGCAGTAGTGCTTTACCAGGAATTAGCCCAGACTTATCTTCTCTCTCCTGATTGATTTAGCTGAGCATTGTTGCTAGGCATCTGACAGAATAGTGTTACAGCTTCAAGTGAAGGGGCGGACTGAAGAGACACAGAGAAGGACCAAAGAAAGAGAAAAGTGTTGTTTAGAAAAGATACAGTTAAGAGGATTGCAAAACAAGATGTGGAGTTACTGTGATACTGTATTTAAGGGAACAGTTTACCCAGTGATGAAAGCCATGTTTACTCACCCCCTTACTTATGTGGCTCTTGCCAGATGCTTTTAAAATGTCTATCTGTTGCATGGACAGCTAACATCATATTTGAACGTTTTTGAAGTATACATGACTTTGATGCACTCATACACGTACAGGAATATACAGAATGTGAATTTGTTGAAATATTTTCCTAAACGTGAGCACAGGAATTGACTGAAACCACTTGGCAGGACATCTGTCTGCATGGACTTTTCACAAAACTCTTTGTCTCTGTTTACTCCCTATGCATCTGTCGTTCCTCCAGGAAAAACATGATTTTGAGTCCTTCATCCAAACTTGCAAAATGGAGCGTCTGTTAGCAGTGACAAACAGACTCTAACCCATATCGACTAAGAAACCTCATGGGCATACACTGTATAGTGATGATGTCATTCAGTCAAGAGTGTTCATTTCTTTGGCACCTGCTTACGGATTCCATATGGATCCTTGATGTAAAGACAGATGCATCTCACGTAAAGCTGCTTCACGCTGCCCTGGCAAACAGCAACATTTCAAGCTTGTAAAGTGGGCTGCTGGATTCAGGACGTTGGACATTACCGTCATTTTCGCTTTGATCCAACAAAACCCAACAACCCTTGGAATTTGGGGTTTTGTTGGTGTTTTATGAGCTGTGTAAAGTAGTTAATGACACTTGTTGTTGTTTTCCTGAAGTGATTCTTTGGTCAAAGTCAGTGAGAGGGTATTCGAGACACAACGGTGTTGTAATCGGAAGCCCAGGCTTTCCAAATTGGGGACGTGACTTATAAAAATGTCTGATCGTAATGATTAAATGACTCATTTTGAATGTTAACAATTTTGTTTTCCGTGTACTGTCGATAAAGATAGCGATAAAGGTTGCCAGGCAATACTACTCATTTAGGCGTCATTTATGAGAATGGCACAAGTACATATCCCATCCTTCTCTGAGTCTGTAGCAACACAAGAATAAAAAAGATTGATAACGCACTTAATGTGCATCCCTTGCTCTTCATTTGGTTGTACTCAAGCTAAAAATCTTAATTTTTTCCAGGAAGTGAACAAGAAAGAAATTGCCCAACGTTTCCTTTGTGCCAAAATCACTTTGCACTCATCACATTCTAATTACAAACTAGTAAGCGGCATCTTCCCATAAGGATTGAAGGTAGCATTAGATCTCAGGTCTTTTAAATCTGATGTAACAGTACAGAGAAATGTAATAACATTAAATTGTTTGTCCGAGCTAAAATCCTATTTTAAACTATAACTGACTTCGACGAATAAGCTTTAAACCTTGCGTCACTTTTCTGACCGTTTGTTCTGCATGCACATAAACATTTTCAATCAAACCAATAATGAGCCTCTCCGGTGAATCCTAATTGCAAATATTACAAATGTGGTTTATTACTACCGGTTAGAATCCCACACACATCAGATAGAGAAGAAGAGATACCAGGCAGACTTTGTTAATGCAGAGGGCATAAATTCACATAAAGAAACGTCAATGTGAGAAAAACCCAGAGACAAACGGCCTCTATAGGATGAGTTTAATCTGGAGCTCAACAACCTTACGGTCTGCCAGCAGGATGACCTAAATTGGATCATTAAATTTCACGTCTATATTCGCACAGATAGAAGAAACGGACACACACATGCACACTACTTTTGGTTAGTCTTATTAAAAACAAAGTTTCAATTGAATCGTAAATACGTAATTAAATGAGGCGGCAGCTAAGAGTCGGCGGCTACAGATGCTTCGTGTCTGCAGAACGGGAGGCGAGTGAGTATTTTATCCTGCGATCTCCTGCGATGGCCGCTCATTCTTATTCCGTTTGTCCCCGCTCCCCTCCGCCACATCTTTATCTTTGTCTGCGGGAGACAAGATGGCCCACCGCCAAGCTTTAATGGACTTTTGGAAAGCAAAGAAAATAATACATCACAGGTCAGTAAGAAGACGTTGAGAAGGGGTGGTGGTCCTAAATTTTTCTCTTTTGTAAGCACATATCTTTGAAATGGCTTTGGCTAGATCTAACGTGAGAGTGAAACACTACATGGACATTACTCCCATGCACACGAATAAACAAAACATTTATTGTTACCAAGAAAACATAAGCTTGCTTGTGCGCAATAATGTACCTGTTGTTATGTGTTAACTGGTTTACCTTAATGACACCTTAACATCTCATAATTTGTTTTTTAAACACATTTACAGTATCTAAAATAACTCTGCGGAGGCGGTGTTTTATGCTTTCAGACAGATCTTGACGTGAAGTAGGTACAAGCTTTTAAGCACATGGTACTTAACATGTTCTTCACAGCAATGTTTTTTTCATGCCATTTTATAATCTAAAAAAAAAAATCACTACAAAGATCCTTTTTAAACCTTTTTTTTAACAAAGGGGTTCTTCAGATTTTAAGAGTGTAGTCTTAATTGTTGTAGTGCAGAATCACATGTAGCCTTAAAGGGGATATTTTTAAAATATTTTTTAAGATGTCAAATAAATCTTTGGTGTCCACAAAGTACGTATGTGAAGTTTTAGCTAAAAATACCTTTATTTATAATAGCATGTTAAAATTGTCACTTTGTAGGTGTGAGCAAAAATGTGTCGTATTTGGGTGTGTCCTTTAAAATGCAAATGAGTTGATCTCTGTCCTAAATGACAGTGTCGTGGTTGGATAGTGCGGTTTAAGGGGCTGTATTATCCCCTTCTGACATCACAATGGGAGCCAAATTTCAATTACCTATTTTTTCATATGCTTGTTGAAAATGGTTTGCCGAAACAAAGTTACTGATTTTTTTTCTTCACATTTTCTAGGTTGATAGAAGCACCAGGGACCCAATAGGCTTTATGCCCAGCTGCACTATTTCCTGAACTTCAGCCAGCTCCTTGTTTCTGTCTGCCATTATTGGACAAACTGATTAATCCAGTTGTGTCTGATTATTGTTGTCGTGACTACTGAGGTCAGGCACACCTGGATAAATCAGTTTGTCCAATAATGGCAGACAGGAAACAAGGAGCTGGCTGAAGTTTAGGAAGTAGTGCAGCTGGGCATAAAGCCTATTATAGCACTTAAACATGGAAAAGTCAGATTTTCATCATATGTCTCCTTTTATGTAAAAGAAAATCCCAGAATGCACTGCACAGTAACTTTTAATATAAACTGCATTTTTATTATTACTTAAAGACAATAAGGTTAAAAAATGAAGTGTGTTGTGCTTTTTTCGCTTATTTTGGATTGTGTAGTTAATTAACATGCAGTTCACTGAAAAAAATGCAGCGTGAAGTTTATACAACTTAATTATGCAAGTCAATTCAACCTTCTTTTTTCAACCTACATCCCAAATTGGAGTTTAGCATCCCAAATTGGTAACTTGTGAGATTACAGTAGATTATGGTAAGGATGCTGCCATAAAAGATAGAGAAACAGGCAGCTCACTTTTGTAGCTTTTTTCACAAAGCTCCTATTGCCTTCCTGTGTCATCACATGCTGTCAAATTACAGAATGTTATCCCAGATCCATTATGTATGATTTGACATACCCACATGTTTTTTAGTTTTAAATTAGTTATAATAAATCAAATTAATTCAGAAACCTTAAACAGATGAAGTCCCTTTGTGAATCTCAGAGAGAGCGCCTCCGCTCAAGTTTTTCCAAAGTTGTGCTGTCATTCTGTGGAGGATGTGTGAATAAAAAGCATAAAATGTCAACATCACAGACGCTTGTGAACACGGGACAAGGGCATCCTTAAGTGTGTACAGCGTGTGTTCTCCCAGCATGCAGTTGTGAAGAGGACCAGGGCTCGCATGAATGATGATTCAGGGGGCTGTGATTATACAGCAGGGTGTGCGGGCATGCGTGTGTGCGCTCGTATGAACGACAGCTGAGAATGTCAGGATGTCTGTGTCCTGGGGCATTTGACAGCTTTTTCTCGTGCTCTTTGCTGGGATTTTAAGAAGCGGGTATTTTGCTGCTCCGTCGAAGAGATGCATCCACTGATCCGTGCTGTCATTGCAGATGGACTCGGAGGAAGAGGAGAAATGTCTGGACTTTCTCTCTGGACTTAAACTGTTCATTTTTGACTTCATACAGTATATGTCAAGGTGACTTTTGATCATAGTTTGCAGTATAACAATACAATGAAATAGAAGAACCATTATCAGATGTATGGTTCCACATAAAATCAATCACAACAGAGTCAATTTACACTATTTCTGATGACAAGGGAAATAAATGACAAGTAAATGACCTTTGTTAATATATCATTATGCTAATATTACGGTTTAAAATAAATGTATACAATGTTTGCTACAGGTCCTTGAATTCTTGCCTGGCTGACAAACCTCTCCACACAGTTGTGATCTATGATCGTCTCCCCCATACTGCCCTCCAAAGCCTAAGTGCAGTATCTACGCAAACACTGAAACTGAGAAAAATGGCTTTAAAGTTTTAACACTAGCCAGGCAAACATGTTGTGGGTAGATTAGTGGTAATGCATTCATGTAATGCCTTGTTAGGAAGAAATTTTTTATAGATAAAAACCATGACCACCAATGCGACCTTTGACTCCCAAAATGCAGATACTGCACTCTGCCTTTGAAAGACCTTACACAACTAAAACACTATTGCAAAAGCAAAGTGCAGTATCTACAAACTAAATGTGTTCATTCAACTTTTTCTCATGCTTCTTAATACATTTTGATTGTTTTTAATAACTGTAATAGTTTTATTTATGTTTGTGAATGCTAAAAATGCTCCTTTTACCACAAAGAGAGTATTTAACTCACTTTATTAATTTTTATTTATTAAAAAAATTACATTAGACTAGGTTTGCTTTAAAACAGTAGTTAAAAATTAACAATTTAAAAATAGAAGAACATGTTTGTCCCAAAGACATTATTGTTTCAAATGTACTATAAGTGGTAACTAACAGTATGTACATTTTAGTTAATTTTCATCTCAAAGTAGCACAGTTATGTAAACTTAGATATTTTTAAGATTAGCTTAAGAAGTTCTAAACTAAATGTTTTAATATTAAGTAGCCTACAAAATTAGTTCGTGGAGAAAGAGCACTTATTATGGAAGTGTAGGGGAGAGCGGGGTAAGTTGTCACACGGGTAAGTTGTCACACTGTTAATAACTCCAACACTAGAGGCTCTATCTCAAAAATCAAATAGCCACTTTATGTGACTTCTTCTTCTATAGTCAACTTCCTGTTCACATGTGGTCAAGATCACTGTAATCTGAGGTTAGCACAATTTTCTTATTTTTCTGCTTAAAAAGTAAAAAAAAATCACTTTACATTTTATGCAATACAACTTTGTTAGGTGTGAATGTTTAAAATGATTATTTTGCACAAAATAGAGGAGACCGTAAAGTGTCTTTTGATACTTTAGCTAAAGTGATATGATGAGCTAAACTTGAGATTTAGACAACATTAGCACACAAGTAAGTATGGGGCAAGTTGTCTCAATGACTTTGGGGCAAGTCGTCACATCTGACAACTTGCCCCTGTACAAACAAACACATCGAACATGCTCAGAAAACATGATATAGAAAAGAATAAGCCTCAATCTAGCAAAAAGCTGTTTCAAAAGAAAGGGAAGCAGAAATCTGGACCTATGAAAAACAAGGCAGCTAAAAGAAGAAAAATCATGCAAGAGTCATCATCAGATGATGAAGAGTGCTTCTGCCTCGTCTGTGTAGAGCCATTTTCAAAGAGTCGTCCAAAGGAGACCTGGGTAAAATGTGTAAAATGCAACAATTGGGCCCATGATGCTTGCACCTCAGGCCAGGCAATTTATGTGTGTCAGAATTGTGATTCTGGAGATGAGTCCTATTAGTCATACAGGGCATCTGTTTTGTTCAGAGGTTAAACATGTTAAGTTAAGCAAGTTATCTGCAGCGTTCCATTCAGTTATCTGGTTTTATGTGAAAGCCATAGAACATTTGAACCAAAGTTCAAAGTAAAGTGGTCTTGCCACTTAATTGAAATGTGCATTATTTGGATTGAAATAATTGTTTTTCCAGATTCTCCAGGCACGGATGTTTATATTTCCAGTTTGTTTTGAGTTTAAAAATTAAAATCAATATTCACAATTAAGTAGTTGTGTTCTTATTTTTAGATAATCTAGTGTGACAACTTACCCGCCCTAGTGTGACAACTTACCCTCCGATGGGGCAAATTGTCACAAGTGCACAGTCACTATTCAACAGTCTACAACTCTGTAATGACATAAGATATAAAGATGTTATGAATACAACATATGTGCCCAGGACTTCCTTCTTTCATTTGGTATGAGATTTATACCATTTTGATGTATGGTGCTCAGTAAATGTTAGACAGTGTGAAAAGTGTGACAACATACCCCGCTCTCCCCTACTTTTTCACATAGTGTGCTTTCTGCTGGCCCGGCTGCGCTCGTCAGGTTGACTGGGCTCCGCTATCTTTGCCTAACAATAAAACTTTACCAGACTCTTATCAAACTTTTGAAGGAGTAACCCCTGCCAATACAATTTGATTAGCTGCCTAAAAAGTGGAGAGATGTTCGAATCAACAAACACCAATGCGCTTGAATCGGATTATATCATTATTGTCGGAGGATATTGCTTTCAATGGACGAGCACAGGTAGGTCAAAACTTGCTAGCAGCTGGCTAGTCAATGTTAACTACTTATAAAGCTGTAATTTGCCTTAGCATGAGTTATTATTTAGCTATCTTCCTTACCAGTATTTGTTTTTTTGCGTTTTAACGCGAGTTCAACCATCATTTGGCCGCGGGATTGTGCCATGGTTTGTTGTTTCTGTGTGTTACGATCGGGGGAAACCGCAGTATCTGCGGTATCAAAGCCGGAAAAACAAAGCCAGAACGCAGTAACATCACTTACTGCGGTTTGCCTTGGTATTAGCATGGATTTTGTAGTTACTGCAATTTTTACACCCTCATTTCTCTGAAACGGGACAAAATTGAAACAGGAGACTTTGTCACAAGACAGAACAGATGTCATAAAGCTCATTTCAAACCTTAACTCAATTTCGACCAAGTGTGTAGTTACTGCGCTTTGGCTTTGGACGGCAGCATACCTGTCAACCCTCCCATTTTTCCCAGGATTCTCTCGTATTTTACCATTCTTTCCCGCCATTATCCCGTTTAAACAATTTTCTGTATTTCTCCCGTATTTTTTGTCTTTCTATAAAAAAATCCGAAATCCCACTGGCCGTATTTGATTTTTGCTATTTCCCCTTCAGTTGCCAATGGTCACTGTCGCTCGTGTCACCGGAAGTCGCCAATTGCGTCGCTTTACTACTTTACTAGTCGCTGGTAGTCTGAATGCAGCTTAACTCAGAAGGGGTTCAGGAATGCAACGTCTGTGACCTACAGTATGTGTATAACAAGTTACAGATGCAAGAGAGCCATACAAATACTGATAGAAGCTATAAATTGCAAAAAAAGACTTTCTTCCTTAGTATTTTTGTCTTGTTTTCAGTACAAATATCTAAAAATTCCTAAATCAAGATGCATTTTCTTGATGAGCAAAATGACCTGAATAAGTTTAGTGTTAAGACAAAAATATCAAAGTTAAGGAAAACAAACAAGCAAAAAAAAATCTGCCAATGGGGTATGAAAATGTTACATTCATTTTTCTTGAATTAAGTGTTGTAAGAAAAAAGTAAACTTAGTTCAAGGTTTTTTTCCTTACCCCATTGGCAGTTTTTTTTGCTTGTTTTAAGCACAAATTCACTTTAATTAGATTTTTTTGTCTAAAAACTAGACTTATTTTCTCAGGTCATTGTGCTCATTGAGAAAATACATATTGATTTAAGAATTGCTAGATATTTGTGCTGAAAACAAGACAAAAATACTAAGTAAGAAGGTCTTACAGTCTACCCGTCCTTTCCCTTGCATATTAGTGAAAACGTGGAGAGGGTCTGGGGTTAATGTGGTGTTAGGGTTCGTGAAATTTTCCTTATTTTGTTTTCGACATGGTATTTGTTTCAAAGATTAGTTTAGCCACAAGCCAGACCATTAAATAAATACAGACCAAAAGTTCACTTCGGTTCAGGCGCATAACCGCCACAACGTGCATGCGTCCGATGAAACCATCTAGGACCTTTCACATCCAAAGAACCTTAAAGGTTCTTTAGGCTATCAAAGGGTATGTAAGCAATGGTTCTTTAAAAACCTTTTGACTTAATGGTTCTTTTGGGAACCAAAAATAGTTCATTCCTGTAGCACCTTTATTTTTAAGAATGTTATTGAGATTTGAATGATGTAGTAAATGTGTATTTTTTTAATAGGGGATAGTGGACAAAAAACAAAAGTTTGAGAACTATTAAGCTTTTGATGCAACACCCTCTACGTTGAAATCTGATCAATGTGATGTTACATTTTATTGTTGTATTCCCATTAAATTTTAAACACTTACAAAATAGATCTTATGTAATTCCTGTTTGTAAAATGTGCAGTCAGGGAGTCCTTATGTGCACCTTGAACATAATCTTGTCTTTTTACAGTCCTATCTATTAAATGCAATGGTTTATAGAGACATAAAACAAACTTTTAGTAGCTACTATATTCAAATCTGCACTGTTAAAAATTCAGCATGCAACTGGGTTTTGCAAGTCAATTCAACCTACTATTTTAAGTTTTGGCTTATATAAATTGACATAACTTAAAAATTCAAGTTGAAATTGTTTAACTAAATTTTTTAAGTTAAAGTAACATAAAAATATGTGTTGATTTGACTAAAATGCTGCATATTTTTTTACAGTGTGTAGTGACTTATCTAATAAATATTTTTGGGTTTGGGAAAGTTAAAGCTCACAATATCACAAAGTTGTGCAAAGCACTGTCCCCGAACCCAAATGCCAGCTAATATAATCTATTAAATAGTTATGAGAAGAGTTTTGACTCTTTGCAATCCATTATTACATTCTCTGAAGCTAAACTTGCAGCCTCATGACTGTCTCGGTTGCTTTATCTTTGGCCCTTTGCGCAGGCAGCTGAAAGGATATGCACAGACCCTCTTCTCTTTTCTTTTGAAGGCTGCGTCTAACCCGTGTTTGAGTAAATGATCAAACAAAAGCTGTGTGGTTTATACATAGCCTCGAATTCAATGTTAAATTAACCATTGCAATACATTTCTGTCTTGTGTTTGCAAACAGTGCACTTTTGGAGATGGAAGCAAGCTGCAGAGGTCTGTTAGAAAACATACAGCTTGTTAAATAGACGGATTGTCATGTGATGCGTTTTTGGCATGGATGTGACATGGGTGACAAAGCATTGTTGGCTGTCAAAGATTGAGCACTTTTATCAACCCCGGCCTAAATTTAAGCCTGTATTCATCATTCATGTTCAAGGAGAGCAATTTACTGTGACATTGAAGGGTTTATTTCAGGAAATGAAAACAAAGCATGAGAATTACACTTTTGTGGTTTATGACACTAAATGTCAGAGGCATGATTTGTCAGTTTTAGCCATCAATAGACGTCGCATTCTCCTTCGAAGGCTTCCCGCTGAGCACACTGCTGTTGGCTGTTTCATTGTTGAAGCGTCATGGAAAATTGCCAAGGATATTAATCCAAAATGTTACATTGATGTTGGTTTACTCTGGGAAAGAAATTATTTTTTATTACAGAACAAGCATTTGGTATGTTCCTATTTGTCATTGTTTTAGGGAATAATATGTGGTGTGCAGGTGTTCTTACGGGATTTCAAAATAGTGTTTTTGTTGTATTGTGTAGCAAAATCTTCCACCTTTCAAATTGCATTTGAAGCCAGAATTGCATTTTAAATTGGTTGAGTTTACTATTACGTGAACAAAAAGCACAATTTCCCCAATTATTCCTTACATTGAAACAGTCTGTGAGGATTCAAGGACTGTATTTGTTATATTTCAAAACAACAGATTGAAAAAGAGGAGTAAAAAACGAACGATTTATGCCACATCCCATTAGCAACACTTTTTCTGTTCTAGCTCAGTGAGCTGTCCTGGACTGTTTTTCCAACATCTGTCCCTAATTATTCCGCTCTCCCTTATAGATCCTGTCTTTGGAAAGAGGTACGTCCTTTTGCATATGGTCTTTGATAGACTATTAATTGCTTCTCCTTCATTTTCTGCTGGATGTAAAGTACTAATGACAGCTCAAAGCTAATTAAAGAGCGGATGAAACACAGGAGAGGAAGTTGTCACATGTTGGTGTCTCTCTATGTTGTCTCCATTGAGCGCAGGCCACCTGGGTTTGTGGTTTCAGCGTAGCCTGCGTGAGAGTCTGTGAAGACCATTGCTCAGCTGTACCTTCCTTAAACCGCTAATTAATGAAGCTTCTCACTGATCCTCTCTATAAAATCCCTGACATTTTCTACTTAAAGAACATGCTTTTGCAAAAAGCTTCAGACACACAGACTTTTATTTCTGCATGATTACTTCATTTATGGATAAAAGGAGCCAAAAATAAAATTCCTTTCATTAATTTCACACTTCTTATTATTTTCATTGAAGGGCAAAAATTTGCTATATAAGGCCAAGTTTGGTTTAGACGTGCAGTGGATAATTAGCACTGACAAGGTGTTGTCTCGCGACCGACCTTATGCATTTCTAGGAGTTTCCCTTTCAGACTTAAAATTTATGGGAGGAGATTATTTAAATGATTTACGCAATGCGATTTACTAATGTTTGCGCATGTGATATTACTGGTATTTGTGCCATTATTTAACGCAGAAAAAAAGCATTCCTTAAATCATTTTGCACTTGAAATGGCTGCAGTTGTTGCTGATAAGAGGAGGCATCACAGAGATCAGAGAGCGCGTGGTACAAGGGAGAGGATTTTTATTTATTATTTATTAAATGATAAATGTATTTATTTATTTGGAATGTCACATATTATTCAAAAATATTGTTTTTATTTGCTGGAGGAAATGAAAAAGAGGAGTCACCAGAAGTCGTCACACAATACCGGGTGTTTCAAAACTTTTTTCTCCTCCAGTTCTTTTCAGTGTACTATGGCTTCGTTAGCTGGGTTTTCACACCCTGAATTTTCAGCTGAGATGTCCGTTGTTCTGATCTTTTTTTGTAAGTAACCCGCAGATATTACCAATCCCATCTATGATGTTTTTTTTGGAATTGCTCTCTCGCGCTAATTTGCCCTGTTTAGTAAATCCGGCCCATAGACCAAAAAAAAACATTTTTGTACCAGGCTGTAAACATATCTCAGCTGTAAATTTGGGCATGTTAACATTTGGGTATACGGGATATGTTTTTTTTTTTTTTTTTTTTTTTTGGTTCACCCATTGGAAATTTTAAGCAGCTTTTTTCATACAACATTTCATAGTGACCACATCTGTCAGCTCAGAAAATGACATCATAAAAGTAGCTATAGAAGGTTGCAGCGGAAACAACTTAAGGTTTTGTGGCCCACACTTAAAGTAAATTACATTCGTTCAGATATATATAACGCGTATCAGCTGCTACACTGAGCTAACGTTACTGTGTAAAATTTATGTTTACAATGTTAGCTACAGATCTTTAAATTCTTGCCTGACTGCCAAACTTTGCACAGCGGTGATCCATGCTCTCATCACCCCTCGTTTTTAGGAAACAAAAACATTTTTATTTTCGAAATGGTATTTGTTTCAGAGGTCAGTTTAGCTATTTGCCCGGCCAATAAACAAGCACAGACAAAAGTTAACTTTGTAACCATGGCAACATGCAATAACTAAAAGAGGTATTTCCTGATGTGTGAGTAGGCCTGTCGTGATAAACGATAAACCGATTAATCGCACGGTAAATAAAATGAGCTCGATAATTTTTTTCGGCCGCAATAATTCACATTTGCATGCTTGTTTGTTTTCCTTGTCTCTCTCTCTCTCTACCAAAGAGACTGGATGACCGCTCCGTGAAACGAGTGACAAAAAGTGAACCCTCGTCAGTCATTTGTCAGTCGCATGATCTGTGTGGGGAGGGGGGACTCCTGGCGTAGCCTATCACAGTAGGCGTACTGAGGAGGATGAGCGCCGCGTGAGGAGTGTAGCAGGAGAAAACACTAGTTGAGACGACAGTTGGAGAAAAAGATGGATTTACTAGAGGCTGTTTACACTTGTCATTAACATGCGTTTTCATCGATCGGATCACAATGTTTTACGTCTTTTCTGACTTTTCTGACACAAGGTGAACAGTGCTATTTTTAGCCTTTCATTGATAAACTAAAGCGGGTGATCTCCGCAGTTTCATTTTGCAAGCGTGTGAAAGTTGCGCAATCTTATTTCATCAATTGCGCTGAAAATTCTGAGAAAGCTCTAACATATACATGTAGAAAATACTGTGCAGCGTGTTTACTTGCTAAACAAGCAGTGGACAAAATATTAGTTTGCGTCCATATAAACTCATAATTACTGTACTCCCGCTGGCGTTTAAATGACAGTGGAGAGACTCGCCCACCGTCTCACAGACCACCCCCTCACAGTATTCAGGACAGAAGCGGTCGAAAGTGGACAAAAGAGACAGATTCAATTACCAGGTGTAAACGTAATGTGTCTCTCTCGTCCACTTGTGATCTGATCAAAAACACATCTTAATACCAAGTGTAAACAGCCAAGTTTCAAAACCAAACGCTACAGCTGCAGTGTGGGAGTACTTTGAATTTACACCTAATGACCGAGGTGAACCACTAAACCTGAACGAGCCGTTATGTCGCATTTGTGGTAAAAACGTAGCACTTAAAAGTGGCAACACGACAAACATGCATATGCACCTAAAACGCAATCATCCTGTTATTTTGTTCATTTCTTGTGGATATTTAAAATGTCTTCCAGTTCCAGTATTACTTATTGTTTAGAAATAAAAGTTTATAGATCTTTGAAAAGGTGTATCTGCATTATTATAATGGTCCCGGAGCATCAATTTTATCGTCTATCGCGATAAATTCCGAGGCAATTTACCGTCTAGCAAAATTTGTTATCGTGACAGGCCTATGTGTGAGACCCAATACTAAATATCATTAACTCATCGCTAGAACTAGGATACGTTCCAACACCTTTCAAACTGGCAGTTATTAGACCCCTCATTAAAAAGCCTCACCTCGACCAGGGAGATCTTAATAATTTTAGACCAATCTCAAATCTCCCTTTTTCTAAAAATACTAGAAGAAGTAGTGGCAAGCCAATTATGCACATTCTTAGTGAATAATAGTACATATGAAAAGTTCCAATCAGGATTCAGGCCTCACCATAGCACAGAGACGGCATTGCTTAAAGTTACAAATTACCTCCTTTTAACATCCGATTGCGGTTAAATCTCAATTCTTATATTACTAGACCTTAGTGTAGCCTTTGACACAATCGATCACACAATCTTACTTTTATAGACTAGAAAACTATGTTGGCATCAGTGGTCAGGCTTTAGCCTGGTTTAGATCATATTTAACCGACCTTTTTCACTTTGTTTATGTAAATGAAGAAAAGTCATGTCACTCTCCGGTTACATGCGGCGTACCGCAGGGATCAGTTCTTGGTCCTATACTTTTCTCATAATATATATGTTACCTCTAGGAGACATTATCAGGAAACATAACATAATTTTTCACTGCTAAGCAATTCAATTCAATTCAATTCAATTTTATTTATATAGCGCTTTTCACAAAAGTCAATTGTTTCAAAGCAGCTTTACATAAATAGAAGCAGTGAAAAGCACAGAAAAACGACAGATAGCACAACAAAATACAAAATAAATTTGCTGCGGCTATGACTCAATATTATAAGTGCACGTATTACTAAAGCAACGTCTAGAAGAGGAAGCTAAGTAAAGCCCAAAAAGCAGATGATACCCAGCTTTACATCTCCTCACATTCTAGCGAAACCCACCAGTTTTCTAATCTAACAGACTGTATAAGCGATATCAGTGACTGGATGGCAAATAACTCCTTAAGCTTAACTGCAATAAGACACAGATACTTTTTATTGAACCGTATCGCTCCAAAAATATGTCAGATTACAAGTTGCCCATACTGCCCTCCAAAAGCTAAGTGTAGTAACTACATAAACACTGAAACCGAGAAAAATGCCCTTAAAGTTGTTACACCAGCCACTCAAACATGTTACTGCAATTTTGGCACACAGTTTTTCTGAAATGGGACAAAATTGAACCAGGAGACACATCAGATCTCACAAAGCCCATTTCAATCCTTAAGTCAATTTTTACCAAATGCACTGCGCTTTGCCTTTGTAGGGCAGCTTCCACAGTCAAGAACATAGGTGTGATGTTCGACAGCAATCTATCTTTCGATAGTCATATCTCCAACGTCTGCCGCATAGCATTCTTCTATCTTAGAAATATCTCAAAAATACACCATAAGCTGTCGGCATCAGATGCAGAGAAGCTCATCCATGCTAATATCAAAAGTGTCTAAAGGTGGTAGATCCTTTTCCTTATTAGCCCCTAAGCTCTGGAATGATATCTGAGAATCAGACACAGTCGATCAATTTAAGTCTAAACTAAAGACATTTGTCATTAACAAAGCATTCAAATAATTAGTCTAGTAAATATACTTATGCCGCAATAGTTAGCTTGTCCGGAACAAAGCATTCACGTAATTCATCTGGGACATATACTTATGCTGCAATAGTTAGCCTGTCCAGAACCGAGCAGATATTAAACCACTATACTGTATGACACTTGCGTTTCATGAGAATGGGTCTTACGGTAATAGGATTTAGTTTCTCTTTCCCTGTCTTGTCCTCGAACCCGAGAAAACTGAGACTAACAGACCCAGTTCCTGCTGCCGTAAAGCTCATCACACCACTGATCTACTCGCCTTTCCTTCAACGTGATGCCCAGATGAGGTCTGACCACTGACCGCCACCCGTTTAATCTACAAAAACTATTGTATTTTCCCTCTAGTGAGTTTAAATCACTGTGACCAAATCATTGAGTCAGTGAGTTTAACTCAAAAAACAAAAATAATTCCATTTAGGCCCCCCCACCACAATCTCTAAATTAAAAAAATCTAAAGTATAGTTTTCAAGTTCAAAGTTTAGTTCAGTTAAAGTTTGAATGTATGAATTTTTCATTAAAAGCAAAATCAGTAGAGACGTAGTATCAATTATATAAACATTTAGCGATTCACTTTGTATTCACTTGAAAATGCATGTCAGTGTCAGTAAGAGCGTAATCATGGGTTAAAAGATAAAGTAAAAGGAAATTGGAGGAATTTAAACATAAATGGATCTAATGAAAACTTGTGTAGATAGAAACGAGTGAGCCTACTTTGTCACTGGAGACCAATCCCTTAATGGAGGTCAGGCTGTTCAATGTACAAAGTCTTAGAGCTGGTGCGACGGCCTCTGGGACCTTGAGCCGACGCCTTTTGAAGAAATCTCTGCAGGAAAGCTGAGGACAAAGCTGATTGGCTCTTAGTTTTGTCGTCCTGGGAGATGATTGCTCAGCAGGAATGTCTTCCATCAGATGAGCCAGGTCTCTCTTCACATTTACTCTGGTACTCTGGAGTATGCTTTCTAATGCGGCTTGTACGTCTGACCTTTAGAGTCTAAACCTGATAAAGATTTTTCAAAGCAGTCCATCATGAAAGTACATGGGAAATCAGCAAATTTTTGACCTCAGTTTTGAGGTAAGAAGTTGGCAGATGAGCAGTTACAGACCTGCATTACTGTAGGCTACTTCTGAAAGATGTCTACTGTACATGAAAATTTTAGTCCTAAACATGAACATATATAGTTGAGTTTGAAATCTGTGAGATTTCTTCAACCTCTTGAAGGCAAATTTGACAAAACTGGTTTTGATTATCAAATTCCCTCAAGTTAAGTACCCAGCTTTATTATATTATTATATATATATTTATAAGCTATAAAGGTGTATCCACAACAAATCTGTAAAAACATCATGATTCACTTGGATGCCTTTGAATGAACTATGTTGTAAAATAGCTCTGTAAAAATGCTCGGTACATGATCAAAATTATACAGCTGTGTCCTTTTGGGGGGTATCGATTTAATAAAAGCTTCATTCATTCATTCTATTTCACAGAGCTTTACTTCTCTGCAAATATCACAGGAATGCTACTGTTTTGTTGTCATTTTGCCAAGGCAATGAAATGATGCTGTTTCAAATTCCAGCACGATCACATTCAATGTTTTTGTTTATCTTTAACTCAATGTCCTGTTGTCAGGAGAAAACGACAATATGAATGTAATGAGGTTTGTGCTTGATACCTCCTCTTAAAGCGATGTGCTTATTAGAATGCACTGAACATTATGTGTTTTAGGGAAAATGGTTTGAAATAATTACCTTGGAACAATTAAAATTACAGCCACATTGATTGCTCTTGTTCACTTAACAGGAATGTGTTCTGGGTCAAGAATTCTCTCTCTCTGTCTCTCACTCTTTCACCACTTGTGACTATTTCAGTCTTTTGTGTATCTTTGCTGCGTCCAGACCAAATTCATTGAATAAAGATCCTTTCATTAAATGCAGTATTGGCTGCCGTACCACCTGTTTACTTTTGTTCAGTTGCATTAGCATTAGTGAAAATGTCTCCGGTATATGAAACAGTACATTTTTCATTCTGCTTAAAGAAATGAAACAGAAATAAAAACATGTTCAATCCTTTCAAAATCGTTAAATGACACTGATATAAGCCTTAAAGGGACACTTCACTTTTTTTGAAAATATGCTCATTTTCCAGCTTCCAAGAGTTAAACATTTGATTTTTACCGTTTTGGAATCCATTCAGCTGATCTCCGGGTCTGGCGCTAGCACTCTTAGCATAGCTTAGCACAATCTATAGAATCTGATTAGTCCATTAGCATCATGCTTAAAAAAACAAACAAAGAGTTTGTATATTTTTCCTATTGTAAAACTTGACTTTTCTGTAGTTACATCGTGTACTAAGACTGACAGAAAATTAAAAGTTGTGATTTTCTAGGCAGATAAGTAATATCATTGCGGGTGCTGCAGCCATGTTACAGCGCCAAAGTCCTTGATTATTACGCCAGAATTTAGAGTATAGTTTCTAACCATATCTGCCTAGAAAATCGCAACTTATAATTTTTCGTCTGTCTTAGTACACAATATAACTACAGAACAGTCAAGTTTTAAATATGAAAAATATTAAAACTCTATGGTTATTTTTTTAGCGTGATGCTAATGGTCTAATCAGATTCAATGGATTATGCTAAGCTATGCTAAAAGTGCTAGCGCCAGACCCAGAGATCACCTGAATGGAATAACCGTAAAAACGGTAAAAATCTGTAAAACTGTAAAAATCAAATGATTTTCAAATGTTCCACTTTTTTGGAAAATGAGCATATTTTCCAAAAAAGTGGAGTGTCCCTTTAAGCCTTAACTTTAGATAAAAGCCTCAAGCCTCAACTTAATAAAACTAAACTTGTTATTGTAAACCAAGCTTGTAATTACTGTTGACTTTGTTACATCATGAAATATCATACATCTTGCCAGTTATTTTGGCTAAAACGACATACAACCAAATTCAAGTGTATTCTGTCTTGAAGTGGGGTACTAATAGTGGGAATATTTCTGGTCTATAGTTAACCTAGACTTTGAAATAATAGTTGGCTATTTCACATAAGTGTGAGTAAATAATGACACAATTTTTGGGTGAACTGCCCCTTTAATTTCATTGCTGCCTTGAAAAAAACAATTCAGATTTTGAAAAGATCTAATTTTGTATTTTTTCATATGGGTAATCATCAGTTAACAAGACCAATCAACATCTAATTCACTAGGATGCAATTAGAAATTATGTTATGAGTCCATTTCCAAAGCTCCATAACAAGTGCCCAAGTAAATTGAACTCTTGTAAAGGGACTCAGAAACGAGGGTGAGAGTTATCAGTTGATGCCTGCAGTGCAGATGTCTGCTTTTTTCACATCTGTGAGCATCAGCATTCGTTGCAGTATGCTCCCCTTATCAAAATAAACTCCTGACAAGTCAGTGTTTTCTTAAGCCAGGAGCCACTTACAGCCCATTTCTGGTGCCTTTGCATGCTGATCTGTAGTTACATGGTAGGTCTGGTGAAACTTTTGTAGTAAATAAGATATTTACTCATTTAATAGCGATTTCTCTGAAGGCAGCATCTTTGATGTCGGTCAGTCCTGGTGCAGTTTTGTAATGCTTGAAAATTTCGTGAGGAGACTACATGAAATGCTTCTGCTTAAAAGTCAAATGCAACTACCAAAACACACACACGCACACACACAAACAAAATGCATACACCTTTTTACAATAACAATTAACTGTAGATTTCTTAAAGATATGCTGTAGGATGTTGGCCTGCAAAGTATTATAAAACCTGTTTTCCATTAAAACTGCATTGATTTTCACACATTTTCTCTTAGGGCATAGAGGGTCATCTTTCACTTGACTTGCTCAAGAACATCATCTTGGATATTGAATTTGAATATCAATATTTTTCTTTATACAGTAGTTGGATTTACTGTGAAATATCATTTAGCATTTAGCCACTGACTGTCTCAAAGACACAAAGGAAGAGATATTGAGCATTTAGAGACCTGTCATGATGGTTGAATGAAACAATGATCCTATCTGCTGAACCAACTTTGTCAGCAATAAAACTGAGATACAATGATGCCTCAACCTAAGTTAGACATAAACTAAGAAGATATACTGTAAAATGTGCCTGAGGATAGCATCTCAGCCATACTTAATAAAAAAAAATCACTGGTAAAATAGTGGAGGGCCCTGCTGCGATCATTTTATTTATTTTAGACATGCGTCAGAAGAGCTTCATGTAGACTAGCCACTTTTACCAATATGCTCGGCACCTGGTCCCATGGACAGTTTGTTCTCTCCTGATTTGGTTTTGAATCCCTCCTTCTCATATGCCTCTCTCTTTGCCTGTTTGAATATGATTACCGTTCACTTTACTAAAATGTTCTGGTTCTTTGTGTACATACGTTTGTTTTTCTCATCCTCTTAGGTGAAGTACGGCCGTTTTGCATTTGTGTGGGATGCAGCTGTTCTGGAGTATGTGGCCATTAATGATGAGGACTGTTCGCTCTACACCGTAAGCAACAGTGTGGCTGACCGAGGCTACGGCATCGCGATGCAGCACGGCAGTCCTTACAGGGACATCTTTTCTCAAAGGTACTGTATGATAAACACTTTCAAACTGTGCATCGCAGTCCTAGTGTTTCAGCAATAGTGTTTTTCCAAATGATTTCCTGTCTGCAGCTTACTGAGATTGAAACCTTTCTAAAAGGCTATAAAAGCACTCGAGGCTGCGCTATAGTGTGTACATAGCAACATATTGTTAGCAATCTGCACTATTTTATTGCCAAAAACACCCCTTCACTATTACTACAGTACATTCAGAATATCATTACATTATTTTCATAAAGTATAGCTTTATTAATCTTTCATAACTAGGTTATGTTATCAAATTTGAATGATTAAAAAAATGCCAAGTAAAAAACAAAATCTTGGAAAAACAGGCAGAATGCTCCACTCTCAAAGCTGAAACCACACCCACTTGCAGAAAAGTTGAGCCTCTCGTGATTGTGTTATGGGTGGGTCCATGCTTGCTTGCTCCAATGCACCATTATTAAGCCATGATTTAAGGCCCTCCCAAAAGGGATGGCCTTTGTTGTAAGTTCCCAAACTCCCTTTTAGTGGTGAAAAACATTCACAGGTTAAAGGTGCAGTGTGTACATTTTAGTGTGGTGATGTTGCAAATTGCAACCAACAGCTCAGTCCACGGCTCACCCCTCACTTTTGAAACGCATAAAAAAAGCTACAGCAGCCTCCACAGGACAAACATATCATTGTTGGAGACAACTTATGAAAAAAGTTTGTCCGTTAAGGGCTTCTGTAGAAACATGCCGGTACAAAATGGCGACTTCCATGTAAGGGGACCCTCGGTGTATGTAGATAAAAACGTCTCATTTTAAAGTAATAAACACAATGTTTCATTTTGTAAGGTCTTTATACACCACTGATAATATAGCTATGTAGATTATATTGCATTTCTGTCAAGAGATCATTAAAAAATTACACATTGCACCTTTAAGAATCAGGAATACTGTACAGACCTGCAGTTTGTGGCAACACATTTGCGACACGAAAATGTACGACATTTTGCAACTTGTAAATGAGGCTCAGCAGAGCGTGTCGACTGATGCCACGGGTGTTTGTACAAAAACTGTCATGTGAGACAGAGGTAGTGATAAACGCGATTTGCAAACATCTATTTGTGGTGGTCAGTTTGGATTTATGGCGGACTGACAAATAAATGAATGTATGGGAATGTATAGCATGCCAATGACGCGCTCACTTGTATGATATCACAGCAGTAGGCAGCGCAAATATAACAACACACCTATAATCCCTCCCACTCTGAAGTGATACTAAACTCGATGGAAAAGCTAAACAAGCCAAAGTGAGGTGAGCTGACCCGACCCAAACTAAACTAAACCGTGGGGTACTATGCAATATTTTGTATTAAAAATGTAGACAAGGCTTTAAAGCGGTTCACGAAACGAAAACGAAAACCAGAAACTTTTGATGTTTTGCAAGGAACAGAATCGAAAAAATATATGTTCTGGAACAGTACCGTTTATTGAAAATAATGGTAACCGGTTAATACCATTATTTTTTCCGTTCTTTGACAAAATTTCTTTGCAATACGACTCAGTGAAGTTCACTTCCGGTCGTCGTTGACTCATCGGAGTAATGAGAAGCTTGCCACCAGCAAGTAGCCTACTCAAGCTCAAGTCTCTAATGCTCAATCATAAGAGGAAAAATATTGTAGTTTACTGTATCTCAAGATGTTTGTTTTTTTAATACTAATTAGTGGTGTAACGGATCGCAGTTAATCTGTGATCCGTACAGATCACGACCCACCGTTCGGCTTGCATGCGATTCACAGATTAATACGCAAAATTCAATATAGTAAAAGTTTATAATTTGCACGTGTTTCAAAAGCTTGCAAATGTTAACACTTAAGTGATTTTAAACAAAAAAGCGTTAAAGTGAACAATTTTCTGTACGCACAAACGCACATGCGTTTGAATGTGTCTGGTCCAAGTCCAATCAAACGTGATTATCCCTATGCCCTTCAAAGATCAGAACTCTTGATGTAATAAAATACATTTGGCGAATAAAGCACTGAAAAACAACGTAATTTACACTTTATGTGGAGCGACTGTTTATGCTGCATCTTCTTTTTGAAGCGCCGTTTTGAATTCCCTCGCCGTTTGTGTGTGTTTGCGTGTTTAAGTGCACTCAACAAATGTAGGCATGTCAGAATTACAGTTATGCTGCTTACATAATGCATTCTTTGTTAATGTTTGATGACAAGATAGAGACCTAAGGAAAATTATGTAGACTAATAATTTAAATTGAATGTCCTTATGATCAGCCTACTTATTTGTATGTCCCACAGCTGACATGGAACGTTATTAACCGGTTCGGGAACTTTATTTTTTGTTCTAATCGATTCAGAAACCCCAATTTTGGGTTTGAACCGAAAACTGGAAACGTTAAAATACTGTTTCTGTTCGGAACAAACCAATTTGGAAAAATTCTGGTTCAAAGCCCTGAATGTAGATGATTTTGCATCTGTGACTTTTTAAAGAAATTAAATTTCTTTGTTGATGGGTTTAACATCTTTTATTTGTTTATCTTTGACTAAGCTGAGTGTTGTTCACACTGATTTGGAGTCTTTATTAAAGCAAACCTGCAACAATTTTACAGACATATTTAATTTCTCTCCATTACTGAGATGCTGTTGAACAGGCATAAACCATCATTTTAATAAAATTAGAGCAGTTTGAACGGTGTTCCCTGTGGTTCCTGAAACTATGAAAATGTAATTTCAAAGTAAAATTATACGAGAGACTTTTCAAATTTAGCAAGTCAATGGAACTCGGTTTTAAAATTGAAAGGAGAAACTTTTTACCTCGCCTAAAAGGCACATCAGCACTGCAGAGCAGATGCACCAATGGAGACTAAATGTTTCAACATACGTTTCTTAACGGTTAGGAACGTGTTTTATGCTCTGCTGCTGTGGGAAGCTGAATGGAGATCCACGCCGTGTTTAATAGCTCACTCGGAGTGAAGCTGTTATATTGAAATATCAGTACAATGACTTGCTGAGAAAAATCTGTTAGCACTGAACGGTGGTCCTATTGTTGTTTGAAAAGTCGATACGTGCTCAATTTTAAGTCAGTGTCAGGGGTCTAAAAGAGGACAGCAGATCAACACAGCTACCATATAGTGCCTGAGTAAAGAAGCTGGAGTTAGAAAAGAACAAAAAACTTGATACTGAAATGACAGGAAAAATAAAATCCATATAACCACTACTGCACTATAATCACTTGACATTGTCAGCTAGGAAAACCGCAGTGATTTTGTGTAAAATCAGAGGGGATTTTAAGAAAACCTTTCTGTTTCAAGCCACAGGCAGCCATTTTCTCGCTTCTGTTTCCATGGGACTGAATGCATGCTTTTGTGTGTCTGTGTTGTTTGATATTCTGTATGTAAATGCATAGATAGCTGAGGTCCGCTTTTAATCAGAGCATGTATTGAAAGATTTATTGTTTATTGAGTACTGTACATGTAGTGTGTGTCATTTAGTCTGTAATCGTTCATGCATGTATAAAATTATTGTTTCTTGGTTGAGGTCTAAATTGCACAATATTGATTGATGTGCTGGTATGTGTGTGGTAGTGCGTCATAGAGAGGAAAGATAAATCAGATTAATTATATATATATATATATATATATATATATATAAAGAGCAATATAAATAGTTGCTTTGATTGAAGGCAAAACATCAGCAAGAGAGGGAGAGAGAGAAAAGAGAGAGATAATCTTGTAATAATATCTCTATCGATCTTTGCAAACGGATCTAACCTTTACATATAGTCTTGTTCAATATAATAGCAGTACAATGTGACTAACCAGAATAATCAAGGTTTTTAGTATATTTTTTTATTGCTACGTGGCAAACAAGTTACCAGTAGGTTCAGTAGATTCTCAGAAAACAAATGAGACCCAGCATTCATGATATGCACGCTCTTAAGGCTGTGCAATTGAGCAATTAGTTGAATTAGTTGAAAGGGGTGTGTTAAAAAAATAGCAGTGTGGCATTCAATCACTGAGGTCATCAATTTTGTGAAGAAACAGGTGTGAATCAGGTGGCCCCTATTTAAGGATGAAGCCAACACTTGTTGAACATGCATTTGAAAGCTGAGGAAAATTCGTTCAAGTCGTTCAAGACATTGTTCAGAAGAACAGCGTACTTTGATTAAAAAGTTGATTGGAGAGGGGAAAACCTCTAAAGAGGTGAAAAAATGATAGGCTGTTCAGCTAAAATGATCTCCAATGCCTTAAAATGGAGAGCAAAACCAGAGAGATGTGGAAGAAATCGGAAGACAACCATCAAAATGGATAGAAGAATAACCAGAATGGCAAAGGCTCAGCCAATGATCACCTCCAGGATGATCAAAGACAGTCTGGAGTTACCTGTAAGTACTGTGACAGTTAGAAGACGTCTGTGTGAAGCTAATCTATTTTCAAGAATCCCCCGCAAAGTCCCTCTGTTAAAAAAAGGCATGTGCAGAAGAGGTTACAATTTGCCAAAGAACACATCAACTGGCCTAAAGAGAAATGGAGGAACATTTTGTGGACTGATGAGAGTAAAATTGTTCTTTTTGGGTCCAAGGGCCACAGGCAGTTTGTGAGACGACCCCCAAACTCTGAATTCAAGCCACAGTACACAGTGAAGACAGTGAAGCATGGAGCATGATATGGGCATGTTTCTCCTACTATGGTGTTGTGCCTATTTATCGCATACCAGGGATCATGGATCAGTTTGCATATGTTAAAATACTTGAAGAGGTCATGTTACCCTATGCTGAATAGGACATGCCCTTGAAATGGTTGTTTCAACAAGACAATGACCCAAAACACACTAGTAAACGGGCAAAGTCTTGGTTCCAAACCAACAAAATTTATGTTATGGAGTGGCCAGCCCAATCTCCAGATTGAGAACTTGTGGGGTGATATCAAAAATGCTGTTTCTGAAGCAAAACCAAGAAATGGGAATGAATTGTGGAATGTTGTTAAAGAATCATGGAGTGGAATAACAGCTGAGAGGTGCCACAAGTTGGTTGACTCCATGCCACACAGATGTCAAGCAGTTTTAAAAAACTGTGGTCATACAACTAAATATTAGTTAAGTGATTCACAGGATTGCTAAATCCCAGAAAAAAAAATGTTTGTACAAAATAGTTTTGAGTTTGTACAGTCAAAGGTAGACACTGCTATTTTTTTGAACACACCCCTTTCAACTAATTGCCCAATTGCACAGCCTTAAGAGCATGCATATCATGAATGCTGGGTCTTGTTTGTTTTCTGAGAATCTACTGAACCTACTGGTAACTTGTTTGCCACGTAGCAATAAAAAATATACTAAAAACCTTGATTATTCTGGTTAGTCACATTGTACTGCTATTATTTTGAACAAGACTGTATAGGCCAGTAAACAACTACGGTAATTGTTAAACACCCATTTAAAAAAAGCGTGGGTTAAAAACATGCAAAACATAACAACAACAAGACAACCACCTCTCATATCTTAAATGGGACATATCCTGAAAATCTGACTTTTTCCATGTTTAAGTGCTATAATTGGGTCCCCAGTGCTTGTATCAACCTAGAAAATGTGAAAAAGATCAACCCAGTAACTTAGTTCCCCTTCGAGGGAACTCGAGCTGCGTCGCCGAAGCTACGCTATGGGAACGCCCTCTGCGTGATTGCGTCTGAAGCACGTATGTCAAATCAGTCCAATGGTCAAGTGACACGTCATAGGCGGGTGACGTGGGAACCAGGAAGCTATAAAAGAGCACCCAGCAAGCCAACTTCAGCTCTTTGTGCCTCAGCAAGCGAGTGTGTGTCATTATCATGTCTAAGTCCAAACAAAGTTTTAAGGAGTGTGCTTCCCCGTGTCCTCGTTTCATTACGAGCGAGGACTCGCATCATCTCTGTGTTATGTGCCTCGGGGCACAACACGCTCGATCATCTCTTGAGAGGGGTGGTTGTGCACATTGTGATAGGATGCCGCTCCGTACGTTGTGCTCGCGGCACGCACTCTTCGAGGAGGGTGGTGAGCCGCGTGTTCCCCACGGTTCTGGCCCCGCTGCTGCCGAGGCAGAGCGGAAGCTGCGATCGTGGGGATCACAACTAGATCTCGCGGACGAGCTTGAGACGGGTCTCCCCCTTTCTCAGCCTTCACCCGCGGGATCTAGTGCCCCGTCTCTGGATTCGGAAGCACGCGCTGCGGTTTCTTCCGCCCAGGGCGGGAGCCCAGATTTGCATTTATCGTCGTCCGAGGAAGTCGATATTATGTCTGTCGACGTGGTGGACGCTGAGGAGCCTTCTCATTCGTCCCCCGCGTTCGATGATTTGATGGCCGGCGGAGACACAGAGCGCGCGTCCTCAGAGTATGTTAGATGAGCGCTTTTTAAAACAGAAACCTCAACCTTCGCGGCGCAACATGCCTTTCTTTCCTGATCTCCACAGCGAGCTGTCGAGATCATGGAAAGCTCCGTATTCAGCCCGTGTTCATACCCCTCACGCCACCATGTATGCCAACATTGTGGGGATGGGTGAGCACGGATATTTAACGATGCCCCGGGTGGAGCAGACGCTTGCGAGCTATCTCTCCCCCGCTGCGGCGTCATCATTAAAATCGCCTTCGCTTCCCACGAAACCGGTTAGGTTAACCTCATCTTTAGTGGGTAAAGCTTATAAATCTGCAGGGCAGGCTGGGGCTTCACTGCATACCCTAGCTGTCTTACAGGCGTACCAAGCAGAACTGCTTAAAGATTTAGATACCGAGGCGGGGGGTACGTCTGATGTATTTAAAGAGCTTCGTCGAGTCACTGATGTGTCACTCAGGGCGATTAAAGAAACTGCGAAAGCCGTGGGTAGATCGATGGGAGCTCTCGTAGCCACGGAACGCCATTTATGGCTTAATCTGTCCGAGCTTAAAACCTCAGAAAGGGCTTTTCTCTTAGACGCGCCCGTTGCGCCCTCCGGTCTCTTCGGCGATGCCGTTAATACTGTCGTCGAGAGATTTGCGGAGGCTCGTAAGCAGTCGGCGGCGTTCGAACGCTATCTCCCCCGCCGTGCTCTTGATTATAGGGCTGCTGGGCGGGAGCAGCCATCGACATCATATAGAGCATCGCAAAAGCATAGTGTTGCCACTCGTGGTCCCCCTCAAAAAAACTGGGGTTCGGGCGGTCGCGCTCAGACATCATCCAAGCAGAAAACAGACCTGAGGGCTGTTATTATGGCGAGGAAGGCGTCGGCTAAAAAGAAGTCCTGAGGGACGTAGTGTCATATTTCCGAGGGCAGCCCCCAATCGGGGAGAGCCGGCAGTCACCTCACAACACGGTGCCCGTCTCTCCTCGATGCCCTCGGGATGCCAGTGTGTTAACCCCGCCGCAGTGTGTGTTTCGGGGCACAGCGGCTTCATATTCTTGTGTGCCTCATGCGCGGGGCACGCAACACCTCTCTCCGAGGAGGGAGGCATTAATATCACCCAGGTTGAACCCTGCCAGTTTGGTTCAGGGCACCGGGAAAAGTTTAAGCAGTACACAAAAAGCCAGTCTCGAGAGGCTGGTCCCCCTTATAGAAAATTTGGCAGCGTGGAAACTCCTGCCAAACGTGTCTCAGTGGGTTCTGCAAATAATAGAAAAGGGCTACAAAATTCAGTTTTGCAACCAGCCACCCCAATTCAACGGCGTGTTATCTACCATAGTGGGTGCTGGGCAGGCTCTAACAATGGAACAAGAAGTAGAAACTCTCTTGTGCAAGGAAGCCATAGAATGTGTTCCTCCTCACAACAGGGAGTCAGGGTTTTACACCCGCTATTTCATAGTTCCAAAGAAAGACGGGGGGTTACGTCCGATTTTAGATCTACGTCATCTGAACCGGCCTGTTGCAAAACTAAAGTTCAAGATGTTAACTATAAAGCAGATCGTCACACAAATCAGATCCGAGGACTGGTTTGTGACGATAGATCTAAAAGACGCGTATTTTCACATATCTATCCTCCCGCAACACAGGAGATTCCTGAGGTTCGCATTCGGGGGCGTGGCTTACCAATATCGGGTTCTCCCTTTCGGTCTATCTCTGTCACCCCGTACATTTACAAAGTGCATGGATGCAGCGCTGGCTCCATTACGACTCCGGGGCATCCGTGTCTTAAACTACATAGACGATTGGCTAATTTTAGCCCAATCAGAGAGTATGGCAGCGCAGCATCGAGATGCTGTGCTGACACACATGAGAGAACTGGGGTTAAGGCTAAATGCAAAGAAAAGCATGCTCTCTCCAGTACAGAGGACAGCTTTTCTTGGCGTTATATGGGATTCAACAACAATGCAGGCACATCTGTCCCCTGCTCGTGTGGAATCCATTCTTTTGGCTGTAGGCAGAGTGAAGTTAGGCCAGTCACACACTGTAAAACAATTTCAGAGGTTGTTGGGGCTCATGGCAGCAGCGTCCAATGTGATACCCCTTGGGCTGCTTCACACGAGACCGCTACAGTGGTGGCTCAAAACCAAAGGGTTTTCCCCGAGGGGCAACCCGTTCCGTCTGATCAAGGTCACGCGCAGATGTCTTCGTGCCTTAGATCTTTGGAAGAGACCATGGTTTCTCTCCCAAGGACTGATGTTGGGGGCTCAGTACCGTCGAGTTACACTGACAACGGATGCTTCCCTCACAGGCTGGGGAGCAACTATGGGGAGCCATCTGGCTCATGGATTATGGGGCGCCAGACAGCTCAGCTGGCACATAAATTGCCTAGAGATGATGGCAGTGTTTTACGCCCTGAGATGTTTCATCCCTCACCTGCGGGGCCATCACGTGTTAGTCCGGACAGACAACACGTCGGTAGTCGCGTACATCAACCACCAGGGGGGTTTGAGTTCACGCCCTTTTTACAAATTGGCGCGGCATATCCTTCTGTGGACACAGGGGAAGTTGCTGTCCCTCAGAGCAGTATACATTCCCGGGTGTCTGAATCAGGGAGCAGACGTCCTGTCGAGACAGGGGCTGAGGCCCGGGGAGTGGAGGCTCCACCCTCAGGTGGTGGAGTCCATCTGGAAGAGATTTTGCCAGGCGGAAGTGGATCTGTTTGCGTCCAGAGAGACGACACACTGTCCGCTATGGTTTTCTCTCACACATCCAGCACCGCTGGGACTGGATGCCATGGTTCAGCCATGGCCGAGGCTACGGCTGTACGCTTTTCCCCCGATCGCTCTGCTCCCGGGAGTTCTGGAGAGGGTTCGTCGCAACAACGTCCGCTTGTTGTTGGTAGCCCCACTCTGGCCGAACCGAATATGGTTCTCGGACCTGGTGTTCCTCCTCGACGGCTCACCTTGGGAAATACCCGTCAGGAGGGATCTCCTCTCTCTGGCGGGTGGCTCGATTCTTCACCCCCGCCCAGAGTTATGGAAACTGTGGGTCTGGCCTCTGAGGGGGCCAGACTCATAGAATCTGGTCTCTCAGCTGAGGCTGCTGAGACCATTCTTCACTCCAGAGCTCCCTCCACGAGGAAGCTTTATGCCTTTAAATGGAGAGTCTTTACTTCCTGGTGCAGCAAACACCTGCATGACCCTGTGAACTGCCCAATTGGTACAGTCTTGGAGTTTCTGCAGGAAAAGTTCACCGCAGGGTTATCTCCTTCTACACTGAAGGTGTATGTGGCGGCCATCTCGGCTTACCATGTTCCTTTGGTCGGGCAATCCCTTGGGAGAGACCCGCTGGTGGTTCGCTTCCTTCGTGGCACTCGGAGGCTGAGGCCTGTAGTCCGACCCAGGGTCCCAGCTTGGGACCTGGCCGTTGTGCTGGAAGGTCTGTCCATGGCTCCGTTTGAGCCCATTGAGACCGTTCCAGTCAAGTTTGTGGCACTTAAGACAGTACTTCTGTTGGTAGTCACTTCTCTGAGGAGAGTGGGTGACCTTCAGGCCCTGTCGGTTTCCCCTACGTGCCTTGAATTCGCACCGGGGATGGTTAAGGCTTTCTTGTACCCAAGGCCCAGCTATGTGCCTAAGGTACCGACTAATGTGCCACGACCTGTCGTACTTCAGGCCCTCTGTCCTCCCCCATTTAGGGATAGGAATCAGGAAAAGCTTAACTTGGTGTGTCCAGTGCGAGCACTGGATGCCTATGTTCACAGATCTTCTTTGTGGAGGAGGTCTGAGCAACTGTTTGTGTGCTTTGGCTCGCCCAAGAAAGGCCTGCCGGCGACCAAGCAGACACTCAGTAAGTGGATAGTTGAGACTATCTCTCTGGCTTATGAGACCACTGGACGGCCTTCACCTATCGCCGTCAGGGCTCATTCTACCCGGGGTATGGCAGCCTCTAAGGCCTTGTGGCTAGGGGCTTCAATGCAGGATGTCTGTGATGCGGCAGGCTGGTCCTCTCCGCTCACATTCGTTCGGTTTTACGAGTTAGATGTTGGTGCTACGCCTGGAGCCCAGGTGCTCATGTCTTAAGCTGTGCGCGTTTTTACACACAGACAGGCATTTGGTAGTATGGTGTTTTGGTACATCGTTCCCATAGCGTAGCTTCGGCGACGCAGCTCGAGTTCCCTCGAAGGGGAACGTCTCGGGTTACGAATGTAACCATTGTTCCCCGAGAAGGGAACGAGACGCTGCGTCTCCCTGCCATACTCCCTGCATCCCTGTCTCGCCTTGCTTCGGCACAATTTAGCTGAAGTTGGCTTGCTGGGTGCTCTTTTATAGCTTCCTGGTTCCCACGTCACCCGCCTATGACGTGTCACTTGACCATTGGACTGATTTGACATACGTGCTTCAGACGCAATCACGCAGAGGGCGTTCCCATAGCGTAGCTTCGGCGACGCAGCGTCTCGTTCCCTTCTCGGGGAACAATGGTTACATTCGTAACCCGAGACGTTTTGGTTAACCATTCTCTGCAAGCATGTGAAAAAATAGGTCTCCCCCTGTGATGTCAGAAAGGGATAATACCACCCCTTAATCTGCACTATCCAACCACGTCACTGCCAATTAGTGCAGAGATCAACTCATTTGCATTTTAAAGGACACACCCCAAAAACGGCACATTTTTGATCACACCTACAAAGTGGCAATTTTAACATGCTATAATAAATGATCTATATGATAATTTAAGCAAAAACTTCAAATACGTACTCTGGGGACACCAAAGATTTATTTTACGTCTTAAAAAAGTCTTGTGAAATGTCCCCTTTAAGAAAATATAAAAATCGTATATATGAAGTTATTATATGAATCAAGACCAAGAGTGAAGACCAATTACCCTATTCAAAATGGCACAGAACGCAGCGAGCTCCACTTATACCTGACATTTTGCAGCCCACAGTGTCAGTCAATTTCCAGGACAGATGTGAGGTTGCTTCTACTCCTCAGGGCAGATACCCATGTCAGGCTGGTTATGGCCACATGTCGCCTGTTTACACAAAAGCCGGTCCCTGAGCAAATGGTGCTGGGAACACATGACATTTTGGACTCCTTGTCCATCTGATAGAAATCGTTAGAACATAACCGCACTACAGATCTGCCATTAAAAGAGCTGAGTTTGGTCATAAATATGATGTTACAACTGCAGATTTATCCAGCATCAGAGCCCACACCGTTAGAAAAAATGGTCAAAAAATGATCCCAAGCTGTCACTGGGGCATTACCTTTTAAAATGTCCTTATATGTACCAGTATACATTTGGTACTAATACTTACTGTACCTTGAGGATACTAATATGCATTCTTTACTCTGAGGTACTAATATGAACTCTTTGGGTGCAAAGATAGGGGAGAACCGGGGCGAAAGTAACAAAGCGATTTTACTCTGAGCCCTGATAGCATTTGCATCCCTAACTGTGACAGCATCTTAGGCACACAACCCTTGACAGACGTGACAAATATCACGTTATTTACTCACCGTTTTCCGCGTGTAGATCCAGAAAAGGTGTTTAAGTAAATTCCTCAAGCGGTCATTTGTTTCTTATAATGTGTTGTGTTTTTCGTTTCATGTGTTACAGTACTGATCAATCTACAGGTTATTTAGTGCTCTAACACAACCTGAAGTTTGACTTCTCAGAGTTTTTCAAAATAAAAGTTTTAAATGTGGATTTAAATGTGATGAGATCCTTTCTGGACAAAACTAACACTTGTTACTTTTGTCCAGCTGTTAATACTGTTGTATATGTTGAAAGTTATTGTCTTGTGAGTTATTGACCACAGCAAACATATATATCTCTGTGTATAACATTATATTTTAAAATAATGTTTTTTTCTGAAAAATGGTACCTTCGTCCCTGCTCTCCCCCATGTCCCATAGTGACAGCTGGGGACCATTTCTTGACCATTTTTGTTTCTGACTGAGAAAATATCTTATTTTCGTTTATTTTTAAGATGACAAATTCATATGAATAATCCAATATAATCTTGATATCTTTTATATAATGTCATGGATTCAAATCAAAGTGAAATCATTGAGTGAAATCAAACTTCAATGCTCCTAATCTTATAATTAGATTATGAGACTTAAAACTGGATTTCCCAGACAGGGCCACATATGTCATCAATATTACAATTTAATAGAAATGTTTAGCTAAAAGATTACTTAAAAATTATTATTAATGATTAAAAATATTATTTGTATTTACTGTAGCATGTTGCAATTCAACGATCTGCATGCACACAAACCGAGGATCCACGTCATATGCATAGAGAGAGAGAGAGAGAGAGAGAGAGAGGGAGAGAGAGGTAGATTGATAGATTGAAATTATATTGGTGGCCATTAGACTGAGACACAAGTGTCGTTTGCCATCACTTTATATATTTTGCACCCCTTCAATGTTCCAATCTAAACTGAAAACCGAGAAGAAAATCTCCCGTTGAAGCTCTAGTATTGCTCGCCTTTGTCTTTTCTTTCCCTCTCTCTTCATGTTTTCCCAGCGCTTATCAAGTAGTTTGTCTGCCCGCAGTCAGAGACATCTAATAACGTGATCATTTCTGCCGCAGCTGGTTGCCATAGCAACAGCTCCAGCAGTCCACACTCGAATCATCGTGCAGTGCCCGAGAGACGAGCGAGTAGACTACACGACAGGCAGGCCTGAGGGGAGAACCGCAAACCTACAGTCGCGTGATCCACGTTGAACAGAATGAAGAGTTTGAAACGCACCCGTAGCCCAAAACACAGAAAGATTCTTGAACGAAAGCTTGTCATGGTTAAACTAGAACACACAGTTGTCATGGAGAATCAGGTTGATTTGGACGTCTGCTTTGAAGGGGGGCAAGGGTCGATGTTTAGCCCCTGATATGAGACGTCCATTCATCGGAGCTGCTGGTCAGCGACTGAACCACCCAGAAATAGATAGGAGCAGGTGAATTTGTTGCTTGCTTTTGCCTTGGCAAATCTTTCAAAGGACAACTTTTTTGGAGGCGTGCCACTTATCTCTCTCTATTCATCCTCTATCCTCTTTGCTTTTTATTTATCACACTCAGTTTTGGGACAAGAGGGAATAAAAAACAAATAATGTATCTGCCGTTGTCAAGCTGTTGTTTCTCTGCGAGTTCTCGAGTTGAAAGCACGAACGTGGCATGGGTTATGAAGAGAGAAAGGGCAAAACTGCAAAGTTATTAAATAAGAACAGCAAAGAGGGAGATGCTGTTTGAGCAAAATGTCAACTTGGTAGAGAAAAAGGGAACACACGAAAAAGTTTTTCAATTTCTTTAAATCTACAGCGACTTTCTTGCAGCATATGGCCAACAAGGGGCTCATCTTCTCAACAAACAAGGCAAAATCTGGTTCCCTCTGAGACGTGTACTGTCACTCTTTCCCGAGTCTCGGGAAGACAAACATTTGTCTCAATTCTCAAGGGCGAAACTGGACAGTTGATTCTCGAAGGAAAAATGCCTGCCGCTAATGCTTGCGGATCACATCGGCCCTCTTCTGTTAAAACACCGGGGTGTTCATTCATTAGGCAGCAGAGCTGTTAATTTGCCCAGCAGCAGATGCTGGAAAACCACAAGGTCAGAAATAGACTTTCTAGTGAACATCCTTGAAAGGTGACGAGTATAAAAAAGGATGTAAAAAATTACTGTAACTTTACATTAAGTCTTGGAAATGTGTGCTTTTCTCAAGTTCTGTATGAATACTTTTTTCTCTGTTACATTTCCAAGGCAACAATTATACTCTTTACAAATTCATTTAGGCCTCCAAAGTACATTTTTGCAAGTTTCTGCTTTTTACTGAGCTCTCAAGCCATTAAAATTTCCTCGCGGCTGAGCTTTTATAGCAAATGTAATCTACTTCAGTGTAAACTGAATGATGATCGTTTGCCCTTGTGAAGAGACGCTAGTAACTCGAACACAGTCTTTGACCTGAAGCATTATGTTTTACTAACTGAACAATTTGTCTATAAACATCTACATTTAAAGGTCAGTGATTAAAACATTACTAGCTGAAACTTTCAGTTTAAAAGCTGCTGTGTCCTAAAGACAGGTTACTTCCCAAAGAGTGTGCATGAAAATATACAGCCTGGTCTCACTGTTAATACGTAGTATTTACACGTAACTTTAAAAAACAAAAAAACTTATTTTTTGTACGTTTAAATAGATGCTAAAACGTAAAATGTAGACGTATTTACAACATTTAAACGTAGCATTATTACGTTTTGACTGCTAAAAAATGTAAAACATTTACGTATCTTTCATTTCATAAAGATTGCTGTATAATTTCCCTTTAACCATTTTAGCGATATGTTACCACCTTAATCCTACCCCAAACCTTACCCTAAACCCAAACTCTTTTATACAACATGTTTAAATACGTAATGTATTCTTTTTATAACATAACAGACAGATATGTTTAGGAACCTATTAGTAACAATATAGCATTCAAAAGATATTTTAAGGTGCTACAGTCCTACGCAAAACAGTTTATCATAACAGACAGACAAGTGTAATCACAACAACTTATTTATTTCGAATATCAAAATCAGTACCAAAATAGTTCAAATGACGATGTGCTGCAGCCGCGGTCCTCTCTGGAGTATATGAAGTAAAGTAAAGAGAAGTATTAAAGTTATTAATCCAAGAGTTTGATCAGCGTTGATCCGGCTTCCCTCTGTCACAACGCGCTTTTTTAATTTCAAACGTACACCAACGGAAATGGAAATGACGCAAATATGTCACGTGGCACTCAAAGACCCAATGAGCTTTTGATATCACTGCCGTAAAGCAATGTGTCGTAAAGCTTCTTGAGGCGGGATATTTGAATTTACATTAACGAACGCGCGATCTGACTTTACGGTTGCTGATGAGAACTCGGATCAAGATAGATAAAGGGCTGAATTTGGATCTGTTCCTCGCAATCGTATGAATTTTAAAGATGTGGATAACAGCAAATGAATAAAAGTAACATCATTTGTGAATTTGTGTCGTATTTTGTTGTAATTATTGCTTAGTAGTTATAATAAAGTATTGCATAGACGACAACAGAAGAAAACGCGTTTTTGTGTGTCATGGCAAACAAACTAAATATAAATACAGAAATGCTATTCATTTTAAATTTTTTAAATGTAAAATATTGTGAAATTCTCTGAATATCATAATCATTTCATTAGGTAAATGGTTAAACTGCCTTAAATAAATAAGTCCAAAAATATGACTGAAAACATTTCATTAATATGAGTAAGAACGCCAATGCCCGCGATTTTAATATTTATGAATAGGAATAACTTACGTACAAATTTGTACATTTGTAAAGCTGTAAATACGTAAATAGTTTACGTATAAGTCCTGTCAAAACGTCGATATTGTACGTTTTAGTGTGTTTTAAACGTAAGTAAATGTATATATTGTACAACAAAGCTGAAACGTAAAAATACACACGTATTCTTATGAGATCACGTTGAAATATAGCCAAATTCCCTTTAGAGAAGTCGAGCCACAAGGCAGCCATGTTTGCAGTTATTTCAGTCATGCAAGTCCTATCTGCTTGAATGGAAAAAGACAGATATCTTTAAAATCGTGTAAATCGTAATTAAACAACAATTTATGACCAACAATTAAACCTGACATCAACTGTAGCATAACTTTTTTTAAACTCAAATTGCACTAAAAAAACTTTTCGAGGTTGCTACTGCGCATGCGCTCAGGTTGGCAAGTGTCTCCTCCAGAGAATCATCAGTCTTTATCGAATAATGATTGGTTCCTTTAACTGGAAGGCGGGACTTCTGTCGCCAGAGCGGCCATATTGAGCGCTGCATTTTCCCTACTTGTAGTGATAGGAGTGATCAATCATGTTATATTTAGGGTTGGGTATCGTTTACATTTTTGTGGTTCCGATGCCAATTCTGGTTCTTATCGATTCCTGATTCCGATTCCAATGTTTTAAGTGAGATTTTTTTATTATTATTATTCTTGCCACATTTAGTCTATAACCTGTTTGCTTTTACTGTTAACTGTGACAATTTGTCTAAAAATGAAATTAAATAAGTGCCAGAATGAATAATACACTCTCAGAAATAAAGGTACAAAACTTTGCTGTCACTGGGGCTGTAGCCTTTCAAAAAGTACAGCTTTGCACCTAAGGATTTCATTTAAGTACTTCAGCAGTACATTCTGGGACCAAAGAGAGCTTATTAGTATCTCAAAAATACATATTAGTATCTCAAAGGTACATATTGGTACTACATTTTTACATATCTGTACCTAATGTTCCATACAATTACCTATTTAAAGGGTGCTGCCCCTTTTGACTTTTTTCTAACAATGTAGGTCCTTATAAGGTACGGTAATCTACCCAAAATTGTATTCTGTTTTGTATTCCTGTAAAGGTATCAAACGGAAACTTAGGGTACAGCCCCAGTGACAGAAAAGGTACAATTTTGTACCATTATTTCTGACAGTGTACAGATTGATATAATTTTACACAAAAGGGATCAGTCTTAGAAAAGAGATGTCCAGAAGTATGCACCTTTAATTCGAAGTTGAAACTGTGTTTTGTACCCCAGTGTGAGAAACTGCTATTGCTAATATTAGCTGTATCTGGTGCGCTGTAGGAGGACTCGCACCTGGGAGATTTAAACATGGTACATTGCTTCAGATTAACGTCATGTTGAAGCAAATTTTTCATCATATTAGAGGTATTTCCTCCCTTACATGAAATATCCTTGCCACATGTATTGCAAAAAGTGTTTTTTCAAAAAGTTTAACCAAACTTTTGAACATTTGCTGCGGTCAGTCATAGTGCTGAGTATTCTGCCCTACAAAGCCAAAGTGCAGTAACTACGCATTTGGTCAAAAATGAGTTCAGCTTTGTGAGATCTGTTGTGTCTTGTGACGAAGTCTCCTGGTTCAATTAAGTCCCATTTCAGAGAAACGTGTGTGCCAAAATTGCAGTAACATGTTTGACTGGCTGGTGTAAAAAACTTTAAGGGCATTTTTTCTCGGTTTCAGTGTTTGCGTACTGCACTTAGCCTTGTAGGCCAGTATAATGAACTGCGCATGTGCATAGTGAGAGAATGTTTGTCGCAGGTCCTGGCAGATAGATACAACTGTAAAACACTCAGAAAGTCAGGAATCGATAAACAGAATCGAAATGTATCTCATATTAGAATGGGATGTTACATGATACCCAACCCTAGTTATATCCAATATCATTGGTCATTTCTCGCTGAGAAAGTCTTCACTGTCTCTTCAATTTCAAATACTAAGCCAACATTTACTTCAGACTGTTAAATACATGCCCCTTAGTAGCTATAGGATGTAAAAGTCAATTTAATAAAAAGTTAATCACAGATATTTTGGAAAAACCTTAAATTTACACTTTCCTTCCATCAGTGTTGTTACAAGTACACTGTTATCACAGCGCTGTTGCAACAAACAGCATGTTGACCCATTAAGTGTGTTGACATTCATCATGGCAACACTCATAAATGTCACAGACTAATTTTTATGGGAACGCTGTTCCATGTGCTTGTGATTGTTGTGATCAGTTGTTCTAATCTGACCTCCAGTGGGTAGGAAGTTTTACAGGAATAGCTTTGTTACTGAATACAAAGCCGTCTCATCGGAGAAGCCATTCATCACGGTAGTTACTGCAATGGGAAATAGTAAACATCAATGAGGATGTACAACCATGTGCAGATAGCTTAAGGTACTGATTTATCACCATAATGGTGGACCATTCATCCAACACCAGCCAAAAACACTCTCTGTCATTTACCATCTGAATCCTACATTGCATATTGCATGGACTTTTGGGTTTAAAAGTCATTTTAATGATGTGTATAGAAAAACAAATTAGTTATTATTAATATGTGGCTATAATGCATGTGGTCAAATTATCCTACTACTGTACAGTATGTAGAAAAAACGGTCCCTAGCTGTCACTGAGCATGTACTTTTTTTTTTAAAGTACACCATTCCACCTGAAGTGTGCATATTAGTACCTAAAAGGTACATATTGTTACCAAATATATACATATGTACTTAAATGCTGGGACCTTTTTAAAGGGGTACTGCATCAGTTTTTTTCTGACAGATTAACGTGTGGACTCTTGGTTCCTTCCTGAAATCATCTTTCCCATCCACATAAACACATATAAAATAGTTTTTGTGTCTTTTTTCTTACTAGGCATGCAAATCTGCTTTAGAAAAATATGTAAAAATGCTATACAAAATTAAATGAATTGAATATGTGTAGAGGCGAGCCTTATTGAGCTTTTCTAAATGTTCCAGAATTATTCTAAACAATGCGCTGTGTGGCTTGTGGGATGATTATAAAGATTTTATATTTGCTTACTCATTCACTGTGTACTGCACTGTTGTGGTGGAGGAGCATTGCTTGAATTGTGCCCATTTGCATTGCAGCTCTCTGTTATCAAACTACAAACCTCACCAGCAGCATATGTGGGCTGTGTTTCATAAGTGATCTATAAAAATAATTTCCGACCCTGGTGAATAAATCCATCCTTTGATTTCAAACAAGAAATACCATCGAAAAGATTTATTTTTGCCTGAATGTATTATGAGCAGGAAATCAAATATAGAAATGCATTTCGAATAAATGGTTGGACGTTGCTGAAAACATGTTCTTGTGTTTAAATGCATTTTCATGGGAACCTATCACAGCTGCTGCAGTTTGGATGTGAATGTAAGCACTTGGAAGTATTTTCCTCTGAGGCTGACTGTACCATGACTGCAGACAGGCCAGAGAAAGATCGCTGTGCGATGCATATCAGTCAACCAATGAGGCGAATTCCCCCCGTACCTTATGTCCTGTGTTCATTATAATTCAATTGAGGTGCTGGACTGGCATTAGTTCAGGCTGCCATTACTATATCATAACACAATCATTTTTTGTGATGCAAACAGTGGGATGTGCTGTATTACTGGTGATATACTGCCCCCTGGTGTTGAGAAAAATAATCACCACTGCAGCAACAGATGCCACTGAGCAGACTGTGATCATTCAGAGTTATTTATAAGGTGATAAATGAATCTCATTGGTACAGTAATGTGTCAACATGTAGGTAAATGTGTTGTGATGTGTTAAAATCTGATCTGAAATTGCATAACAATATTTTTGTTGTTGGAGCACACTAAAATTGTATAGTACGTGTTTGTGTGTGCGTGTGTGTGCGTGTGTGCAAGCTTTATGCACACAAACATTCTCCAGTCTTGTATCTTACTGTTGAGCACGTTGCTTATTTATTAGACAATCAAAAACGATACATACTTGATGGTGATGGTAAAGATGGTGAACCGAGTGTGCAAAAAAACTGTATGTGATCCCCTAAAATACCTGTTAATGAACCCTTTTTGCACATTCTGTCCCCCATAGTTAAACCCCAAAATACATGCACAGTGGTTCCTACATTGTGTGTCTACTCTTTTGCTGTGTAGGATCTTGGAGCTTCAGCAAAACGGTGACATGGACATTTTGAAGCTGAAGTGGTGGCCGCAGGACAGCCCGTGTGACCTGTACTCTACAGTGGGCACTCGAAAGACAGGCAGCGCGCTGGACATCCACAGCTTTGCTGGGGTCTTCTTCGTACTAGCAGCCGGCGTGGTGCTCTCTTGTCTCATCGCCACAGTGGAAACCTGGTGGACACGGAGGAAGGGCTCCAGAGTGCCCTCCAAGGAGGTAAGAGTCCAGCAGGTGAAAATGATGGTGGGTTTTGTTATCCAGTGGATAGATTTGAATTAGGGCTGTCGATTTAATAAAGATTTAATAGTATTTGTAGCAGAAAGGTTTAAAAGTCAATGTACTGTAGTGTTTGTTTTGTTTCGGTATCTAAACGGCCTATCACTGTACTACGGTACACAGTAATCCACTTAGCAATTGAGTTTGTGCAGTGTAGACTTCAATGGACACTCAATTTTTTGAAAATATGCTCATTTTCCAGCTCCCCTAGCGTTAAACATTAGATTTTTTCCGTTTTGGAATCCATTCAGCTGATCTCCGGGTCTGGCGGTAGCACTTTTAGCATAGCTTAACACAATTAATTGAATCTGATTAGACCATTAGCATCCCGTTAAAAAATAACCAGAGAGTTTCGATATTTTTTACTATTTAAAACGTGACTCTTCTGTAGTTACATTGTGTATTAAGACTGACGGGAAATTAAGTGTTTCGATTTTCTAGGCAGATATGTCTAGGAACTAAACTCTCATTCTGGCGTAATAATCAAGGACCTTGCTGCTGTAACATGGCTGCAGCAGGCGCAATGATATTACGCAGCATCTAATCAGATTCAGTGAATTATGCTAAGCTATGCAAAAAGTGGTACCGCCAGACCCGGAGATCAGCTGAATGGATTCCAAAACTGTCAAAATCTAATGTTTAACTCTAACGCCCCATTCAGACAGCCAACGACCAGCAGTAGCACAGCGACGCGATCTCATTCATTTCAATGGAAACCGGGCGACTTCCGGCGACACGAGCGAAAGTGACCGTTGGCGACCGTATGGGCGTGTCTAGAGACGCGAGAAAGTTACGAAAAGTTTAACTTTATGCAAATGTCAAGCGAATTTCGGGAGCGACTACCAATGAGAACGAAGCAGTGGAGTTCACGTCATCCTTCTCTCGTCAGTTACTGGCGTGGATGGTACTCATTTGTTTATGACAAGCAGATTTAGAAACGCCTCATTGAAAGAGACGTCGCTGGCTGTCTGAACGAGGGGTAAGGGAGCTGGAAAATGAGCAAATATTTTCAAAAAAAAGTGGAGTGTCCCTTTAAGGGCCGTTCACACATGATGTGTTTTAATTATTGGTCTATGTTAACATTTAGATGGTTATCAATATCTTGCACCATTAAAGCTATGCTTTTAGGATTTTCTGGGAATGTTGTCCATGTAGCGCACAAGTGAGGAAGTAACACTTTGGTTTTTGTATGACTATTTATAAAATTAACCTTTAAATTGACAGCCCTAGTTTAAATGCCACAGTGTATCTGTGGAGGATAATGGTTAGAACCTCTTTTAATCGGGGAAACCAATGTGATCGCGTTGGTATTGCATATCAAGTTCAATGTGACAGCAACATCTCCCCTAAATTTCCCCTTAAGAATGAAATGGAACCCATCAGCCAAGTTTAAAATGAGAGGTAGAGGTAGGCGGCAGACTACAAACAGCAGACAAAGCACTTTTCCTACACATTATTTTTTTGATGTAGTAATAAATAAAACGCACCTCTCCAAAAAGAACATGATCTTGTTTAATGTCCTGCCAGTGCCAACCAATCATCTTTAATGGGAAAGAAGAATAAACAGAAAAAGGCCAAGACATGTGCTGATAAAAGTTACTGTCTGGATAATTACTGTATAAGCCAGGCCATATTGTAATGTCATGATATGCTTTTAAAACCCCATCAATTATTTTTGAAAGCCAATTGCTATTCTTAGTTTTTCCAGAACTATCACTTTACATCTGTTTTACATGGATCTTTGGTACCGAGTGAATGTTAATTAACAAGCAATCCCACACTCGGTTAATGTTTGTGTTTCACATTTATAACACTTCAGTGACTTCAATGGAACGCAGATGAAGCGGTGACAGAACGTTCGTATCGGCGTAAATGAACCTGTTTGATGTTGCTGTCGATGTTTCTTTGATTTAAAGAGTCAGATCTTCCTTATTGCTCCTTGTTATCTCCTGCAGCTGTCACATGTGCGTGTTTGCTTTCCTGATGTTACACTGCCATTCACACAGCGCCACAATCTCCCTCATCACTCCGATTGAGATCCATTCCCATCCTCGACCCTGACATACACACCTGACCTCTCCTCACGCCCTCTGGGACATCATCAAGCTCACCACAGGCAAAAACACAGCATTTCATCTCCAACGTTCCACCTAACAAACCAAAGCAAAATTATCTCTATAGTGCTTTTGATCAGTGGGCAGGATTGTCTTTCTGCCCTCCTCCCCAGTAGGCCTGCCATGAGCCAGCTTTCATCTGTCAGGGTCAGCAGCAGGCTACTCGTGGCCCACAAACAAAGTGGATCTCCTCACTAGGGATGATGCTGTGAAGCAAACCAGTGTGTATCGTGGTCGCTGTAGCGTTCAGACACTGAATTGCATATAAAATGTGCGTCAATATTGCAGACAGGATATATCTCATAGCATTGCTTCACATAATAAGCTAGGTTCAAACACTTAACACCCATTTATCTCAGTTATCTGAATGTTCCTGTAGTTCAGTTAGCAGAGCACTGTGTTAGCAGTGCAAACGTTGTTGTTTGATCTCAGGGGAACACGCATACTGATTAAAGCTTTAAAGTTGTTTAGGGATGCCAGGTCTGCATAATAAATTAGGGTTGCAAAGCTTGGGAATATTTTGAAATATGGGTAATTTATAGAAACTTTATCACATACAAACATTAGCTTCCTCGACATCTGACTCATCTTCATCCGTGTACCACAATTACCATATATTCCAGTGTGTTTTCATGGAAAGTTTCCAAAAGTCCAAGAATTTTGCAACCCTAAATAAAACTAGCCCAATGGCCCCAAACACCAGAACTGTAAGGCATTATACACATTTATTTATTGAAATGTCACTATACAAAAATAATCATAAACAGTCTTTATTCAAAAAATAAAATTGTCATGACTTAAGATCAACATAATCCTTTCATCTTCAGCCTGCTGAAAAAACAATACATGGCAACTTGACAACCTTGGCACTGTTCAAGTCGCTTTGGATAATTTGCTGCCAAAAGCATAAATGTTAAATAGGCTTTGCAAATAAAAAATTCAGTAAAAGAAATCAAATTACTAGTTGAATGTTAACTTGCAGAAGAATTTTTGCTTTGAATCAGACATTGAGAATGATAAACTGACATTCACTGATATACAGAGACATGAAAAATTTAAATATTAGATATTAATGTTTTAAATCACAAGCCATTCACTTATGAAACTATGTGATGCGATTTGTGCATTTTTTAACCACACATGACTTATGATGACTTATCACGATAACAAGCATTGTTAAAATATTTCATAATATATATATTTATATTTTTATAAAAAATAATTTCATGCCAAGTATACAATAAAAGACATTTACTATTTTGATTTTATGATATTTGAACCCCTGAACATAAGCATATTTACCTATTAATTACTGTAGTTTAAACACAGAAATGATTTTCTTGAAGCGCTTTGGCAGTCACACTTGAGCCCCGCTCCTTTCTGCCCCAGTGGTCGGATTATGCTGAGCTGGACTCATTCCTCGGAGCAGTCTTCCAGACGCTTCCGTTATACTTGTATCTTGGCAGAGCTTTGTACAGCTATTTACACACACACACAGTGATAAGTGTAGATTTTACACACATGCTTTACCGTGCGAAAAGTGTTAATGCCCAAAGCGACCTGAGCAGACAGGGAAAAACATTAGCATGTGTCACCCTCATGTCAGAAGTGTTTGGGTTCTGTAATTAAAGCTCTTTAGTTAGCAGTATAGCAGATTTTTCACATTTGTGTCTTCACTGCAAAACAACATTTTCTCAATTAGTATGTGCGTCTTGTTTTTCGATGAAAACATGTAAATTAATCCGACCATCTAAAGCTAAATTATATAGGAAAACAACACAAAGTTGTATAAAATAAAATTATATAATTTTATATGAAATAATATTAAAAGTCAACAAGCAAAAATCTAAATTTTTATTGGGTTGGGAAAATAATCTGCACACATAAAAATGAATAGTTAACAAATCTTATGGATATTACTGCTCGTATTTTTAAAAAATGAATCGGTTATTGATCAGTGTTAAAAAACAAAAAAGTTTTTATCAAAAAAATGATTCATTCAATTTACTACATTTTTTAAGGTAGGTGGTTGCAATCAATTTATTTAAGCTACATTTAAACAAAAAAGTCAAATAAAATAAAAAAAACTTTTGTTTAAATGTAGCTTAAATAAATTGATTGCAACCACTTACCTTAAAAAAAATGAGTAAATTGAATGAATATTTTTTTCAATGAGTGTACTTTTCACAACGGTATCTTAAAGTAATAATAGTTTACTATTTAAGCTGTCAGGTCGGATTGCTGGAAATTAAAAAAAAATTCTCAACAAATGTAAAGATAAGTACTGCAATTTAATGTTTCAAACAGAGAAGGCGATAAAAAGACAAAAGATTGCAGCTTTATTGAGTGTTCATATTATATACATACACTAAAAAAACTGTAGGTTATTTCTTTCCATGGTTGGTTCAAATATTGGTGTTTTCTAGGTTAACTCAACAGTTGGATTAGTCCCTATTTAACCTTACCATAGCTTGAAACAACCCAGCATTTTTACAGTACAGGAAAACAAGACCGCAATACTGATTTTAAAAATGTAAAATTGTTTTTGCAAGTGTTCGTTTTTGCATTTTTCACACCTAAAATCCATTTTGACACATCCTAAACCCGTCTTTCAGCATGATGCAACTTTCTGGTTGATCTGTTTTAATGTCTTGCATTCTTAATTCTTCCTGACTGCTTCCTCTATTCTGTGTGATATCTTTAGACACCTGGCAGAACAGTTGAATGACTTTGTGCTTGTGTCTGACACACACTCACACACGCACACATATACAAATACTAACACGTATCCATGATGCTAGTTTGTTTGTTTGTTTCCTATCTCTGTTTCTCTGTGATCTCGCCGTCACAGCTCCTCCTGTGGTGTTGCAATTGGTCTGAAATGATTTGATATGACAGCTCTTCAAAATGTGTTCCAACACGGTGGCAAATCTTACATTCAAATGGTTTTTATTGCGCCCCACATGCCAAACCGGAGAGGATGAGCAGGCGGAGGTCCAGAGAAGCGGTGGTTTGATGTGTGAATAATTCATTTCACTTGCCGAGCTTTGTGTCTTAATCATTCCTGAAAATCAAAACGATGGAAAGTTCTTCACCTCAGATGTCTGCTGTGTCATTGATATTGTGCCTGTCTGGAGTCCCGCGGCGTCTTGATGCTTTGAGGCCCCAGTATGACGTCTGCCTTCAAACTCCCAAATGTTTATCAATCTATAAATCACTGAAGGGCGCTATTTGTGACTTTCTTTCAATTTTAGTCGAAAAAAACAAATTGTATAGATATCGTCGCTTTATTGCTGCTGTAATGGGTGTTTGTAAGCCGGACGTCATGGTGCCCGGCGAGTCCGAGACCGCCGAACCCCAAACAGGTCTCTGTGTCAATCAGTCATTTCTCTGACCTCAGAAAATGTTTGATTTCTTTCAGACAAGAAAAACAATCATGTTATTCTGCTGTCAAAGCCTGAAACTACTTATTTTGTTTTATAGATAAGTACTCTGTGTTGAGGGGTTAAAGCGGGCGTGGGAGAGAAATGCAAAATGCCATTTTTATCATCTCACACTTCCAGGTATCTGGCTCCTTGGACATTAAAAACGCCAAAACGACGTCTATGTGCTGATTGTTTGTTTATTGTCTTTCTCTACTCATTCCCCCACCTCTCTGAAAACAATCTCTCTCCCATCCTCTCATTTGCCTGCGTCATCCGTTCGTCCACGCCTCTGTCCTTTCCTGTACGTGCCCACGCATGCGCGCAGACGCAAGCAGACGGACCGTCTGTGAGGCAAGATGAGCCATGTCATGAGCCACAGAGCGACATCATGCTCACGCTAAGGCCTTCCTCCAATCACCTGTCACCTGCATGCTGTGCCACGCCCCTCGATTCCAAGCTGAGGCACACTTTCGCCATTCCGTCTCGAACTGTCTTCTGCCAGCACTGAGCTACGTTCTTTCCACCCTCTAAAGCCTCGAGTCCATGTAGGTTAAGAAATCACCCCTGGCACTCGTTGCGACGTTGTAAATTTTAGGTAGATTCAATTTAATTGTCTGCCGTAGGCATTGGCGAACTAAGAAGGAATCCACAGGGGGACTGTTAGACTTTAAGTACTACTACAGGGAAGTTCATTATTAATGTTATTTCCAGAAAGCTTGAGACATATATGATCAATTATTGGCTATTTTTAATACATATGCTCTTTTTTAATAAGAAGTCCACAGAGGTCTGTGCATCAAAATGGCATAGACTGCATAAATTTGGCCAATGATAGGTAATAATCTAAGCTTTGAAGTAGAGCATAAGCTTCAGTTTTCACATCCACCATTCACTACAAAACGACAGTGTTGCTGCAAGATTTTGCACTGACCTTAGAAAGGAACTTGTATTTCGTAAAGTCAGCAAAACAATTTTCAGCCCACTGTTTGTACGCACCAGCCCCATTTAAGGTCCCCAAAACAGCATAAAGCTCCTCTTATGTAACAGCCCTCCCACAATCCCTCTTACCTTCACTTCTGTTCCCCTCCTCTACTGCCCTACTCCAATTTGGTGGTTGGACAGATGCTTACAATACAAATCCACCCACCCCCCGCCCCAGTCAGGTGTCCCCCATCCCTTTTAACTCAGATCTGTGCTGCCTGATGGTGGTGGCTGGAATCAAGTGCTTTTACGCTGCCCACAAATGCGACGCCCTTTTATTCGCTGCACCCGCGATATCAACCCACGTCAGTCTGTGAGTGTTTTTAAAGCAATCTGAAAAATGCACAACTTGGCACTTATCTTACAATTACACACATTATAGAACATATGCTTCTGTTTGTTAGTTTTGTAAAGCGGTTTCATATGGCTTGAAAGTGGAAAGGTTTTGTAGACTGGTTATTTTTGACCCATAATGGGTAAATATTGGACAGAACACGTGCTGGGTTATAAAATACCCCATGTGTTCTGTCTGATATTTACCCATTATGGGTCAAAATTAACCCAGGCATTTTTTGAGTGTGTACATACCTCCTACTGAAAAAAAACATGTGTGTTGAAGGCTGGTGTTTTAAAGGATTAATCAATTTTCTTTAAAAAAAAAATCAGATAATTTACTCACCACCATGTCATCCAAAATGTTGATGTCTTTCTTTGTTCAGTCGAGGAGAAATTATGTTTTTTTGAGGAAAACATTCCAGGATTTTCTCATTTAAATGGACTTTAATGGACCCCAACACTTAACAGTTTTAATGCATTTTAAAATTACAGTTTCAAAGGACTCTAAACGATCCCAAACGAGGAAATAAAAAAAATATGCACTTCAAAACCACAACTTCTCTTCTTCCTCCGGTCCTATGACATGCCAGCGCGACCTCACGCAATACGTCATCACATCAAGCGGTCACGGAGGATGTATGCGAAACTATGCCCCAGTGTTTACAAGTGTGGAGAAAGAGGACTGTTCAGACATTGTTGTATGTCGAATGATACTAATTAATGCCTTTGTGTCAGTTTATTGCATGGATTAAAGTTTTCCGTCGCTAGACGGATTTCCGTCAATTGCAAAATTATTAAATTCATTTTTCATAAAGACGACGTGTATTCACCTTTTTTTAAGTTGGATGTGATCAAAGCCTGGAGTGGAGCCAAATCACGTTCCTCTCTCCACTCTAAGCGGTCTGTAATCATACGCACAGAATCCACTCCGGGTTTTCTGACTGTATCACGTTAAGCTGAGGTAAAACTTTTTTCAGCTATGGACAAACTTGTAATGCAGAAAGGCTCCGATGTTTTGGCGGTTGATAAAGGTGTAAAAGACCAATGGAGATTGACTTGGCTTAGCGAAATGATGAAGATTGGCAAGCCTTTCATTTCGTGGGATAAGAAAATCAAACCGCCAGGTAATTTACGTGTCTTTGCGATTAGGGTTCCTGTATTTTGGGGGTAAATGATTTCTCACGTACGTGATTACCCGCGTCCCGTTTTTGACTGCTATGCTCATCAGGCCAGTTGCTGATACAACGGGTTTATTAAACTCGTGGGTAAACTTTATGTGGCGCCACAAGAACCAGGAGGCAAATGACATCCATATCCCGTGAGAGCGATTTCAGGAATCTTAAGAGGAGACTGCTTCTGATGTTCTCGCGTCACTTTGATGTCATCCACCTGTCGGTTCTTGCAGTTTCATTTGCGTGTGGTCTCAAAAAACGTAAAATTTGCACACAAAAATGCGCCGCAGTTTATAAACAAGTGATATATTAAGCCATTCAAACACAAACAACAGTGCTAACGTTAAATGCATCCGCTGTTTGTGTGTCAGAGCTGAACACATAAGCCGCGCATTCGCTTCATTGAGCTTGTGAGTATTTTTGCCACTTTATTGGCCTTAAATACAAATAGCGTCAAAAATCCCGTCTTTGCAAGTATCCTCATATAAACACGACCATTTAGGTCTTAGGAGAAAGTAAACTGCAGAACCATTGCGCTTAAAATAGCACATCAGCGCTGCCTCTACTGTAACATAATATTTTGTTGATAAAGGTACAGTGATCCTGTGCGCGTATTGTACACGAGTTTAACTCGAGTTACTCGTTCAGGGTTTATATTTATAACGTTACTGTATAGCTGTGACTGTAAACTGTTGTGTGAACAGAACAGACCCTGGATTATTCGTTTATGTGTACTTAATAATATGATATTAAAAAGTTGTATTTCTTCACATTAGTAAATGCATTATGAACAAATAATTTGAAATATAGAGTATATAAGCATTAATGAATTCTTGTTTATGTCATTACATTAATTGATGGTTGTTCATGGTGCATTCACTAATGTTAACAGTTTCAACTCTGATTTAAAACATTGTTAGTAAATGCTAAAATAAATACATTTACAATTAATAAATAATTAATAAAAGATTCATTAAAGGTGTTGATATTCATGTTATCTTTTTATATAGTCAGTTATTTAGCTGTTTTGCCTTCATCTCTTAAATGCCATGCAAACTACAGCAACCTATATATGCCACAGGAGACTTTAATATGGAATTAATGGCAAAAAAATCTCCCCTTAAAATGCTATTGGTCTCGCCTACATAGAGTGTTAGTTAAAGGAATATGATTTGGCCTGAAAAAAATTTCAGTCAGAAGAATTTTTTTCACTTTAATCCATGTTTATTGTTTAAAATGGTCCGCTAATGTTTCATATATGTAACACATAACCTTTCTACGTCATTACATAATTACGTGAGGTTGCGCTGGCGCGTCACAGGACAAGAGGAAGATGAGAAGTTGGGGTTTAGAAGTGCATACTTTTTATTTTTCTTGCCAAAAATGACAATCGTTTCGCTAGATAAGACCCTTATGCCTCGTTTGGGATCGTTTAGAGTCCTTTGAAGCTGCGCTGAAACTGTCATTTTAAACTGCATTAAAACTGTTAAGTGTTGGGGTCCATTAGAGTCCATTAAAATGAGAAAAATCCTGGAATGTTTTACTCAAAAAATATAATTTCTTCTCGACTGAACAAAGAAAGACATCAACATTTTGGATGATATGGTGGTGAGTAAATTATCTTGATTTTATTTAAGAAAATTGACTAATCCTTTAACTAGTTTAACCAGCAAAACCATGTTGGTTTTTCCAGCATACAGCATGATGAAAATTGATGCTGCTTTACACCTGTCTTTTCAGTAGGATGTGCACATTTGATATTTTAGGTATTGCATATCCATGTGTCTGTGACATGTACATTGATGTACATACATTCATAGAGGTCATAAGATAAGTCCAAGGACAGCAATAGTTAAGATGGATGTTTTTATTGCCGTAGCTCAGTCTGTTTCCTTTTTGTATCTTTCCTCTTCTTTTCCTATCATTGTACACGCACTAAAAAAAATCATCTGGCCCTCCACCTCACTTCAACCATTCCCCAACCTCTCTGTTGCTTTTTCTCCATCACCAACCAAATCCGAACATCCATGCGCTCACTCCCTGTACATCCTTTTATTTCCACGTTTTTCCATTTATCCCTTCATTGCTTCACCCCGTTTCACTGTTAACCACCTCACGCTATAACACGGCCGCCCTGCTTTACTAACCCATCCTGCTCTTTATCTTTTCTTACGATTGCGCACCTTCTTCTCCTCACTTTACACCTCTTTTCTCCTCTGATCCTGTAACAACCTTCGCTCCTCCTCTTCTTCTTATTCTCCCTCCTCCCTACTCCACGTCCCTCTCTTCCCTCTTTTAGGACGATAAGGAGATTGACCTGGAACACCTTCATCACCGGGTTAACAGCTTGTGCACGGAGGATGAGAGCCCCCACAAACAATTCTCAACCTCCTCCATCGACCTGACGCCCCTGGACATGGACTCCCTCCCGGCCGCCCGGCAGGCATTGGAGCAGATCAGCGACTTCCGTAATACGCACATCACCACCACCACATTCATCCCAGAGCAGATCCAGACTCTTAGCCGCAGCCTGTCCGCCAAAGCGGCAGCCGGCTTCGCCTTCGGGGCCGTGCAGGACCACCGGACTGGGGGGCCCTTCCGACAGCGGGCCCCCAATGGCGGCTTCTTCCGCAGCCCTGTCAAGACAATGTCCAGCATCCCTTATCAGCCCACCCCGGCCCCCAGCTTCAGCTATGGCAATGACCCGGACAGGGGCACCTCTATATAAACTGCACGGGTCCTGGGCCAGCGAAATGGAAACCAATACAAAAAAGAAATCTATGTAAATACAAATGTCCGTTTTTGGTTGTTGTTTTTGGCATTGGAGTGAAGGATGCTATTCCTGCCTGAACTCACCGACTCGATGGGGATGGATTCAAATGATCATTTTGTCTTTGTCGTTGTTGGGATTTGTCCCCTGTGAACAAAATCAGTTTTTGCCACATTCGATTTTAAAGCTCTTTTGTGGGCAGAGCAAAAAAACAACTGCATCAGATATTGCGACTTTGGGATGTTTACTGTTTTGTTTTTAAACAAACAAACTCTGCCGAGTGTTCCACAGGCTGCAATAACTCGACCGAATCTTGCTTCAGTGCTGGTTAATGTACAATACTCTGTCTATCCAGAGTGTTAAAGATGACGGCAGAGTTTCAGATAGCGTGGCTATAACCGTGGAGAGCAGGGCCGTGGATTTTCTCTTCTGCGCCAGGTCCCACAGCGTGTGACTGTTTCTAAGGGCCTCTCATCCTCTCCGCCATCTCCTTGAAGATGAGATCTTTAAGTCTTTAAATGGCACTCTGTGGAAAAAGACTGAACTTTAAAAAGAAAAGAAAAAAGTTCTACAGGTGGGGGGATCAATCAAATTCTACTAAATGTCTCTTTCTGACTTTAAGTATAACAAATCTTTAATGAGTGGAATGTGTCTGGTCAGAGTTTTAACAAAAAATGCTCAAAGCTGTCTGTAGTTTGAAATTTCTTTTTATTATTAGTTCTGAAGTTGCTTCAGTGCCGTCATCTTACGTTGATTTACATGATTGAAATCATCACTGTAGCTGTACTCCAGGACAAGAACATTGTGTAGAATAGCTTCATTGTATATGCCACCAGCTTGCAGCTGTGCATCATAGGTTTTGCAGATCAAAGAGCGAAAGAGTTTTTAAATGAAATCCTTACACAAGCCTTAGGAGACGAGGCTTTTTTCTTACTTTTCAAGTGCGAGAATTACTACGCCATCGGAAAAAGCTTCTGCGGTGGTCACTTTTGAGAGGTTATTTGAAATATCTTTCTATTTCATTTCGTAAATGTTAAGGGGTAATATTTATCTAACTTTTTTTTAAAGTGCTAATTGTTTAAATGAGGCCATCCAGGTGTGGTAAGAGTTTAAAAAAAATATATATTGAGGACAAAAAACAAACAAATCCTTTTCACTAACATAAAGTGTATTAATATTTACTAATGTTAGTCGTTTAGAATGAGCTTTCAGTTTGTTATCCTCTGACTAATTCGCAAATGTTGTGTGTAGAGAACAGCAGCAGTGTTTTGATGCAAACATTCTAGATGTAATTTACTTAAGATATGATTACTGAAAGACTATAGGAGCAATTTTTTATTTAGTATCGGTTTAAAGATTTTTATTTAGAATAATGAAGAGACATTTAAATGTATATTTTACATGCAGATAATTTTTTGGGATTAAATAAAATATGGAGTATAATATCTGAGCTCGTAGAGCTCAGTTAGCCACTTATCACATGACATGAAGTTCTCCGCAGTCTGTCTGACGGTAAGGCATATTATTATTTGACTATTATGTCATCGCATTTTAATTTTTTAGCTCATCAGAAAGGAGGCAAGGTTTCTTTTCCGTAAAAGAAGCATGCAAACCTGCTATGCCTGTAACGTTTTTAATTTCATACATAAAATTGTACAGGATTACTTCATTGCTTCATACTTCACAACTGAGTATAATGTACAGTATTTAATATAGGCCTATTTTGTTGTATGTGTTGCATATTATTCAAATGGAACAAACTGAGGCCTCTGTTACAAGTGGCAAAGCTTTCTGTGTATAATTTGTCTAATAAACATGTTTTCTACAGTGGTTTCTGTTGTGTTTTCTGTATTTCTGTTATAATTCTGTATTATTACATTTTTAAATGTTCTTTCAACAGACTGTATTTATCCTGAAAAAAATATAAATATGCACTAATTATTTGTGCCTTAAATGTTTTTCAGATTTACAAGTCATTTCAATTTACTATTATTTATCTTGACTACACTGTAAAAAAAGTCTGTAAAATTCCAGTATTACTGGTTATTATTGGCAACTAGCTGCCAGTAACTTACTGTAGATTTTACATTTATGTTATTTACTGGCAACAGTTTGTTTAAAGTTAAATGAACATGAAACATTTTCAGTCTTTATCTTCTACAGCAGTGATTCTCAAACTTTGTCAGCATGCGGCCCCCCTAGTTGTATGGTGCATTACTTCGCGCCCCCCCCAAAAAACGTATGACAAAAAACTGGTCTAAAACTTAATTAACAAATTAAACAAAACATTAAATTATACAAAGCAGTGCTGTTGGTTAGTCACTTTATTTTTTTAGGTTTAATTACACAGAATTTATGTTAAATTAATGTATTTTTTAAAATGTCATAAAACTGGGGCCCCCCTGGAACCATTTTGCGGCCTCTCTGGTGGCCCCAGCCCCCACTTTGAGAACCACTGTTCTACAGTAAGTTACTGGCAAATTTTTTACAGTGATGAGTTTGTTATATTTATAGATGAGTTGTTATAACTTATAAAATATATAGTTTAAAAATGTCAACTTTATTTTGTATTAAGTTGTAGCAACTCATCTCTTGCCAAGATAAATAATAGGAAGTTGATATGACTTGTAAATCTTAGTTGATTCAACAAAAAATTAAGGCAGCAAAGACCTTTTAACAGTATTAAGTACTTTAACAGTAAGATTTTAACAGTAAGACAGTATGTATATATTATATACAGTATATATAGACGTTCGGCCGCGAGTGCAGCATTCCAGCACATTCGCAGTGTTGCCGGATCCCATTGTGAAAACTCCTCTTTAGGCGTAAATGTTTGAGCAATTAATGTGACACTTTGGGAAATGTATTAGCGTTGTCTTTGATTTATTTCTGAAAGACAAAGTCTAAAATATTTTTTTTCTTTATAGCCCATTTTTGTTTTCGTACTAATATCTGGCAACACGGGATGACAAGTACCTAAACCATAATCAAATGGCACATCTTTCAGCGTGGGCAGGTTATTGCTGACATAATACTACATTCGGTAAGACACACACAATAATCATCATCATGATCATGTAGAAATGCTTTCAACATGGCACAGATAAAAAGTTATAGAACAATTGGGTTTAAATTAAATATGACGGATATGTAAATATTTGGTACATTTCATTCAGTTTAGGAGTTAGCATTTCACAAAGTCATGCTTAAAACATTCATAAGAGCACTAAAGAAAGTTCTTGTTTACTGTTTATTGCCTAATATTGCTTATTAAAACGATTAATATAATGCTCCACCCTGAGTCAACATAAAGTATTAACAAATTGTGATCTAATAAATAAAACAATGCCCACCCCCAAAATATTACACCTTTATAAACCGATTGTGTATCCAAAGTGTAAAATGGCAAAAAAAAACACAGAATATATTAGATCCCAGGTGAAAATTAAAGTACATTTTAATGTACTAAAAGTTATGCACTACAAATATACTAATAAAAGGTATAGTTCTACTTGAGTAGTACTTCAATGCACCTGAAAAAGTATATAATACCAGTAAGACTTAATTAGATTTCTAGAGTATTGAAATAAATGGTGTCTCAAAATAGCACAGTTAAGTACACTATATTCTTAAGTATATCTTAAGAAGTACTAAAAACACATTTTTGGTATATTAACTACAACATTATTGCTCCCAGATAGTACATTTACTAAGTGTATGTGTTTTAGTGTACTTTTTTCTCGCATTTGTTAACTATTAACAGCCCTGGACCGCACTACTGTTCAAACCTTGGCTAAACGGACATGTATATATGTATATATTGAACAGTTAACTACAAAACTACTTTGTCTTTCCAGTCTCAGGATAAGCACATCAAAACGAATTGAAGAGGTTTGAACACAATGAGGGCGTTACCGCTGTGGTCAAAGGTTAGCCACTATTGACTTTTGGCTGGCCATTGACTGTGAACCAGAATTCATGCACTACAGGTCAAAGTGAATGGCACCACAGCATTTCCAGTCATGCTCTAGTGCTTGGAGTTTGTCAGCCCCAGACACCACAAGTCTGACCCTGAACATGTCTGACCCTAAACATATTAGGCCAAGTTCTTAGATAAGTTTGTTTGATACATTTTGATTATTAGGGTGGGATGTTTACGCAACCATTATGTTGTAGTGCTATCTGCACTACCCTTTATACCAAATTCCTTTATTCACCCATATTGATTTAACATCTTACAATCTGCACTAATGACAGAGCATCAGTAAAGAAGCTACTGCCCCCTCAGTAAAAAAGCTACTTTCTGCTATGTTAAATATATGGCACAGTTGATAATCCTACAATCAAAGGTTGCTGTTTTGAGGGAACCCCAAAAAGCTATTTCTATAATTATGTAAATTTCTTCCTTACTTTTTAAAATACCACTGCTGGTGTAAGTGCAATACATATCCACTAGATGTCGCCTCATCGGCCGTTTCAGAAGAACTGGAATGATGCATGCTACATTGAACACCTGTTCTGTTCGGATGTTTAGGCTTTCAGAGATCTTATGCATTTAAGGTTTTCATGATGATAAGCACAACATCAGATTAGTTACTGGTGGATCTGTAGTTCCGTCGATTTAGCCTATTTATTGTAGGATTCATTAAATCAAATCAAATAAACTAGATTTTATATATATATATATATATATATATATATATATATATATATATATATATATTAAATTAATATATAAATAATAATAATTATTATTGGTATTATTATTATTATTATTATTATTATTATTATTATTGGTATTATTATTATGGATGTTAATATTAAGAATAATCATTTGTATTATTTTAAAAGTAGTTGTTACTATTCTAACAACATGAAATAACGTGTACATGTTTTAAAAATCCTATCAACTTGTATCAAGGCGATATCTTTGGGTCTCCCAGGAGACAGGAATGAAGAAAGCAGCATGCAGACTCGATCGCGATGGAAGCCCCCATCTAGACACATTTTGTGCGCTTTTTCCAAAGACTTCTTCAGGCGTGTCGAATGGAACATAGAGTCCCTATTGTCCCTGAGACACTTTAATAATCGACGGCAGCAATCCCAACCTGTTGTTTGCTTTAGGACCTATTCCAAGACACACAAGCCGCCTGGGTGAGGCTCCAGTTGGGGTGAACTCAGGCGCCAGTCCGCAAGCCTCCGCACTCTATGAATTCATGAATAAATGTAATAAGATGAAGTGAACTTTTTAATGCCATAAAACAAAAATTTAAAGGATAGTTCAATGAAAAATTTACATTCTGTCACTATTTACTCACCTTCAAGATGTATTTGTTCTGCTGAATAGAAATGAAGATGTTCTTATGAAAATGTTAATAACCAGAGATCTGGTTATACAACAGATCTGGGGCACCATTGACTTCTATAGTATAATTTTTCTCTACTATAGTATATGGAAGTGTGTCCCAGGTCTACAACTGAGGGTGAGTAAATGATGACAGACTGTCCATTTTTCGGCAACCCTTTAAGGTCTCGTGCGTCTTTGTTTTGTCTTGCTACAGTGGCATACAACCTGTTCTACTAAACTCTAATAATGGCTGGGTTATTTTTGACCCATGTTGGGTAAATATTGGAAAGAACACACCGCTGGGTTAAAATTGGCCAAGTGCTGGGTTGTTTTAACAAAAATCCAAAACTGGGTAATTTTAACCCAGCGTTGGGTAATTTTTAACCCAGCATGTGTTGTGTCCAATATTTATGGGTCCAAATTAAATTACCCAGCCATTTTTAGATTATATATATTTAGAAAAAGCACAATTTGCAGTCTATAAACGTTCGACGCTATAACAACGTTATAAAACAAAGTTTAACTTAAATCATGAATTTTCCTGCTAAATTTGTAGCCTACAGGGTTCGGCTTCGTAATGACAATACGTTAATGCTATATTTAATTGATTTTAAATATGATTATTGAATGTGTTTGTAATAGGCCTAAAAAATTTAACGAACCAACAACACCAAATGTATCAATTAATATTAATAATAAATATTGGTGTAAATAACACATTATTATTATTATTAATGTTATTGTTGTTGTTATTATTATTATTATTATTATTATCATTACTATTATATTATTATTGTTATTATTATTATTGTTATTATTATTATTATTATTATTTTGCACTTGCTTTCCTTCCTAATCCCGTGACAGTAAAGGACTGTCGCGCCTCCAGATCATGTTTCTAATCTTTGGGAAGCTCTTTTGCTGAAAGGGCGTTTCTTAAATCGGATCAAAAGGTTTTGAACTTGTTCAAAAAGAAAACGAAACTTAATCTGGTATTAAGACTCTTTGTTTAAGAATGTGTTTAACTGCACCACAATGACTGATATAACCTAAATGATAGTGGTGGCTATCGTTAACCGTGTTGCATAAAGTTTTATTTATTACACTTAATAAGCAATTACATTTACTTTACTTCTAATATATACAAATAAATAATATATATCTATACAATTATTACGGAGCCCCGGAGGGGACATGGAGCCATAATTAAATAAAGTTTAGTTAATAGATTGGCTAATTACGATGATTTGTAATCAGTAAATGATATAAAATACGAAAAATAAATATGTTTTTATTTTATTTTAATTGTTATGTAGTCTTTATTTGTATCCCATTTAACCATAAAAACAAAAGGTATTTTAAAATTATAGCCAACTAACAATAAGTAATCGAATAAAAGTTTATGCGTGTTTTATTCAGTGCACGCGACAATATGCGTGAAGACAGCAAATGCTTGTGTTAAACAATAATCAAATTGTTCTGTATGAAACCTAAGGTGTACATTTTTTTAGAAAACTGGGCTAAATTTGAATCTTTTTAAAACGATTTAAAATATTGATAATTTAATTTGATCCATAAATAAGAATTTTCAGCAACCCATTCGACTCATTTCAAAAGCCCTTTTTTTTTATTTTGCTGCGCTTTATAGCATAGCCTATCTGATTTCATCCGCGTAAAGTTTTAAGAAGGCACGCCACATAACTTTACTTTGTCCCTACTAAGTTACTGTGTGCGTCCGGTGGGACGACCCATTGTGATAGTGGGCTAATTCTCCAGTTAAACAGGTTTGAAGCGCGACATTATAAAAAACAGTTTGGCCATAATAACCTCTCTCGGGTTTACTGCGACTTCTTATTGGTCGTCTACACGCGCCTGCCCCGCGTGCTCTTATTGGTCAAAGCGCCACGCGACCAGCTCGAGAAGGGGGGCTCCCCGGCGCGTGCCGCTTTTAAAACCGACGGGTCGCCCAGAGACAACAGTAAAGAAATCCTCTTCACCACTGTAGGCGAAGGCAACAGGTGTCATCCAGTCGTCATATCCATAGCCACGAACCTTCCCCAAAAAATGGATGGCATGAACGTGGACGGCGTAAACAAGGATACAAGGGAGGTGCTCGAACTCGACGTCCAGCATTCGAGTTTGGGGCGGGGGGAGCAGCGCGAGTACCCACCAGCTTTGGCACTCATGGCCAGCAGTGACCCACGCGCCTGGCTGGCTCCCGTGCAGGCTGGCACCTGCACGGCACACGCCGAGTACCTGCTGCACTCGCCCGGCTCGAGCACGGAAGGCGTGTCCTCATCCTCAAACTTCAGGAAGAGCAGCAAGAGTCCTGTCAAAGTGTGTCGACTTAAGGGAGCGGATGAGAGCCGACAGCGGGCTCCATCCAGCAAATCAACCAACGGTGTGCAGAAGCAGAGGCGAATGGCTGCCAATGCAAGAGAGAGACGGAGGATGCACGGATTGAACCACGCGTTCGACGAGCTGCGCAGCGTCATCCCAGCCTTCGACAATGACAAGAAGCTCTCCAAGTATGAAACCCTACAGATGGCCCAGATCTACATCAACGCCCTGTCAGACTTGCTTGAGAGCCCCGGTGCTAAAGCTGACCCGCCAAACTGCGACCTGATGTCTGCCAATGTTTTCGAAGATGAGCGCTCACCCAGAGGATCGCCGGGCGTCTGTCGGAGAGGTACGGGATCAAGTTTTCCCGTTCAGCTGTCGGGTATACCATATCAGTTTGAGGACGGAACATTCGCCTCTTTTATGGAGCAGGACATTCAGTCTCCATCCGGTACCAGCAAATCCGGTTCGGAGGGCAACAAAGACTCGCCGCGGTCGAACCGGAGCGACGGAGAGTTTTCCCCGCACTCGCACTTCAGTGACTCGGACGAAACGCACATGGAGCTGCAGAGCGAAGACGAGCTCTCTGAACTGAAACTGCCCAACCACCGCTCTTTTTAGAGACACAAGACTGTCTATCAATCGTGTCAATGTTGCCTTTGCCCAATATGTCCATTGTAATGGGTTGCTTTATTTATCCATTTGATTGGTTTCAGAACTTTGTTTAATTGTACGCCAATAGAAGTAATTGCCTTTTCGTGACATTGACCAGACCCCTATGCCATGTGAACTGCCGTGAGCAGCAGTGCCATGGGCTCAAATGTCATGCATTAAACTGTCTTCCGTAAAATAGTTTGACACTGTTTATTCCTAAGTGATTGTCATGGGCCTATTTCATATAGATACGATTGATGATAGCTTTGAACCCTGTAAGAATTTGCAACTTCTAAAGTTTACGTGCACTTTATAACGGGCCATAGGCTTGAGAATTTTTTTATGGAAATTTTGTGTTTGTGTAGAAGTAATGCCAATTTGATGATTATATTTAATATAGCCATTAGATTTTGTACATTCGTTGATTTTTAATATCGGTTTTCATTGCAAATACTTTGTTTTCGGCTTTTGCTAGGAGACTGTAGCTGAAGTAAGCTATTTATTTCCCTTTGCCTTGTCTTTTTTTTGTGTTATATTGCAAACGAGCAGTTTTCCTACTCGCACATGTTTTGTTTCATTGTAGAAATAAAAATGAAAACTTAACACTAGTTTGTCTCACTTCTTAATTTAAAACATTTATTGTTACCCCAAGTTTACAAGTTAATTTTCTTTTTAATTATATTTTTCATTTTCATATTTTCACTCATTAACTTCCATATATTACTTTCAACAATAACTGGATAAAACCTGTTAGTAAGCAGAACAGGTCACGGACCTATTTAGTTTTAATTATTTGCAATTAATTAGGTCAAAATCACAAGTAGAGATGTGAAACACGCTATTGTGATTTGTGAAATGACCGAAAATCCAACTGCAATTTTACTGCATTGCTTTTTATGAAATATGATAAATAAATGATACTTACACATCCTCATTACCATCAAATACGCCGTTAATATTAATTTGAACCGTTAGCATTAATTTACAAATTCCCGAATTAATTAAAAGCATTTAATACTAACCTCAAAACCAAGACTTAATCATTTCAGTTGAACATAATGTTAATTTCTCATGATAAGTTTAAATAATATGACTAAAGGATTTCCTCAAAAAACGCTGAGCTATTTTAAAGTTAGAAGAATTATAGACCTAAATAATATACACATCCTCTTTACTTTTAAGTTGAACATAATGTTAATTTCTCATGATAATTTTAAATAATATGACTGAAGGATTTCTTCAAAAACCACTAAGCTATTTTAAAGTTAGAAGAAATATAGAGCTAAATAATAAAAACATCCTTTTTACTTTTATTATTTTCTTTATTATATGTTTACTTTTAATGCTGTTATTATTACGTGTTTGTTATTAATAAGCTTGTTTCAGTATTTTGTTTCTTATTCTTGTAGTGCACACATCGCATGTTAGTTTAAATTTGTATGTTAAAAGAAAGAATATCGTGTTTATTTATTTATTGTATATTTATAAGGTAAGGTTTTCTTCATGCCATGCCAGTATGTTGCGTTAGTGTCTACCATGCCACCTGTCAGCTTCTGTACCCTCGAGCGATAACAAACCTCATGCCACATATTGATTTTGCCTATGAAAGGGATTGAATCATCTTCTGAGGAATCTTTATCTTTATTGTGGAAAGAATTTTGACTGTAATTGGTGCGTTTATTAATTCTTACAAAATACTTGGGCGACCCGTGGCAAAGGGTGTTGGGTGTCCTTCTGGAAGCACGCGCTGTCAGCTGGTGAGCGGTGAGAGTGAAGTCCCGTAGGACTTGAGAGACTATACACTCGCGCTATGAGTCTTCCACACACGCGCTCACACGCCTGCCAGCACGCACCAACATACACACACACACATCCTAACCTAACAAGGTGAAAAGGGTAGCCTACTAAAATAACAATAATAACACGTTACTGTTATTTCATAAAAATAACAGCTAAATAATAATTGTAACTATTAAATCGATTTTAAAAACACTTACATTTTAGGACGCCTGCAGGTGTTTTATCAGATTTAGAGAATGTCTTGGGGCACAACGCTGCATATGCAAATTAGATATATTTTTGAATAGATTATTAATACTTATTCTTTTTAATAATGTACCGAAGCTTATCTGTCAGTGATTGACTGACAGATTTTAAGAATCAACAGGTGTAATATTCCAAAACTGTTATTTTTCCCCTCCCAACTCTGAAGACTTCACTGGAATTGCTCAGGAATTATTAATGAAAGCGCGCTGTGTACCTGCTTTTTTGTGTCTCCACCCCTTGTTTTAACCAATCATCTGAGCCATGCGCTCAAGATCCCTCTCCAGATTAACATCGAGAACAATAGGCAATATCATGCACACGCTTACCATGCTAAATTATTTACAACTTTATCCATAATACCTTTATCTTCCCGTGAACAGCGTGGCCATCTGTGCTGTCCTGTTACACGCGCCCCTCAAACGACAAACGCGCTCAAATTTCGCGACCACGCGACTGTAAATGGGGACGACCAATTTTTAAATCATGTTAAAAGTTTGTCACTTGCATTTCGCTGGTGCTTTCGAAGCCATTATTTTAGGAAAAAAGAACTAAATTGGCGAACCCATTATAAATTCGTTTTATTTTATTCCATCTTACCTTAATAAAAGCAGTTATTTTTTCCTTAGGCTACTGACATTTTACTATAATTTAGCATAAACGAAACGATTCTGATTTTAATAAAAAAGTTATTTATAAATTTCGCAACATTTAATTTAAATTCAGAAATTAACTTAAGGGAAAAAGTACAGCAAAACAGAATACAGAAAATGCGTTTGTGTAGTTTTTTTAGATTAGTTAAATTTATGTTTCATGAGTACACGCATAACTAGTTTTATTTGACCCCCGCCTGCAAGGGGATCAACCGGTGGCTTTAACGTTTTTCGTTTTACTCACGATAACAGCTGGGAGACTGCACGAGTTGAGGTTTCACATCTCATTAAATATTAAGGTAGAGCGTTGAGGAAAAACATAAACAAATACGCGCCCCCACCCTTACCCGTTACGCAATGCGCGGGATGGCACAACTTGAGAGGCTCGTGCTTATTGATGATATCATGTTGCCTTTCAACTTAATTTTAACAGATTTACAGTAAAAGTGTTTGAACACAATAAAAAAGAAATGTTTTACACTTTAGGACCTTACATAGCATGTATACGCACATTGTTTTTGATTGTCAAAGAACCAAAACTAAGAAAGAGCACAAGAAAGTGTCTATTTTGTGCGCAATGCTTTAAATTAGAATATTTTTAAGAATAAGAAACTCATTCAAGCATTTCCACCCCCAAGTGTTATTGTTTGTGATGTTGGGGGTGTTGTACAATTGTTTACTTTTGCTGTTTTCAGTTCCCCAACCGTTTTTTGTAATGACTGACAGGTCACAAAGAACCTCCACCATAGATCAGTATCAACATAGTCCAGTGCAAGGTGTATACATACTTATGGACACATGTTTTCTCAGTGTGCAGGTATAGTGTTCAAACTGAATACAGTAAACAATATAAAACTAAGCAGGACATTCTTATGCTTACTAGAAAAGTGAGGTTCCTAAACTTCATTGGAGATAAGGAACAGAGGAGGAGCCAAGAAAAGGGCTCGGACTCTCTGGGGACATTGGAACAAAAGCTAAAACTGGGCCGTAGTCTCCATCTGCTTCGATACTGTAGCAACAAGGATAGAGCAAGACAGAAAAAAGAGCGAGGGCATGCGGGGGTGAAGTGTGCGAGGTGTTAGAATAAAGAAACTTTTGATGCAAGTGCAGAAAATTAATGTGAAATGTGTAAAAGCATTTTGGCTCAGAGGATTTCCGCAGAAGTGCCTATGCAAAAGAAAAAAGTTATTTACCACAATATAAAGCCAGGTAGCTGTTACTCATCCAGCTCTTGATGAAAAAACTTTTTGATGTCAGCTTATGTGGCACTATAAAATATTAATCACGGAATGTATTAGGGGCCTTTGTTGATGGATACATATTCACCTGTGCATGTAGCACAAAGTTTTTTTTAAAACCTAGTTGCTTTTAAAAAAAAAGATTGTTATCTAAGCAAGGAAAGAAAATAATAGAAAACGTCACATGAGCTGCTGAATAAGAGGTATGAATAATGCATAGGCTTCCTGTGAACACTAGTCTGCAGTCTCTGACGATGCATATCAATGTGCGTAACCGAGATAGTCAGGAGTTTTCTTGTGAATCATATAATCTTATCCACAAACAATCTCAACTTCCAAAGGACCCTTTGTGATTGAATACTTCAGTAAAAGTCATGTTCAAAAAGTTCTGTATATTATAAAAACATAATGCAATAATTTTACATACACTGTCAAAAAAATTGTCAAAATATGTGCACCAGCTCTCGCTGTTCACAGTAGTACCTCAAAGGAACATATTGGTACCAAATGGTACATATTGGGACCTTTTTGATAGGTACACACGCAGACACATAATCAACCTCTGCAAAAAAGTAGCCATCTAACAGTGTCCCTGGTAAACCTCAACTCAGTGTCTTTCAGCACACGCGTATAAAGAAACTGAAAGGGCAGTGGTGAATCTTCGCATCTTTGTTCCTCTTGTGGCTGCTCTTTTGTGTCTGCAAAATGTTCAAAGTGAACGTACCTACACCAACATGAGGCTTCTTGGGTAACCGTCCCATTCAGAGTTGCACAATGGCGAGACCAATTATATTACTGTTCAATGGCCTTTGAGCATCGGTTACATTCATTGTGGGGATATGGATGTGTGTGCATATGTATAGGAAACACCTAAACTGTAGGGGCATTTATTCTTTTTTTGTCGACTTCCTCTTGGGTTGGGTTACGGCCAGCGTGCTGCTCCCCTGCCGAAGAGCGGGAGGCTGCGGTTGTGAATGGTAGAGGTCAAAAATTTGGCTCTCGTAGTGCTGGAGGCCCTTTTAGAGTCACACCTCAAAACATGAGGGGCGATTCTTTCTTTAAAACGGGAGGTAAATGGTTTGACTTGGATGGATTACAAGGGCAGACACAGAGATCGATAGGATTTGTGGTGTAAAACAAAAAAAGGACAAAAAACATGAATACCCTTATATGCACTCAGTTTTTTATTTCATTTCTGCAAGATCAAACATCTTCAGACTGTTCTGGAATGAGTCCAAAATAAATAGGCAGACCATAAAGAATGTTGCATGTTGCAAACTACACTTTACATGGTGATGTTGGTGCACGATATGTCCAAAAGCATTTAATTAAACATGCTTTGTACTTAATCTAATCTATCAAATCTACTAAAGTGACTCATGGTCTGGTGTTTAATTCGGTTTTATACCTTTTACTGTTCTCTGTTATCAACCAAAGCTCCTGGCATGTGCAACTAAAGCTCCAAATCATTACGATTATTATAAGCAAACTGAATCATGTTATTCAATGCCCATGACATACAGAATTTAACCTGGACCAGGACCTCTCTTGCCCCTCTCATCCCTATGAATGCCTTGAACTCATTTAACTCTACCAGGCCGGGAGAGCGTCGCCTGTCCCACCCACTCACCTGTAAAGGCCACGCATCTATTAAAGGACTCTTGCCCCCATTGTACAGTGGCTGAACAGATAATGTTTCAGTTGTGAGCCATGCTCTAGGGAGGGATACTGTATATTGTCAGGAGTTTTCTTGTGTTTAATTCCACTCTCCTTTCATGGCCGCTGAAAGCCTCCCCTGGTCCAGTTCCCCAGAGACCCTCACTCTCAGGTATCCTGTGGGTGGAGCAGAGAGGAGTGGGGCTAGCAGGGGGAGACAAGGATATCGCTTTCAGCTGTACGCAAAGACAACTGTGCCCCCCGCCCACCTTTTCTTCCCCCCACTCCCAATTAGGGATACGTGTCCGACCCGTTTTCTTTTTCTGCCCATTTTCATTCATCCATTCGGTATTGGGAGAAGAGTCAATGACAATGGAGAGACGTGGAAAGAAATCGAAAAAGTGACAGGCAGGGAGAAGTAAAAGCGAGAATGGTTCGATTTGGGATGAAGGGTACAGTGGTTAATGTAGTAAGACAACCTGATGGCCCTTGACCAGCACTTAAGCAAATAGATTGGACAGTCGGATGGACAGTGTGAGAGAGATGTTCACTGAGTCATGCCTATTGAGTTTATTTACTTTGTGTCAAAGGTTTTTGTCTCTTGGAGAAAATGAAATATCTGAATCACTGGTGAGTCAACACACACACACAGGATTAAAGGAGGTCACTCTCTAGAAAACATGACTGCTGGTCTCCGGTGACAATCACTATGTTCGTTTTCAAGTTTAACATACACGTGTTTGTAATATATGGCTTGCTCCAACATCACAGAGTAGGGGGTGAGCGGTGTAAGTTGCAGTGACGACTGGTCACTGCTCTTTCGAGGGTCGCAAATTCAAAATATGTCTATGTGTGTCAAGTGTGTTGCTCGTGTTTTCAAAATATGTTTGTTGCGTCATGTGAACCATGTGCATCGCATGTTTTGTCAAAATAAGTGCTTGCTGCACACGCGTCAAAACCGTTTCTGATAAAAGTTGACGCAGTGGCGGCTGGTAACTTCTTTTTTTGAGGGCGCTCGATGCGAAGTTCGTCACAACATGTGTGGTTCGTCATTTCAAAATATGTGTTCTGCGCTTTGAGAGTCAAAATAAGTGCCTGCTGCAGAAGCGTCTAAAGGGTTTATGATAAAAGAGACGATCACGTTTGCCAGATACTCGCATAATCTCATGCGCAATCAGAGTTTACTGTTAAGTGAGTGTCTTGCGTGTATTTTGTGAATGTGAGCATCTCTTTTATCATAAACGGTTTTGACGTGTGTGCAACAAGCACTTATTTTGACAAAACACGTGATGTACACAGGATCTCTCGACACACAGGACACATATTTTGGAAAAGGGAACCACACAAATGACACTTCGAACACTTTTGAATTAATTTAATTTTGAATTAGCTCCCCTTGAATGAGCAGTCACCAGCCGCCACTGCGTTAACAGTAAACTTTGATTATGCATGAGATTATGCGAGTATCTGGCAAACACGACTGTCTCTTTTAGACGCATCTGCAGCAGGCACTTATTTTGATAAGACACGTGATGCACATAGGATCACTCGACGCGCTGAACACATATTTTGAAATTACGAACCACACACAACGAGCTACATACATGTTGTTACGAATTTTGCATCATGCGCCCTCGAAAAAAGAAGTCACCGGCCACCACTGGTAAGTTGTCACATGGGTAAGTTGTCACACTGTTCATAACTCCAACACTAAAGGCTCTATCTCGAAAATCAAATAGTCACTTTGCGTGACGACGACTTCTGTAGTCAACTTCGTGTTCACATCTGGTCAAGATCGCTATTATACTGCCGTTAGCACAATTTTTCTTATTTTTGGCTTAAAAAGAGTACAAAATTTGCACTTTAAATTGATGCAATACAACTTTGTTAGGTATGAATGTTAAAAATGATTATTTTGCACAAAATAGAGGACACAATAACTTGTCTTTTGATTCTTTAGCTGACGTGTGATGTTGAGCTAACCCTGAGATTTAGCCAACATTAGCACACATGTCAGTTTGGGGCAAGCTGTCGCAATGACTCTGGGGCAAGTTGTCACATGCTGTTTACACTGGAAATAGTGAGCCCCGGGTCATTCTAAACTCCTGTCTTAACGGAATCCTGGATTGTCTGTTTCACGTTTTACGAGATAACCCTGGGTATTCGTAATCTGGGTATTCATAATCTGACGTTTCACACTGTGCATTCCTAAACGCTTCTGTAGGTCAGGTGTCTAAACCCTGCTCCTACACCTGTCTGTAATTATCAAGAAACCCTGAACACCTTGATTAGCTGCTTCAGCTGTGTTTAATTGGGGTCATAACTTTCTAACCCTGATTAATTTCACACTGTGCGCATTTGGCACCGCAATGTGGAGTTATCCCCACAAAAGCTGGGTGTGAAGGGTTTCATAACCCTGGATTAATTTCATGGATATCCCTGCTTCTAAATTTCAAGTGTGAAACGATCCTTAACCTATGGTTAAAAGCAGGGTTTAGAACAGGGGTAGGCAAGTTCGGTCCTAGAGAGCCGCAGTCCTGCATATTTTAGCCTAAGTACTGATAATCTAACCTGCTGTCTAAATCCTAAAGACATTGATTAGCTTGTTCAGGTGTGTTTGATTAGGGTTGGAACTAAACTCTGCAGGATTGCGGCTCTGTAGGACCGAACTTGCCTACACCCGGTTTAGAACGAAGATAACCCAGGGTTAAGCGCAGTGTGAAAAGCCCTAAAGCTAATATTTCCAGTTCTGGCTTGAATTAAAAAATGTAAATCAATAATCACAATTAAGTAGTTGGTTTTTACTTTTTAGATAATAGTGTGACAACTTGCCTACCAAATTGGGGCAAATTGTCACTACATTCTCTATTCAACAACCTACAACTCCGTAATGAGATAATGTCAAAGACTTACTACTTTCATTTGGTATGAGATTTATACCACTATGATGTACTGAATGATACTCAGTAAATGTAAATGTGTGAAAAGGGTGACAACTTACCCCGCTCTCCCCTAACTTATTACAGAAGTACTTGGATATTTTGCATGTTTTCAGTACTTTCTCTGAGTGTGTCAGGAATTTGTGAGCATTCCTGCAATACAAGTCTTTGACATGGTAATGGGTGTGAGCGAAATGGTGCCTGGAGGCTGTTTTTTGAGCACTTTCTAAGTAGTGTGTACCCAACACTTACACAGAACAATTTTCTTCTTGCATTAATAGACTCGATTTCCTCGGGAAGAGCCGAGTAATTGGTTAACCAGGCTATTTTGTAAATAATACCACCCCCGCAATACATTACTCAGCAAACCTAAATTGTAGTCTAAATCCCATATAAACAGCAATGCTCTGATTGTTTATGCACCATGTTATTTCACGCCCTTATCCTGTTACTTTTTTAAGGGGGGTTATTGTGCTCCTGGTGCTAAAGTGGTATACTGTCTGTCTATCTACACTATGCTATTTTCAACCCAGCATTGTGTCAAAAATGGGACAAGCTCAGCTGTTGGGTTAAATTGATCCAGAAAATGTTTAGATTTCACCCAATAATGGGTTGAAACAACCCAGAATGTTTTCTAAATTCTTATAGATAGATAGATAGATAGATAGATAGATAGATAGATAGATAGATAGATAGATAGATAGATAGATAGATAGATAGATTTCACTCATTTCACATTCCTTAGCTTTTCTCCTAAGGGTCCTCTCCGTCTCTGCAGATCAGTGCTGCCTCACTGCACCTGTCAATCATCTCATCTCCAGCCCCACCCCATGTCACTTCTGTTTTAGATGTGACACTCTGAAGATGTGTCTGTAGAAAGTTTTATTTCTGATCTCAGTTATGCAGTAATCATGCATAGTGATATTATAAATATCAACAATTAAAAACAATTAAAAGGTTTTACATTTACACATAAAAAACACGGTAAAAAAATACACAGTATTTTTTATTTAAACTTTTAGAAGAAATGAATAGTACTAGGAATTTTACTAATAGTAAATGGTTCTAAAAATTTGCATTGATGCCATAGAAGAACCATTTTGGTTTCTCAAACAACCTTTTAGTCAAGAACCATTTTGTCTTACAAAGAAACTTATCTGCAATATATGATCTATGAATGTTAATGGTTCTCAGAGGTGTAAAGTACTTATTTTTACTTTCTTCAAGAATGTTGATGTTACAAGTCATGTTTAGTTCACTACAATCTGAGGCACAATATCAAACTTTTTATTCCACTACATTTCACATTAAATATTAATACTTAATAACATAAAACATCTTAGACCTAATAACTTTTACTCAAATATAAGTAACTAAAAGTCTAACTTGAATATAAGTAAGAGAGTACTCATTTTAAGTATTAAAGGTAAAAAAAATGTTGTAATGTAATGGAGTAAAAAGTATAATATTATGCATCGGAATGTGGTGAAGTAGAAGCCCATAAGAAAAACTCTCTAATAAAGTACAGATATTTAAACAATTTACTTGAGTAAAATTAAAAACTTGAGTTCTTTACCTCTGAAGTTTCATTATGGAACCATATAGACGGTTTCATCGGATGCACATGCGTTGTCTTGGTTATGCATCTGAGTGGACCTTTACTTCCGGTCTCTGTTTGTGTATTGGTCAAACTTGCTAAATTGAACTTTGGAATAAATACCTCATCGAAAATAACAAATGTTTTGGTTTCTTAAAGACAAGGGGAAGACGGCGATCATGCTATGTGATGGCGGATTGTATACATTATATAATACAACACAGTAACAAAGTGTAGTTTTTGATACACTTTAGCTATGATTTGAACTAAGGTAATCTACGTGTTGTTTATATAGCTTGTTATCAGAAATAAACTGCTCTAAAAAGACTTTGATGTTATCAATTTACTGAAAGCCCTAATGCTTTTTGTACTGAAAAAGTCAAGCAATCTTAAATTTAGCATTTTGGATCCATAACTTAAGTATCTTTGTTCATTCAACTTATTAACTTACACAAACCATAAACTAAAAATCAAGTGCAATTAACTTAAGATAATCAGTCCAAAATGCTGTGAGGAACACCCACAAACCCTTGCGCACGAACATTTTGAATGATTTATCTTTGGTTCAATAACAACTGATAGGACATGTAAACCAGTTGATAATAACATTTCTTTGAGTTTTACACTCTTTGTAACATTATTGATGTTTTTTTTTTGTAAATTAGAGTTTTTTGTGAAGTCATTGTTCAGGTGATCAGTGTTTCCTTTGCATGCACCACATTTTACTCATTGTATTTCTCTCCACTATAATGAATATACACGTGAACAGTGCCGTTTGTTGTGTGCTTCTGTTGTGAATTAAGTTAATTGATTGATTGACATAAAGTCAGTCCTTTCATTACACATTGGTATATAAAGTTAAATCACAATTTCAGTTCAGTCTTTATGAAGACCAAGTGGACTTAATTGTTTAAGTGCACTGTACAAACTCCAAGTTTGGTGAACTTAAAGTTTTAAGTTCAGTTTATGTGGCCACCAAGTTAAGTGAACTTAAATATATATGTTTTTGGAAGACCCATTACTTAATTTAATTGAGGCAACGAGTTTACTCATTTAAATGAGTTCAGTACACTTATCAGGGTTTTCAGTGTTCTTTGCAGAGTTTACCAGAATTTACAGTTGTTCCATGAAAGCTGTTTGTTTATGTTGTTACTGCTGAACCCGTCTTTTACCCTGCACTAGAGCTGAGGACAGTTATAAAATATTTTTACTTAAATACATTTAACTTGAGTAAAAATGAGAGAGTACTAGATGTTTAAATACATTTAAGTGTAAAAAAATCAAGAAGTGTGATATGCTTTAGATTAGAATGTAGGGAAGTGAAAGTTTTTATTTCAGTATTCTGTTATCAAACATTTGCTCATGTATAATAGTCAACATTTAAAGTCGATCAAAACCTTTAATAAAAGTTGTCTTATTTTACAAACTTTGAACAATACCCATTCTTGTCTTGTCGTCAAGACAACTTTGATGAACTTTTTTGAACTTGTTTGGGGATGTTTGCAAAAACTAAATTTCAGTTTAAGCAACTTTGTCTTTTGTGATTCTGAATCCACATAAATATTTTGATCACATCTCATGTTCAAGTCAAAAAGCACAAGGTAACTAAGGTCTGCATTGCTTGCTGTAGATTTAAAGTTTTACAGTATATATGTTATAACTTTATTCCTGGGGTGATGAGGACTGCGTCAAAACTGCTTCAAAGCTTTTATCAACAGCATTGCCCTTCAGTCTTCTCTTGATGTACAGACAATCAGTCTAGCCCCCTTAACCTCCCCCAATCTAAAAGTGTGTACTTAGGAGAAGAGCATGAGATGTGAAGGCTCTGCCCTGCCAGGGAGACAGGGGCGAAAACAAAATGGCATGGCTAACAAAAGGCCCTGTATCCAGGCCGGGGTGAGCCATTGTCCTACGCAGAGCCTGCCGTCGAACGTGAGACGAGCGGTTCCCCCCTCCGCTTCAGGAACCTAATAGGAAATCAAAGTTCTTAGGAGAATGGGCCGGGCTCAGAGTTACCCTCCCTTGGGTCTTGCTGAAAGAAGAGTGCAGAAAGAGTTCTGGCAGGACCAGGGAAGGTTAATGCAGTGGATAGTCTTTCTGTTGCTTGGTTTTATGGCCCACACTAAAGTCTCTGTCTGTCTGTCTATCCGTAAGTCGGTTTGGAAGATGCCTTCACTGCCTATCTATCTAATTGGAAACCTTCTAATGTCATGAAAGGTTTTGGACATCTTCTCAATCATGCACAGTCACCAAAAAGCAGATCTTCCATTGATTATTCTCTCATGATGTCAATGGATCACAAGCTCCATTTGGAAACTCACAGGCAATACATCCATGCTGCACACATCAGCGGTCAGAGGTCAAGAAGCAACAATGAGTGTGACACGAGAAAGAGCCAGTAAGCTACTTTTCAAATCGGATAAAGGTGTTAAGGCGCTTTTCACGTCAGAGGAAGGTGTTAAGCGATGCAGCTGTGTTAAGCCGGCTAAACGCCTCCGAACCCCTGAAGGCAGAAACAGGGGAATGAAGATTACCTGGGGGAAGCTTTTCGGTGTGACACAGCCCAGCACTGATCTCTGGCCCCCCGGGTTTGTTTCTGGGTTATCCGCCGGAGAACAAGAGCTTTTTGCGGTTCAGATTCTTGGAAGGTGTTGGATGTCTGCAGTGTCACAACTAACAAAACCATTTGAAAACAAAGTGGCTCGCTGAATGCAGCGCTGCAACGTGATCCCCGTGCCTTTGTGCCGCAGAAGAAAATGTCCCCTCAGAAGCAAGAGGAGACACACCATTTAATTCCTCTGATTTTCTCCTTTTGAGCGTATTCTTCAAAGGTGAACATGTTAACTATAAAAGAGCTATGTTACCTCTCGGGCAGAGACTGATGATAGGCAGACTCTGCCACAGTCTTATGGGAGAGTTACATCAGACAGGACATCCTCCAGCTTTGAGAACTAACTAACTAGACGAAAGTTTTTTTATTTTTTCATGTTTGTTTTTAGTTTAATAGTGCATAATATTTAATATTTAAATAGAACTTATAATCAATTCTGATCTTAAATCTAATTTAATTTAAGTTTTTTTATTTAGTGTTTTTTACAGTTTTGCATTGTTGCAAAGCAGCTTCATAGTAAATACATTCCTGTAGCTCAACTGGTAGGACATTACGTTAGCAGCACAAAGGGTCATGAGTTTAATCCAAGGGAACACACAGTAAAAAATTATGTCAAATTACCTTATTTTTATGTTACTTTAACTTAACAAATTAAGTTAAACTTGTTTTTATAAGTTATATAAACTTATCACAGGTCAACATTTAAAATAGTAGGTTAAATTGATTTGCAAAGCCAAGTTGTTTTAACTTAATGCTGCATTTTTTTTACAGTGATGACATGTAGCTTGAAATCACTGTAAATTGCTTTGGATAAAAGAATCTGTCAAATATATGCCACATATATGTCAATACATATAAGTACTTTAATAACTTAGGAAAATGTATGGTATATGTAAGGAATAATTGACAATGGGCCATTGAATTATTTGAAAATAATGCACACCCAAGGTGGTAATCGTTGTGCCGTTACACTGTGTGTGTGCGCATTATTCCTCTTTTATACCACGGGTCTGTTGAATGCTGTATTCTGATTGGCTGAGAAATGTTCCGTGGGTAAGCATTAATTTCTGATAACCACACACCTAACTTCTTAAATATCTTAAAATTAGACACCGGAACAATGTTTGTGGTAACCGTGGTATAAAAGGAATAATTGACTCCGGTCCTTTGAATTATTTGAAAATATTGTAAAAAAAATGTAACGCTTCGCATCGTGCCGCATTGCACCTTGGGTGTGCATTATTTTCTTATAATTCAATGGCCCGTCATCAATTATTCCTTACATACCATGGTTACCACAAACATTGCACTGGTGCCTATTTTTAAGACATTTGACAGGTCAGGTGTGCGGTTATAAAAAAAACCTTTCTCAGCCAATCAGAATAAAGCATTTAACAGCCCTGTGGTATAAATGGTATTGTTGCCATTCTTTCATACAATTTACACTAAACTAACATTGAAAATAATTGTCACTGTACACTGTAAAAAGTAAAAAAATTACTACTATTGGCAACACCTAAAAAAAAAAATGGTTTCAACCTAAAATTTCACTTTACTTTCACTTTAGCTGAAAAAATTAAGTTGAACCTACTTTTCACTTTTTAAAGTGTAGGTTTGTATTCAGACCTGTATAATCATATTTCTTTTTAGCTATTCAAACCAGCCCAGCCATTGGGTTAAATTAACCCAGATGTTTATTTGTACCAACAATTTGTTAAAAGAACCCAGCATTTTGCGTTGAAACAACCCAGCATAGGTTAAATTACCAAGCAATGGGGTTCATTCTTTTTTTTACTCATTTTTGCTGGGTTGAAATAACTAATTGAGTTTAATCTAATGTATTTTTATAAGAAAATAGTAATATAAGCAGGGGTTATGATATAGGTTTTTTATTTATTCCCATGCTATTCTTTGAGCTTTTAAATCCCTTTGTGTGCTGATGTCAACATTTTGGTTTCGCTGAAAAAAAATTATTCATTCAATTTACTCAATTTTTTAAAGTAAGTTGTTGCAATCAAATTGTTTAAGCTACATTTAAACAAAAACAATTAATAAAATAAAATAAAATAAAAACTTTTTTAAAATGTAGCTTAAATAAATTGATTGCAACCACTTACTTTAAAAAAAAATGTAGTAGATTGAATTATTATTTTTCAGTCTATATGTTAAATTGCAACATTGTACAAAAATGTCAAATTAATATTTTTATGTTAACAAATTAAGTTAAACAATTTCAGCTTGTTTTTATAAGTTATGTTAACTTATCACAAGTTAAAACGTAAAATAGTAGGTTGAATTCACTTGCAAAACCAAGTTGTTTTAACGCTATGCTGCATTTTTTTACAGTGAACCCAACGGGTTAGGTTGTCCCTATTTGAACCAACACTGGGTTGAAAATAACCCAGCATTTGAGTGTATTTAATCTTGTTTATATAACCTTTATGACAAATTGTCACAGTTGTACAAAGTGGCTGCTTAACTTTAGGGCATAATTCTGCATCAGTTTAGGGGATTATTCTGTCATCAGTTTAAACATGGCTATCATAACATCAAAGTAAAAGAGAATGAAAGAAACCTGTTCTGATGAATTTTAATCTGTTTCCCACACTTAAAAGAAATTCAAACACCTCTCTAACTGTCTGTCTGTGCTGTTGTTTTTGGCAGCGGTGCGACAGCTCATTCTCCGTTCCCTGATGCCATCATACCCCTGTCAATCAGTTCGTTAATTACTGCCTTTGCCCACAGTGTGAAAGCCTCTGTCAGGAACTCTGACCTCAAGGGTTGAAGCCCCCTCCACTCCTGTCTACAGAGCCATGGACAGAGAGATGCTGTCCCAAAACATGGACCCACGATCAGCAGACAGACCACACTGTCCTTCATCTTTGATCTAACCAATGGGCGTCTCACATCCACCTACATATATATTTATATATATGAGAATATCTTATACAAGCGCAGAGGCATGTCAGCAAGGTCAAGAGATAAATGTATTTGTGCGTGTCTGTGTGTGAAAACCCTTTCGATGTTGACAGTGACGAATGAAGATAAAGAGGAGCAGAACTCCTGGGACTTAAAGCTAATCCAGCAGTCTAACAATGGGCTTTCCTGACGGGAGGTCTTTGACTCGCTGTGACCAAGGCAGGAGGCGGAAAATAACACACTGACATGTTTCATTAGGCTTGTTAATGCCGTCTCTACCCCTGTCTCTCCTCCCAGATCCCACAGGCTATATGCCAGACTTTCATGTAAGGGAATGTTGTTGAAGAAAGATTCGATCAATCACTGCTTACGTAATATTGAGTCGGTAGGGTGAATGGCATGGGAAAATGATTTAAAGGGATACTTCAAAAATAATAATTTATCATTTACTCCTCTGCATGTCACTTCAAACTAAACCTGTAGGACTTTCTTCTGTGGAACACAAGAGGTTAAATTTTGAGAGGAGCGTTTATCCTTCTCTTAAGCCAGACAATACAAGTAAATGGCTGTTGAGACTGTCAGTATTCTGTAATAACAACAACTAATGATATATTAATAATTTACATAAATATTGTGTGCCATTTCAAAATACCTTTAATATTTGATCCTGTGAAATCCAGGCTAATCTAATTTTGAGATTAAGAGCATCAAAATTGGATTTCACATTTATTTTAAAAAAAAAATCATTACCTTACTCATTCAATATTAAATATATCAAGGTTATATTTTCACACAATGTTATTTACATTATGTAAGATTATTTTAGAAAACAGTAAATCACAAAAAAATGACTTTAGCTGGGTTTTAAAGCAACACTATGTAGTTTTTTTACCTTTAAATAATGTCTCTAAAATTATTTTAGTGATAGAACAACTTTTAACTGGACAAATTGTACTGTTGCTGCAACCTGAGCAGCCTCCTAGCTGCTACAAGCACACTCTGAAAGTGACGGTGGAGGGTAGGAAACACAGCCCCGCCCCTCCACCTGCCTGCAGAAGAGTGTCTGATACAAAGGCACTGTTGTGCTTTTCAACCACATGGGGGAGCTCAAAGTCATTTTTACATGGAAACTACATAGTGTTGCTTTAACAGGAAGGGTCACACATATATTGATAAACTAAATGCCAAAATTTTGTTTAATCCTACGCTTAATAATTTAGTTATGTCATACCAGGTAAGTTCTTTGTTAAACAAGCAGTGATACTGTATAAAGCTTTTCAACAAAGGAGAAGGGATATACTGAAATAAATACTGTATGAATTCAGCAACGCAGTTATAGCTTCGGGTACCTCTTGCTTCTTGCCTCTTGTGTAAAAAATATTTCTTTCTTATATTTTATTAAAGATAAACAATTGAATGCAGAAAATATGAGAGACAAATTCTACTTCTTTTAAATGATTGTACAGCACAACCACTCAAGAAATAACATTGCACACAGTCAATAACACATATTGAAGCTTTTTCACATTCATAAACAGATATTACCAGCTTGTCTTTTCTTCACCATAGCCCAGATTTACCAGAGACGTGTCTACCATAAAAGAATCTGAAACGAAAACACACTCTGCACGATTCCTCTGAGAAAAATAATGTTATTTGCAGTGATCAATACCAACCTGTATCTGTGTGGAAGGCGAGAAAAAAACAGCCGGCTAAATAAATAAAGTGTAATACTAGAATGAAAATTAAAATGCCATCGCTTTGTGGCAAGATGAAAGGGAGAAGGTAAAAGAAAGGCTTTGGAGGCAGATTGGGTTAGGTTGCCTGAAATCACATCACTAAAGACTTGCCCTCTCTCCACAAATTTGATCGCGAGCAATAACCAACGATTAAGAGCGCACTCCATCGGTATAAAGAGAAAATTCAAAAGTCCACTGTGACTTTGGGGACTTGGCAGGATTGGATTAAGGGCCAGAGTAGGGAAGTGACCACAGGGGAGGCATACTGATCAGAGAGGAGGAGGAGAGAGAGAGACATAAAGAAACTAAACCTCCCGAAGCAAGCTTTTAAAAGAACATGAATAAAACAAAGTGAAAACATAATCATTTGCAATGCATTATGGGTATTTTATCTTAAGAGAATATGAAGAATGGCAATTGTTTGCTTCTATAATAAGGCATCCTCTTTTAATGTTTTATTAAATTTACTGTTTTTGGATTTGTTATACATCTAAAAATGGTAAAAGTAACTTAAAATGAGTCGTTAAATTACATAAGTTGAATTGACTAAGTCTAGGAAATGTTGACCGAAATTCATATAGTGGTCATTTTGGGTTGAATGGCGATATGCATTAAATAAAAGTCTCTGTATTTTCAAAATATGTTCATGCAAGTAAAATACTTGTGTGAGATGTCACAGTCACCTTTAAAGGGACACTCCACATTTTTTGAAAATATGCAGATTTTTCCAGCTCCCCTAGGGTGAAACATTTGATTTTACATTTTTTGGGATCCATTCAGCTGATCTCCGGGTCTGGCGCTAGCACTTTTAGCATAGCTTAGCACAATCCATTGAATCTGATTAGACCATTAGCATTGCGCTAAAAAATAACCAAAGAGTTTAGATATTTTTCCTATTTAAAACTTGACTCTTCTGTAGTTACATCGTGTACTAAGACTGACAGAAAATTAAAAGTTGCGATTTTCTTGGGCGATATGGCTAGGAACTATACTCTCATTCTGGTTTAATAATCAAGGACTTTGCTGCTTAAACATGGCTGCAGCAGGCGCAATGATATTACAGCACATCCTGAAAATAGTCCCCTGATATTGAAAGTTACCAAGGGCTACGTTTTTCGGTTGCATAATAACATTGCACCTCCTGCAGCCATGTTACGGCAGCGAAGTCCTTGATAATTACGCCACAATAAGAGTATAGTTCCTAGCAATATCTGCCTAGAAAAATCACAACTTTTAATTTTCCGTCAGTCTAAGTACACCAGGGGTGCCCAACCCTGTTCCTGGAGGGCTACCGTCCTGCAGATTTTAGCTCCAACCCCAATCAAACACAGCTGAAGCAGCTAATCAAGTTGTTCAGGGTTGCATGATAATGACAGGCAGGTGTGTTGGAGCTGGGTTGGAACTGAAGTCTGCAGGACGGTAGCCCTCCAGGAGCAGGGTTGGGCACCCCTAATGTACACGATGTAACAACAGAAGAGTTGTAAAAATATCGAAACTCTTTAGTTATCTTTTAGCGCGATGCTAATGGTCTAATCAGATTCAGTGGATTATGCTAAGCTATGCTAAAAGTGGTAGCACCAGACCCCGAGATCAGCTGAATGGATTCCAAAACGGTTATAATCAAATGTTTCACTCTAGGGGAGCTGGAAAATGAGTGTCCCTTTAATTAAACAGCATATGATAGACATAATTCAAAGACAAACATGTTGTACATTGTTTCAAAATGTACAACATTTGCACAACATGTAAATTATTTAGAAACCATGCATCTAACCTCAGTACATTTCTGGTGTATGTACCAAAACTTGATATACCGCCCAGCCCTACACTTGACTTTTTCCAAAACCCAGTAAACAAATGAACAGCTCAGATGCAAAAGCTGCTAAATGCCACCTCTGTCAAAAATAAGGTAATGATATTGACCGAATGATCTCAACATGTATTTTACAGAAACATTGCTTTGTGCACGGGAGATGAATTGGAATAAACAATGGCGCACAATGGACCATTGGATCAATTGTCAGCCTGACGCCAAGCTGTTATGTCAGATTGACGTCAAAAACCAACCTTGGCCTGATGTCAAGCTGTTACTTCGGGTTGATATCAAAAAACAGAAAACAACAACGGATGGATGTCAAGCTGTAATGTCAGGGTTAATGTCAACGGTGGCCTGATGGCAAGTTCTGGCAATCGCGCAAAACCTCAGTTTCGGTTGGAAATTAAAATCAAGTTGACGTCAAATCGCAACGTCGACCTGAAATCAAGCTGTGACATTGAGTTTATGTTCAGTTTTGGTTGGAAATAAAAATCAGGTTGTCAAACCCATAGTCAACCCGACGTCAAGCTCTAACGTTGGGCAGACGTTCCATTTCGGTTGGGAAACTAAAATCATGTTGACGTCAAAATCCAACGTCAGCCTGACGTCAAGTTCTAACATTGGGCAGACATTCCTTTTCAGTTGGAAATGGAAATCAGGCTGGCGTGCTAAGACCAAACTCAATCAGGACTCAGCCAAAAAGGTGCCTTTTGCTTTTGGTTGGCTAGGCTAGACGCCACAACTCATCCAAATGCTGTTCCACACAGAGCTGTGAACTAAAGACTATAAAGCCAGAATAGCCCAACATAAGCCAGATTTGACCCAGAACATTCTGGTTCTGGGTTGCTATCTGGGTATGGTTTGTGTTTGTAGTACTGTATATGTTTTTGTAGACATACTACATCCAACATGTTTTCATTGTCATGTGACCCATACCTGTAAGGTCAGATGAAGTCCCTCCTTCAGATATACATATTGAGTTCTGATTGTGTAGTTTGTTTAGTGTGTTGTGATTCGACAGCAGCTTAGCTTGCCGTTAGCTTAGCTGGTGACTGACGTATTCCTGTGGGCGGAGGTTAGTCAAAAAACTGTTCTACTGACATCATTAAAGCAGGAAATAGAGGGCTGAAGTCCAATTAGGCCGTTCGCTGTAGGCTTTGAAAGGCGAATTTCTGTTAAAGAAAATATTTCGCCTGGCAGTGAACTTTGAGCTTTATCATTTTACAGGTATTATTTATGCTATTATAGCAACATTACACACTAACTAGGGTTTAAAAATTGGGATCAGAAAGAACGTGACCTTTAATTAATTCACTTTTTGAATAAGGCGCCTTCTCAGCTCCGGTGTCCTCGTGGAATAGATAAGTGTCATTCTGAGTGATCTCGATGGAAGTAGCAGACAATCCGGGTATTTCTCACATATGCATACAGAAGTTTTGGACGTTCTTGTCTACTTTATACTATGGAAGTAGGTGATTTCATTAGTAGGGGAGGTCTAAAAAGCCAAAATAACTTGTGAACTCTCTAACCCAAAGTAGCTCATCAAAATGCAAAAGTGAAAAGCAGACCACTCGGTAAAGGCAGAGATAAGACAGAAAGAGAGAGTAATACGAGGTGTGATACCTTTCCTGTTCAACGTTTCCATCTCATGGTGAACTATAATGGCTGAAGCACCCTTCTCTGATTACTTTCTGACAAATTGTCTTATCAGTCCTGAGGCTGATTGGGCGAATGAAAACATGACCCTGGTCTGAATCTTACCGACATTCACGCAGACATCTCGGGTACAACCGATGGGTGAGATAAGCCGGATCAGTGCAGCCACTGGAGTGGCTAACAAGCGACCATTAGACTTTCTTTTCATGCATGCTGCTGGAAGGGGCCAGCGACCGGAGGAGAGGTGGGGGGTGGAGGGCAAAGTAACCTTTTAGATCGGCATCATTGTGCGCTGTTAAGAGGCACAGCCTTTGTGCCTGAGAGGCAGGGGGGCGGGAGGTGAGGTGGGGGGCAGGCTTGAGATAAGTGGCTCCTCCTTTCTGATTCACGCTCTGGTACTCCCACAGCAGACTGATGGGGACACGGCGAGAGAGGCTACCAGTGACACAGTGAAGGCTTTGTGGGAGCGGCTCAGACGGCCCCCTGGTTTAAAAAAGGTGCATGGGGCATAGTGGGAAAGAGAGGTACAGACAGACAGAAAAGTATAAAGTGAGAGTTGTTTGGTCTGGCTTAGAGAAAGATGGAGAGGAAGAAAGGAGAAGAACATGGATGAATGTGAAGTACATGGGTGGACGTGCTTATGAATACAATCTCATCTTGAGATTGCTTGCATTGACCAGATCACTAACAGAGAGGAGGAAGTTTAACGGGAGGCAGGTAAAGGAGGTGGGGTTAAGGTTAGGTTACACAAGAGCTTAGCTGTCATGTCCATCAATTTTTTTGACTCCGCTTCAGTGAGATAAAAGCAAAGTGGGTCTGGTTTGCTTCCTTTCCCAGGTTTCTGGGTAGGACACCATCTCACCTTAAAAAAAAAACATCACAAAGCCATGATACATGGACATACAGATGACCATTAAGATTATATATCTGATCTGAACACAAAGGATTTATTTTAAGCACCTGCTCTAAGTTGTTGGACGTTAACATCAAATCAAAACATTTCTAATGCCTGTTTCTGTCTTTTGTGAGAAGAAATTAATGTTAGGTATCAGATGAACTGAGATAAACAAAGTTTTTGTAATCTTATCAAAAAGCAATAACTTACAATTCCTTTGAAACACCTTTTCCTCTGACATCACTTAAAGGAAAAAAACACTGTTTTTCAATATTTTACTACAGTATGTTCTTACCTCAACTTAGACAAATTAATACATATCTATCTTTTTTCAATACATGCACTTTATCTTTGTACAGTGCCTCATGAATGTGTAAGCATTTAGCCTAGCCCAATTCATTCCTTAGGATCCAAACAGGGATGAATTTAGAAGCCACCGAACACTTCCATGTTTTCCCTATTTAAAGACTGTTAGATGAGTAGTTACACGAGTAAGAATGGTGGCACAAAAAAAAACGTTTGTTTGGAGCCATAGGAATGAATGGGGCTAGGCTAATTGCTAACACATTAAAGAAGCGCTGTACAAAGATTAAAAGTGCATGCATTGAAAAAAGATAGGTATGTATTAATTCATCTAAGTTGAGGTAAGAACATCAGAAAATATTAAAAAACGTTGGTGTTTTCCTTGAAGCCACTCAGGCTATTTGGACCTTGTTCAACTCAATTTGGCTCCATTCTTGTATATAACACTTACTTTCTTGATTCAATCATCAGATCTCAATTGATTAAATCAAGTTCTGCAAATGTTTCACTTGTGTTACATTATATTGGAGGCATACACTTATGAGCAATGTTTTGCCCTGCTGGAAAAACCAGCATACCAGCAAGACCAGCATATGTTTTGTTTTGGTGCTGGTTTGCTAGTGAACACCAGCTTAACCAGCACCAAACCAGCATCAGCACCAGCTAAACCAGCACTAGCACCAGCATCCCATTCTGGTCTTACCAGCAAGACCACCAGCATCAAACCATGCTGGTCCACACTGGTTTGATGCTGTTTTTTTCATCAGGGTGCCTTTTAGGCAACCTAAAAATAAGGTCTTTTTCCAGTTCTGTGTCTGATTCATTTAAGTGTAAAATTTATAATTTAAACATGGGCATCGGAAGCCAAAAAAATGTGGGGGGTCCAAAACATTTACTGGAGTAGAGAATATTTTCTTGTATTCTGGTGCCTTTTAATTCAACAATTTCTAGCCTAAAACTTTGATTACCTTGCTGTGTCGTGGCCCAACAACAGCCTGCAAAAGTAGTGACATTTTCAAAAAACACCAAATGGATTTTAAATTATATGGACCTCTAAATGAGGCAAGTGGAATGGATTTGAGAAAGCAGCAGTGTGGAATTCAAGGCTATAGCTAAAACACGGAATGGAGTTTATTTAATTAGAGAATTCCTCTAGTGGAATGGATTTGACTGACGGGGCTCTGACAAGTGAAGAGAAATTAGAGAAAACGTGAGTGGGTCCAATATCATTGCTCTTAAGAAATGGGTGGGGCAGAGGTGCCTATTAGTACCAAAGAGTGTATATTAGTACCCAAAAGTACATACTGGTACCAAATGTATACGTATCTGTATTTTTTAAAGGTTCTATTCTTCCTGTGTTTTTGAAGCTTTGATTGTGTTTACAGTGCGCAATATAACATGTGTTCATGTTTCACTTGTAAAAACACAGTATTTTTCAAACAATTTACTTATATATATAGCGCTGCTTTCACTGTCCTAAAAACGAGCTGATGTCTTAGTTCTATGGAGTCCTTCCTTCAGAAATATGTAATGAGTTCTGATTGTGTAGTTTGTTAGTTTATTGTGATTCAACAGCAGCTTAGCTTAGCAGAGCAGTTTGAGCTGGCGACTAACGTATTCCTGTGGGCGGAGTTTAGTCAAACACTGTTTTATTGACATCATTCAATCGGGAAGTAGAGGGCTGTAGTCCAAACCGGCTGTTCGCTGTAGGCTTTGAAAGGGGAATTCTGTTAAAGAAAATATATCGCCTGGCAGTGAACTTTGAGCTTCATCATTTTCCTGGTATTATTTATGGTCTATCAGCAACGTTACACACCAACTAAAGTTTGAAAAATGGGATCAGGAAAAATGTGACCTTTAAGGGTACTGCTCCCAGTGACAGCTAAGGACCATTTTGAAAAGTGTAGTTTAAGCCAACAGATGGGTTTATCCATATTTTACCCAACTATGGGCTGAAGCAATCCACCATAAAACCCAAAACCACAAAAAAACACAACTATAACTCAGAGTGGTCCACTCCAGCGATGTCCACTAGCAAACTGCATGAACAAAGAGACTCAAGAGCAAAGAGACAGAGAATCACGATGACTGGTCCAGAGCATGAAGATGATGATGCCCTCCTGAGACCTTGCAGAGGCCACGCTGGGAAGGGTCATGTCAGACATCGACTCCCATGGTGGGGCTCTTCTTTCTTACTCCTCCTCCACTGTGACTGTCACCACCTCCCCACTGGGCCCGTCCCAGCTCAGACTGACCCCACCAGTCCGAACCAGCAGGGGTGTGTTCCCTGCTTCACAGTCTCAGTCGAGCCATCACAAGCCTCTCTAGTGGGAAATCATGAGAGCGATGGCCTTCCTGCTTTGAATGTGATCATTATCTGCCGACAGCTTTTGGTGCTTGTAGCAATTTCTTTAATTTATGGGTAATATCTAAGGTTATTAACACGGCTGTCTGGAGAACTTGACCCTGATTGGTCAGTCGTGACTTTTTGCTGTCAATTTTTAGTATAATGAATGCAAAACTGTTTATCCCGTTGTCTTTGGCACAAGTCTCCAACATTGATAGTTTCATGTCTTGTTTATCACATTAATAACTTTTTTTGTTTAAATAATTTAAACTCATATACATTTTTTTACGTCTATGAGTTTTTTTAAAGTACATGGTCATCATTGCCGAACAAACCTATTATAATAATACAAGATTCTTCTGGTTCAGGATTTATTATGCTATACAGTAAAATACAGAAAAAAAAAACATTTTTAATCCCCAAAAAGTAGATCAGAAAACCTTTGCAACAACAAAAAACGTTTTGTAGATGTTAAAGGTTGTTTATGAAACCATATAGCCTGACCAAGACCCTTTAAGGAACGTTTATTTTTAGGAGTGTACTAACTGTGTGACAGTACAGTATAATTGCATACTTAAACAGAAATTGTTATCGTTAATTGTTTAAAAAAAAAAAAACATCACAGATCTACATTTTAAAGGGTGGACATTGATACTATTATTACAAATAATTTTTTAGAAAAAATGTTTTGGTTTCAAAATATATCCTCACTGGTCTCAACAGAAAGCTATTTTATAGCCCACTAATAACAAGTCATTAATTCTTGATATCGTAAGAACGATGGATGACATGCATGACAGATACAGATGCTGTGTGCCAGATACTTCATCAGTTCTGTCATTAAATAATTATTTATAATAATAACTGTCATAAAAGCATATCTATAAACATCCGGATTCAAATCAAGTGTGCCTCTCACCTCTCATTCCTTGGGAATTCCCACAGTATATAAGAAGTTGAGGCACACAAAGACAAGACACAGCAAGGAGGTGCACATTCTCTTCCCACACTGGGTTTACCCTGGTGATGGTCAGATCCCCCTCACTAACCCCACGTCCCCCCTCCTCCACTTCCATCTTCCTCATTGTAGGCTGATTTAATTAAAAATACCCAGCAGCACCACCCTGGACCTCGCTCGCCAGGGTGGGACCTCTAGCTGTGGTGCAGGGAGATGCTGTCATTTAATGCTCACAAACTACAGCTAAAGTGTTCCCATCCATTTTTGACAAACATGATGAATTGACCTGATATGATGACATTTTAAACTAATTGACTGTATAAGCATGTTGCAGAATTATAGTCTAGTGTTCAGCAATTTGCTTTTTATATGATAGTCGAGCTGTCTTATGCTCTTTTTACGAAAGTCAAGAAGGTGTGTAGTTCTTCATTAATGCATATTTTTACCTTAAAAAATGTAACCATTCAGTTTAATTGCCCACATAGTCCTAAGACAATACTTATTTGATCACTGCTTTAAAAAGCACAATGACAGTAATATTTCATTTTAGTATTTTCCCGTTTGTTTATTGTGTTGGGCCCTTCATGTATTTCATCTATCACAACCAACATAATGTCAACTGTATGTAACTGTAAAGTTAACCCAATGAAAATCAATATAATTATTCTGCATATTCCAGAATGCACATCCTTGTTTGACAGCTCTCAGATAATGTCTAATGAATGTGAAATGAGACAATGGCAATTAATTTTGTGATGATCTTGCCATTTGAAAAGGGCGGGTATTTTGTTTTAGGGGGTGGGAAGGAGCCAAATCGCAGACATGTTGCCACGGTGATAAGGTACTCCCTGCCGCCGTCGGGTCTCGGACAAGCAGGGAGCCGTGGCGACTGGATAGTGACAGACAAAGTGACAAGTCCACCAGGATGGTAGGTCAGCCTTGAGCTGGAAGTCTAAGGGAATGTCATATGAAGCATGATATCCACTGATCATGTGACTTTCAATTCCATAGAGCTATTTTGGAAAATAACATTTAGGTTTGCATAAGTGGCATTAGGGCATACACAATATCATCATCATTATCATCCCATCAAGTTTAGGAACAGTTTGACTATCAACTGTATATTGTTCATCCAGCACATTCAAGTTTTACAATGATGAACACAGCGATGGCGTTTATGCCTAGGGAGGGTGTAATAAAACTGGGGTCCTTGATTCAATTCCCTGCTGTTCAGGGTCAGGAGTCTGATCAAACCCAATGTCAGTGTGCCCATTGTATACATGAAACTAGTGTAAGTTATAGGAGTCTCCATGGTGACAAGAAAAGAGAGACAGAGTGGCGGCATAGAATACACACAATTCATGGCCGCATACTGTGTACATGTACTTTTGACATTGATTTTACAGTAGTGTGTGGATCATTGCCAAGGCAATTATTGTTCATGTTTTTATTATCACAAGTCTTTAACAAGGTAATAACACGCTCTGTTTTCCCACTAATCCTACTTTTTAAATATGCATATGCAATATTATGTGCATGTATCAATATCAAAAAACTCTGTTTAGATCACTTGAGTAACCTGAATTCTTGGATATTTGTGTCTTACATTTAAAGAGCTGTAAAAAAAATCCTGCCATGTAATATGTAAATTAGTAACATTACATAATAAAACACTGGATTGAAATAATATTAGTAATGTGGATATAAGAGGATCTTATTTTAATTATAGCCAGTATAAAAAATGATATGATGAAATGATGAAATTACTTTTTGCTACTCATATTGATCTGCAGGGCAATGGAAAGGAAGTGTGATACAAGTCTCATTTGTGTAAACCACACAAAATAAGTCTGACAACAGGCCTATTTGGTCTTTCAAGGTGTGTTTGTAAAATATGTGGTTTGTAAAGATGGGGACCTGTTGCCAGGCTCTCAGAAACTCGCTGTCTCCCCCTTATGGACAGAAATAACATGCAACTGTAACTTTGTAATAAAAGTGTGTCACCTAGTGGATGTATGGAGAAATGTCATGGAACTCGGAAAATTTATAATTTGGAGTTTCATGACATCGTTGTTACAATTCAGTAAAAGTGACTGTTAATCCTAAATAGAAAATAATGTCTAGTGAATTAATCTATACTGGCCTACTATACTGTAGCCTATAGGCTAAATAAATTCATGAAATTATTAGTTTCAGATTTTATTTACTATTCACGACATTTAATACAAATACATTTCCTTTTTTCTCTTGTCAAATTCAATATTTAAAATCACGACTCATATTTTCAATGTCGATCTGCAATGTCGGTCCTGCAAGCATCCTGCACTAGAACGTAAAGGAACAACAATCTACTCAATATTTAAAATAATAATATTTATTTAAAATGTAATTACATTCCTTCAATTTTATGGACAGATATGTAAGAGAATAATGACATTTTTTTTCAAGTCAGAGAGATGTTGGTTTTGCCGGTTGTTGATAACAGCTGTGAATGTTTACAACATGCTTATGAGCAGCCACGTCACAGGATAATAAGTGAACAGTGTCCCAATGTCGAGTGAGCTAGGGTCCTTACCAGTGCCCGAACACGCGTACATGATATAGTAATTTACAACCTCTGTAGCTAGGGAACGAATTGAAACACAGGGTTGATGTGCACAGCCCCTAAGAGGTGGCATATGCATTAACATGTAGCTAAGGAGTAGCAGTTGCAAAAAAAAAAGGATTTATGTGGAAAATAAAAATATGAAATGAAGAATAAGAAAATATAATTTTTAGATTATGAAGGAATTTATGCTTTATCATAAAAATAGCCAGGTTTATTTTCACAATGTAAAAATGCCATTAAAGACCATGATACAAATGCTGATATAGATCTTAAACAGAATATGAATAATTTATTAACTCCAATCATTGTCAATTTTCAGGCGAAATCTATTGTGATATCAATAGCGAGATTCATTGTGTGAGCCATTGTGCGTTCAACTTCAAGATATTTTACAAAATAATCTGCGGGATCAGTTGTGAGTTAGAGGTAAGTTTAAGAATTTGCATTTGTTATTTGTAACTTACTTTGTTTGTAGCCTATTTAAGATTACTTTTTTTGCTGCTTGATCCCTCTTGACAGAACAACTGCTTCATCCATAGTGACATCCATTGCAAGATTCACTGCGAGATCAGTGCTGTATTAAAAAAAAGTCAGAGGTTTCGATATATTTATATTTTTGAGACCTCCCACTTTTAGTCTTATAGAGAGATCAGTCTCTACTGAAATGAAGCCCTGGAGGAAAAAAATTAAATGGCTTAGCTTCTGCTGGCTGTGGCAGTGCTCAAACCTCAAAAGACAGCAGTATGCCAGTGAGATTTACATTCAAACACAGGCATATTTCAGTGAAACAGAGATCCAGCAAGGAACAGATGCGGTACCCTCTTCACCTGACAAAGTGGCAAAACCATTAAAGGATCATGTGATGCCTCAGCATCAAACCTCACTTGATGACTTCGAATTTTTTACACATTTTCCAGCCATCACACTGGTAGAACCACTGGTGATTGAAATGACCCCTCAGCACCAAACTTCACCTGTGGAAGAAGAAGAACTGCCACTGTGGCCATCCTTCACAGAGAAAGACTTGACTCAGGCACAGGCAACAGAGCAAGAGAAACCTCCTGAATGCTGTGGAGAAATAAAGATAAGAAAGGAGCCACTGGTGATTAAAGTAACCCCTCAGTGCCAGATTTCACCTGTGGAAGAAGTAGAACTGGCACTGTGGCCATCTTTTACAGAGAAAGACTTAACTCAGGCCCAGGCGACAAAGCAAGAGATATGCTGTGAAGAAAGAAAGAAAAGAAAGAAACAAACCACTGGTGAACACAGTAACCACTCAGTGCCAGATTTTCCATGAGGAAGAAGAAGAAGAACTGGCACTGTGGCCATCTTTCACAGAGGAAGACTTAACTCAGGCACAGGCGACAGAGCAAGAGAGACCTCCTGGCCGCTGTGAAAAAAGAAAGAAAAGAAAGAAACCACTGGTGAACAAAGTAACCACTCAGTGCCAGATTTTCCATGAGGAAGAAGAAGAAGAACTGGCACTGTGGCCATCCTTCACAGAGGAAGACTTAACTCAGGCACAGGCGACAGAGCAAGAGAGACCTCCTGGCCGCTGTGAAAAAAGAAAGAAAAGAAAGAAACCACTGGTGAACAAAGTAACCACTCAGTGCCAGATTTTACCCGTGGAAGAAGAACTGGCACTGTGGTCATCCTTCACAGAGAAAGACTTAACTCAGGCACAGGCGACACAGCAAGAGAGATCTTCTGAATGCTGTGAAGGAAGAAAGAAAAGAACCATCCTTCACAGAGAAAGACTTGACTCAGGCACAGGCGACAGAGCAAGAGCGACCTTCTGACCACTGTGAAGAAAGAAAGATAAGAAAGAAACCACTGTTGATAACTGTAACCCCTCAGTGCCAGACTTTACCTGATGAAGATAAAATATCGCCGCTGTGGCCATCCATCACAGTAAAAGAACCGGCTTAGGTCGATGGGAGAGTGGAACAGAGACCACGTAAAAGGCATGGTAAAATAAATGAAAGTAAGACACCTTTGCATCATGCTACACATGCTGTCGTCGAAATCTTGCCTATGCAATAGAGACCCCCTGAGAGGCTAGGAGAGAAAAATGTGGCACAAACTGATCATCCAGAAGTTATAATTCAACGACCTTTAACAAAACTTGCTTGGATGGACACAGGCAACGTACCAGTAACTCAACTGGATGATTTAAAGGTGGATGATAAAAGCAAGCCTGAAGATCAAGTGATGAGAATAATAAAAGAGAAAGATGTTAAACCTCAAGAGGATTAACCTGTGGTTAAAATCTTGCCACTGTTGACTTTAAGTGACTGTTGAGTGAGAAAACACAAATATTATTGTTTTACTGACAAAAATAATGTTCGACAGCAATCTATCTTTCAATAGTCATATCTCCAACGTCTGCCGCACAGCATTCTTCCATCTTAGAAATATCTCAAAAATACGCCATATGCTGTTTAATCCGCTTACCTGCTTCCTATCCCTACCGTGTTTATATATATATAAATATATATATAAATTTCTCCCAAGGGTTTTTGTCCTTCTAGGAGTTTTTCCCACTGGGTTTTCTCCTAGGGGTTTTTTCGTCCCCGGGAGAGTCAGCCAGCTTTGGCTTAACTTAGCACTTTACTGTATACGTTACATTATTACTACGCTCGCTTGTACGGTTTAACCTTAGCCGCTATATTCTACTTCTTATATTATCTATTGATTTTCTGTGTTCTCCCCTACATTTACTCATGTAAAGCTGCTTTGCAACAAGTAACAATTGTGAAAAGCGCTATATAAATAAAATTGAATTGAATTGAATAGATGATAGTCAGTCATCCTCCTCAATGGTAAAGATCGAAAACTGCTCTAGACGCGTTCATATTTAGCTGTGAGAAAACACAAAAAATATGAATAAATGATCCACAAACAGAACAATGGTATACTAGCAACCTAATAAACAAATGTGGTACCTTTAAAGTTTTTGCTGGTGAATGATGGTTGGTTGAGAACAGTCAGCTAGTCTCCTCAATGGTAAAGATCCAAAATTATGCTGGACGCATTCGTGCTAACCTGGGAGAAAACACACAAATATGAATTACTTTTCCAATTAGAGAACTGTAGTATACTCACAACATAATAAATGTGGTCACGTTACCTTTTAAAGGTTTTAGGAGTGAAGGGCCGTATGTCAGTACTCACTGAGAGAAATTCAAACTCACGGGAAACGTTTGTGCGAAACAGTGAGAAAACACACACAAATATATATATATTAATTTTCCACTTACAGAACTGTGGTGTACTCAACATAATAAATGAATAAATAAATGTGGTAACGTTAAAGGTTTTAGGAGTGAAGGGCCGTATGTCAGTACTCACTGAGAGAAATTCAAACTTGCATGGCAAACATTTGTGCTAAACAATGAGAAAACGCATAAATATGAATTAATTTTCCACTTACAGAACTGTGGTGTGCACAACATAATAAATGAACAAATAAATTTGGTAACGTTACCTTTAAAAGGTTTTATGAGTGAAGGGCTGTACAGTGTTTCCCACAGATTTACAATCTATTTGTGGTGGTAGGCCCCAGGGTGGGGGGAGGTATATAGCGGGGCAGTTTTTTATGTTTAGTGGGTGCACTGGAGCAACGGTGGTAATGAAACAATGCAAAAATATGCTCCAATATTCAAACTGAAAACTTTATTAACATAATGCCCCTTGACACAACATGATTATTCTTTATGGCACATTTTGCAACCTTTGTTTGCACATGCTATTTTACGGGGCTTTCTGAAAAAATATTCGAATGCCCTCTCATATGAAAAGTCCTCTGTTTGAGGTCCATTTATGGAGATCCTTAGACAGGCAGAGAGGTGTTCTCCTTGAAGCTGATTTCTCAGGTCTGTTTTCACCTAAATCAAAAAAGTAGTGTAAAGAAAATGCATAATTATATGTTTGTATGTTAAAGTGTTTAACTTACCCTGTTCATGGTCGAGAAATCACGTTCACAGTTAACACTGGAAATGGGGATAACAAGGGCAATGCTTGCAAGAAGGCTCAGGGAGGGGTAAAGGTTGGCCCACTCATCAAACTCGCTTGCCAGCAGACTCAAGAGCTCCTCCCGGGTCTTGTTCTTGAAATAATATTTGATTTACTAAAGCGTGATTAGCATGTTGTGTGTGTTGTAGTCATGCCCTCCTATTTTACCTACCTTAAATGCATGCCCCAATGAGAGCATGATTCTTAAATGAGAGCCATTCTTGCAGGACCTCCTTCTCATGTTGAGGGAAAAATTTCCTGGCCAGAATCTGCAGATTAGCAATGTCTCTGTTATCTTGTGGGACAGCCGATTGTGGTCCCAAGACACTAAAAGCCCCAAGAATGTCCAGCTCGTGAAACCTTCTGTGAAGGTGTTTTTCCAGGCCAGTTATGTAAGGGTGGATGACCCACAATGCACAAATCAACATCCTTTATTATTCATTATAAAATTTATTCTAAAAGAAAGGAGAGCATTAATACATACTGGATCTTGCCCATTGCTCCTCCGTCTGCATTTATTTTATGTCTTGCCCTCTCCTGTTCCTCTCCTCCTCATGCTTTATGTTTAAGGCTCCAAGTCTTTGGGGATCATCAAGGTCCTGTTGAAGTTCGGACAAAATTGACCCAGGGAGCGGCATCTGTCCAGTCTCTTTGATGCTCCTTAGACTTGAATTGTGACCACAAATCTGTATGTAGTACAAAATCTTCTCATCTCTGCCTCCTCTGCCAAGGCTCCAAGGACTGAGCTGAGATTTCTCTGTAGGGTTTCAATGGCCCTGTGCTGAGAAAGCCAGCGTGTGTCCTTCACTTCCTGAAAGTGTTAGACATGATGATTTAGTAAAAATATAGAAGATACTACTAAGGTATCAAATTACTGTACATTATTACCTCAGACATAAGGATTAGTTATGAATACCTATTAATTATTTATTACTATTACCTTTATTTTCAAGTCACTCACACCCAGGGTGGCGGATGCTGCCTAAGTGTTGCAGTTCGATTTGCACTGTTTCTAAAATACAAATTAAGTTCTTGAAGGTGGTCCCTGAAAGTGGCCATGTATTTTACATCATTAGATTAGTCTTTGCAGGCAAGGGCTAATCTGTGGGCAGCACAAGCAACAGATACAATCTTTGGAAAGCTCTCTGCAAGTTGCTTTGCCACACCGTTCACACGTCCTGAATTTAAATACAATTATTTAGTGACAATGATGGGATACATCAATTGAATTCTGTCACATGATGGTAAAAAAATAATTACCCGTCATAACAGCTGCCCCATCAGTTCCCAGTCCATACAGTTTCTCAGTTGGGATAGCCTTCTTCAGCATTACGTTCTTGATGGCTGTCACAATAGTGTCTGCTTTGCCATCAGGAATAGGGACCAAGTCCAAGAACTGATTAAATACATGTCCTTCTTTGTCCAGGTATCTGAAACAAAGAATAGTTGGGTTATTTAGTATTTACAGTTCATTAACAGGACTTTTGATTCATGAATATTCTGACTAGCTTCTAATACCAGACATGCAAATCAAGCTGCCTGGACATCGACACATCTGTGCTCTCATCAACTTCAAGGCTTATTGCTTGTGATGATCTGATATCACTAAGATTTGGCTCCTCTACAACTTCTGCCAAGATCTCAAGCATATCAGCAATAATGCGATGAGACCTATAATTATTCCTCTTGTCAATCTAGACATGAATGGGAAGGAGAAAAATTATTTTTACTCAATATATATTTAATTTAGTCCTAAATAATTGCCAAGTTTGCTTTACCTTTGACTTCCTTAAGTAGTCACACCATAAAAGCTCAGCCAGGCCCAAAAGCTTTGAGTAGTTTGTGTGATGGGCTCCCAAGCCATCTTTTGTGCCATCATGCGTTGAGGAAACATTTTTTCAAAAGAAAAGGAAGATACCAAACTCCACAAGCAAGGTTGACCCAAAACAACTAGTTAACACACTTACAGCATGGAGGGTCTATAGAAAACAGATACAGGCTCTTCGTGAAAAATATTTCAACAATCCATCAATGAAACATTAACAAGCACAACAGGTTTAATCAAGATAATAGGCCATTTACGTCTCATGATGGAACCTCTTCATGACAGAAAAGACCTCCCTCACATAAGGCTCTCCTCAAACATACAGTCTTTCATCCAGATTTACACCCCTTCCCCATTATATTGTAAATAAAATCTATTGAAAATGTAGTTTAAAAAAATGTGTACGTGCTTCATTGGGATTCACACTTAAAATCAAATAATCATGAGAAATGTTTACAGACATTATAAAGCTAGTGAGTAGGTCCATGTTATGCACTAAACTGAAAACTATGGATAAGCGACAACACCGCTAAAAACATTCTCCAGAAATGTGTGGTCAACTGGTTTTGACAAAGGCACTGTGATTAATGTCTTATTATTGTCAAAAAGGAGCAGTTGCTATTGGTTTTTGTTGCTTTTTCATTAATATCATTAACATTAATTAAAATGCATTATATCAGCACAGGCATTGCAGTCAATATTATACTTAACAGTTACAATTTCAGTTGTTTAAACCTGAAAGCCAAATAAAGAAACATATACCCATTTCTCTTTTATTGTTAACATACAATATCACTACGTAAGTAATAAAGAAAAGCACAATATCTAATAATAAAGAATAATACAATACATTTGCTGGTGGTTTTCGGGGTAAATTAATCCTTTTTTTAATAATAAAATTGATGGCTTGCCTTTAAGTGGCTCTGGCCGCTTCATGACGTCAAACACGCTTGTTTTCTATTGGGTTAAAAGCGGAAGTGACGCATGCCGGCCGGTGGCGGGAACGTAGCTGTATTCATTGCTTATCGCACCGTCATTGTTACAGCAGGGCGAATTTACAATTTATATAATATCTAAAATATATAATTGTGATGTTATTTGTGTTATTTATATGTTGTCGTGATATGAAACTGTTTTAATACTTGACATTACCATTGGATAGCGGCTTGCGCGTGACTGACTCTCATAGCGCTTCATATTAAAAACGATCTATCATGAGTTTGTTTAGCCTCGAACGGTTCCGTTTCCAAAAGGACAAAGCTGCTGATGGTCGCAGTAAGTCGTCGGACAGATCAAGCTCGGATAAAGAGAATCACAGAGGTGAGCAAAAAACCGTTTTACAACCAGGGCTTTTGTTCAGCGTCGTGTGTCAAAATCTAGGCAGCTTCTTACTGAGACAGCGTTTCTTGGCATCGTGTGCGTGTTGTAAATGCAACATTTACAAATATAAGCTTTCCCTTAAGAAAATTAGTCATTTGGTTTTGCTAGTCTTACTCTTGTATTGCTGTTTAATAAAAGTACTGCATCCACAAATGTACCAGGGTGTCACCACAGAAGCAATAGTTTTAACATGATATTTATAATAAGTGATATGATAATTTATCTATCAGAGTGTGTTACAGGCAAGTTACAGAGACATGGACTGGAGGATGGTTCTTCTGATGACAAAGCTGTCAGGATGGGCAAGTAAGTGAGATTTTTTTTAAACAATAAAACTAATGTAAAGTCCTCACTCAGCTGCTTCTCCACCACATAACAAGGGCTTTCAGTTGAAACATAGCACCCAGTCTGTAAGTATCAACTAATAACGTGATGTTGCATTAGGGATTCTCTATCAAAGGACATGGAGGACAAAGTGTCCAAACTTATGGAAATGTTCCCTCAGAAGAGCAAGAAAGATCTGCTGGCGGTAACCCTTTCATTTTGGATACAATATAAATACATAATACAACATATAAGCTTTGGGAATTCTTATAGTCTTCTGTAATGTATTTTTATCTTATGACAGGTGGTTGAGAGTACCAGCACACTGGAGGGAGCTGTAGCCCATTGTTTGTTAGTGTATGGTGAGAAAGGTAAAGTTTATTTTATTTTGCATGGACCCATACATTTTTAATCCGTCTATGAAAAGCTCAGATGCATAATTCAATATTTATTTTGTTTAATGTTAAGGTCCTGACCTGTTTTTTCTTGGGTTATTTGGCGATAAGTCCTTCGATTGTTAAAAACAAGCTGTATGTCAAGTCAATAGACCCTTTTACAGCCCACGTGATCAAATAGCCTGCGCGCGCATTTTGGCAACAGAGGTGGTGTTGTTCCCCAGTAGTTCTAACGTGTTAGCAACTCAGAAAGTTTATCAAAACGCTTTCCTAGCATCAAAACGTCTGGTTGTTGCGTTTGGTTGCACTAATATAATATACGTATATGTATCTGGCTTCTTTATATTTGGGCATCTGCTAACTAGGGCTGTGCAAAAATATCGATACAGCTAACTAACGTGATACATTTCCCCCTAAAAGTGTATAGATATTTTAATCTCTTCTATTGATATTTTTAAAAACCCATCAAATCCCTCTGTTTGCTTCAAACAACCTCCTCTGCTGCTGCTGTAGTTGTCACTGTCCAGTTGTCATATACGGCCATTCAGCCAAATTGTCAGAAGTTAGCGGGAGTGAGAAAATTGCAGAAAATGTAAAAACACCTGCAGCTTCAAAGCCGATGTGTGGAAGCACTTTGGCTTTAAAAAAGCTTTTTTTTAATTCAGCTCTATTTTTTACATTTTTGCTAAAGTATTGAAATGTATCGCAAAATGCAATATCGTACCGTGTCGTGGCGTGTCGTATCGTGATACATTGTATCATGACCCATGTATCATGATACGTACCGTATCGTGAGGCCCTTGCCAATACCCAGCCCTACTGCTAACGTCTTCTATCCACTCCACTATAGTACACGGATGTGGTAGCTGTGTTGATAAAGGTAAATTTTTAAAATAACTTTCTGTGTTGCTTCACTGCTGATTCTGGTCGTACTTCCGTTGCCAATATACGCACGCATATGTTGCCACATCATCATTGTGTACAAATAGTAAAAGGGTCTATGTTGCTTGTTCCCTTTGTTTTATATGTGCAGATTCAGGCAGACAGAAAGGCAAAACCAGACATAATGAAGATGATGAAAACGCTCAGCCGATGAAGAGAAGAAAAATCACGGTGAGAAAATGTATTTGTTTTCAACATCTGCCTTGGCTTAAAGATCAAGAACTTGTGTTTACATAGCTGTTGATTATGATTTAGCGGTCAGATACTGAGGATGAAGAAGACTCTGAAGAAGAGGAAAACCAGGAGCCGAGCAGAGAGAAGCAGGAAGCTCTCCTGAGGAAGCTCAAGAAAAAAATACCTGATTTTGAAAAGGATGCAAGTCAAAGTTGTCATATTTGTTATATTTTGTAATGTTGAATTGCTATATTGAGTAATGATGCAAGTGCACTTGAGCTCCTTGAAACGTGATATGATTTAGATGTTATAAGTGATCAATTTGTGTTAACAGGTCCTGAGAGACGTCCTTCGAGAGCATGACTGGGACTATGAGAATGCCCTGGGATCATTGCTAATGTTTTCCTCAACAGGTAATTATGTTAAAGATCCTACAAGCATTAGGTGAATTTTTTACTTAGGATGGATGCGAATAGGAATTTTGATTTGAGAATGAGTTTGGCTCAGTTAGAATTACCGGTAAGCTTTTCTCACTTTAATACACATCAGTCATATTTTGCAATGTTAAATATGTATATGCTTGAGACAGAAAAACAGCATATGCAGAACAGGATTATAGTTGAATTGTTTGTGAGATGTCTTGACACAAAATAACAAAGTTGTTAAAGACTCTTGACAGCTGTTTGTTATGTGAAAAATGTGTGTATGGACTTTCTTGCCGTTTAATCACATGTGCAAGTAGTGCTTATGTTTGTTCCTTTTATACCCTCCCTAATGTAGATTCCAGTTCACCAGAGGATCAAAGAAAACCAAAGGCCAAATCGTCTCACTCCGAAGTAAAAAATGCCAAGAGCTTGCAGAAGCCAGAAAGTTCGTCTAGTCTTTCAAAATGGTTGACAGCGGCCCCATCACCAGTGCGAAACGTCTCCACTCCATCTACCCCCAAAACGCACAAAGTGGCGAGTAGCAACAACACGATCAAAAACGACTCCTTTAAACGGAAAAAAGACAATGATTTGCGAGTAGACAACATAAGTGCCTCTGAGGGTGAGGAGGAGGAGGAGGAGCTGGATAGCGAGGTTGATAGCATCTCTGATGACCTGGAGTCTGATGATGATGAGGATGACATCGCTCCTCATCTCCAAGACCAGATCATTCAGTTCCTTCAAGAGGCTTCTCTAGATGAGCTTGTTCTGATATCTCTTTGCTCAGTCAAAAAAGCTCAAAGGATCATTTCCTTGAGGCCTTTTAACTCTTGGAAGGATGTGGTATGTATGCTTATTGGCACATTACATTGTTTTTCTATTGCTTAACTTGGTTTTGTGGTTGTGTCGCAGTGCCAACCATACATCTGTTTCTCTACAGAAAGAGCAGTTTTTTAAGGATAATGGCCTGTCTATAGACCTGGTACATGGCTGCAAGGTGGTACTGAAAGAGAGGCAGGTGGTCAGAGACCTCATGGGCAGATGTGAGAAGATCGCACAGAAAATGACTAAAGATGTCACACAGGTCATAGAAGCAGGCATGGGCTCCATGAAGCAACCCAAAGTCCTAAACAGCAAGTGAGTTAATCATGTTCACTCACACAGGACCTAACTCATATTTGGATCTTATTTAATCATTGGTTCCTAACATTTATACCTTCCTTTCTGTATTAGATTTCATTTGCAGCCATATCAGCTGATTGGCTTGAAGTGGTTGATTCTGCTCCACCAGCACAAGCTCAGTGGGATTCTGGCAGATGAAATGGTGAGTCATTCATAGTGGCAAAAAATCTAAGCTGGTTGCTGATCCCTTAAATGACTTGGATTTTACATTGTTACTGTTCTACCGTTAACATATAATTTTTTGTCCACAGGGGCTTGGTAAGACTATTCAGGCCATCGCTTTCCTGGCTCATCTGTATGAAAAAGGCATCAAAGGGCCTCATCTTATAACTGTGCCTTCATCCACTTTAGGTAAATGAGATGTTTTTAATGGAGGTATAACAGGTGAACTCAGCTGGTGATAGGGATGCTAAATCTTCATTCTGTCTTTGCAGATAATTGGGTTCGTGAGCTTGGTCTTTGGTGCCCCAGTCTGAAAGTTCTTGTTTACTATGGTGAGTTAAATCATTTCATATCTGCTGTTTGCTTTTCTAGATAAAAATCTTTTTTACAATTTTGTGTGTATCAGTGTTTGTGTATAGTAGGGATGTCACAATTCTCAATATAATAGTGAACCATTCGGTACGACCCCCACCATCCAATACATGCATGTGAATATGCATCCAAATCCGTCTGTTTTATTATTCCCTGCACATCTGCTTGTGTGTCTGCTAATCCGTGCGTCTACCCGCTAAAGCGACAGGTGCTCACTTGCGATGTTGGTGTCAGATTTCACACACACTTTACAGTGGCGTGCGGATAAGCGAGACAAAAAAGTTGATTTTCATAATAGAAGTTATAAAAAGTAGATTTTTGCATTTTTGTAAAATAAAGAGAATTCCGGTATAGGTTTTTGCAAAAAGTTTTCTTCTTAACACCTCATTATTCTATGTTTAGGCAACAGGAACAATGTAAAAACACTTTAATGGGCTGTCAACTGAACCAAAAACAGTGGTTTAAAAACTGAGGTATGTGTTGAACAGTGGACTAACGGTACTAAGCGTTAACGCTTCCCATTCACTTTTAATGGGTGATGCATGCGTTTCCGAACTGAATTGTGGATCCATTCGGCGCCGCGTCACTGCCGTTGCTCGATGCAGAAGTTGAACATTTTTCACCTTTTCAAGCGGCAATGTGTGTGTCAGCCAATCAGATCGCCTTATGCAAAATAACCTAGGCAAGGCCAGCCAATTACGTTTATGGAAGACCGGAGCATGTGTTGCGGCCACTGTGATTGGCTGTTGGCCACGCTTCAGACAAGCCTTCCATCAATCGTTAACGCTTACGCTCTGTGTGAATGTACCTGTATTGTTGCATCACTAATGTGTAGACACTTGAGCTAACAGTTTAATTTATTTAAAAGCTAGAATTAGTGTAAAATCTTTAATGTTAAAATTAAATTCATACTAGGTTGATGTTGATTATGTATTAAAAATAATGTATAGCATCTTTCTCTTACAGGGTCAGTGGAAGACCGCAGATACTTGCGGCAAGAGATCCTCAGCGATCTAATTGATTTCAACATCATAGTGTCCACGTAAGTATACAATGCTTCACTGCCCTGGAATGTAATTCCCTTAACTTTTATATAAACTCAATTTTAAATGATTTGATATATTAGCAATTTTAAATGAAGTCTGTTGCATGCCATTGACATGTTCGTTGTTGTTATTCTTCATCTATTATCTGTATTAGATACAATCTCACAATAGGAAACGACCATGACCGCAGTCTCTTCCGCAAGCTGAAGCTCAAATATGCGATTTTTGACGAGGGCCACATGCTGAAAAACATGAAATCGTTGCGATACCGCCACCTCATGACCATCAATGTCAGTACAAGCATCATTACCATGATTGTGAACCCAATTTTAAGACATGCATATTTTAGATGTTGTTTTGAGCTGGGGGAAATCAAAAGTTGGGATCTTCGTTATACATGATCATTTGTGTCTTTTGTCTACAGGCTGAGCACCGATTACTGCTAACTGGAACACCTTTGCAGAACAACCTGTTAGAGCTCATGTCCCTGTTGAACTTCATCATGCCTTCCATGTTCTCCAGCAGCAATTCACAGATCTCCAAGATGTTCTCCACGGTATAGACAAGCTTTCACTTGCATCAAAATAAATGCTGGAGCTAAGGTTTAAAGATTAAATGAAGAGAGTTACATCTGATTTATGATGTGTGCGTCTACAAAAATCTTAATGTTTCCCAAAACGGCTGTAATTGTTTATATGCTGACAGAATGTTTTTTCATTGACTATGTTTACATGTACACCAAAAATGGGATTATTTTCCATATTCAGAATAAGGACTTAATCTCAGTAAGATTAAGTTTACGTGATATGTAAAATCGTAATATTTCGCATGTAAACTTATTCATTGGCTGCACCGCTGGTTCGTTTCAGAGATCATCAGAAGACGAGAGCACCTTTCACAAGGAGAGAATCGCACAGGCTAAACTTATCATGAAGCCATTTATCCTGAGACGAGTCAAGCGTGATGTAACCATTTCATTTATCATCTTTACATTTATTAGTAACCAAGCACTGAGAAAATGTCCCTGAATGTCAAATGCTAATGCTGCTAAATAAACCGATCCACATGTTGTCCTTTATGCATGTACTGTATTAAAATGGTTCGTGCCTCAGTGACTTGAATTGTTTACCTTTGTTTGTTTCTTTGCTTTTAACACCCATTCCTCATCCTAGGTATTGAAAGAGCTTCCACCAAAAGTGGAGAAGATTGAAATGTGTCCCATGAGTGAGGCCCAGCAGAAGCTATATGAGAAGCTTTTTAAGAAGCTCAAAAGGGCTCCAGGTGGAGAGAGTATGTGCTGTTCAGTTCTGCTGGAAGATATTTTCCGTAATCACAAACTGTTGGAAATAATCTGTGGTTGACTTTTGGAGAAATATGGCACCACTACAGAACCATTATAACACTTTCTCTTCCTCTTTGTCTGTAGAGCAAGAACTTTGCAATGTGATGATGCAGCTGAGAAAGATGGCCAATCATCCGTTATTACACCGTCAGTATTACACTAGTGAAAAATTGGCTGTCATGAGTCAAGCCATGCTTAAGGTGAGGACTGTGTATGTATTATGGATTATTCAGGAATTTTGTAATGGAAGATACAGTATGTAAAATAATGGGTTTGATTGTCAGGGAATACACAAATTGATACAAAGAATTGCACTGCAAGTCACTTTTAATAAAAGCGTACATGTGTTCTTTTCTGCTATGTGTTCTGCATGCTATTGAGTTGACGTGGTTTTGTTTATTTTAGGAACCAACGCACTTTGATGCCGATCCTGCACTTATCCAGGAGGATATGGAGGTGATGTCTGACTTTGAACTGCATAATTTATGCAAGGAATACACCTCCATCAGCACTTTTCAGCTGGAGAAAAAGCTCATTTTAGACTCTGGGAAGTTTGCGCTGCTAACAAAGCTACTTGCCAAGCTCAAAGAAAAGGTATGTTATTTAATATTGTCACAATGACTCAATTTTAAGTGTTTTAGGTATGGATATAAAGTAACTTTGTGTATTCATAGGGTGACAGGGTTGTGCTGTTCAGTCAGTTCACCATGGTACTAGACATTGTGGAGATCCTGCTAAAACATCTTGATCATCAGTTTGTTCGGCTGGATGGCTCTACTCCCATGGCAGAGAGGTGAGCATAACTTTCTAAAGAGTATCCTATCAGTATAACTTTGTTCACCAGTTGTCTCATGTCCAGTTTGGTTGATATTCTTGGCTCCATCAGTTTTATAGACATGAGAGAAATAGGGGACTAGAGGACAGAAATATGAACACTTTGCCTGGTTTTGTTTTAAAAGCATCATATTGAACTTTGCTTATTTGATATTTCTCACAAGTTATATTAACACAATATGTTGTGTTCCAAACCAATTGCTCGGTTCACATTTCATTATATCTACTTGTTAAGTCTGATGTCACACGCCCTCTTCCTGGTCCAAGCGCTCCCTCAGATGACTTAAGCAAGCAACAAACAACACTAATAATATACACACTTGTTGTGCTGTAAAACAACTAAAAGTTCATATTCCTAAATCTTCTCTCTGTACCAAAGTCAAAGATGGCCAAGAAGTAATTCATCTTTAAAGTTTTGGTGTTGTGGATAGAGTGAGCCTGGAGAATGTTATAAAAGTAAAGCTTAAATGTGTGATATGAATAATATTGCTTATAAACTGCTGTTAAGATTGTGGTTTCATATGAAGCAAGAGCGTAATCTCATATAAATGGAGGCTTGGATATGCTCTCTTTTTTTTACATTACTACTTAATGAGCAGATGGTGCATGTCATACTTGAGCAAATTCAGATGTGGCTATGGACAATCCTACACTTTTGTGTGACTAGTCATCACAAATGAAGATAAAAAAAAAACTTTGGGACCAAAAGGCATTTCCAATAATAAAATTGAAGTTATAAAACACATCAGTGTTCTTGGGTTTGAATGTGACGAAAATGTTATGTTTTGATTCATGGGAGTTTCTGCTGGTCATCCAACTTCAACCAGATTAGTTGTATTCTGTGCTACAAAATCTGATTTTTGCTGCACGTAATTTAATTCTCTAGGATTGGCCTTATCGACAAATATAACACAAACCCAGAGATCTTTGTGTTCCTTTTGTCAACCCGTGCCGGAGGCCAGGGAATCAACCTTGCCTCTGCTAACACCGTGATCCTGCACGACATTGACTGTAATCCATTTAATGACAAGCAAGCAGAAGACCGCTGTCATCGAATGGGGCAGACCAGGTTTGTGTCATGACTGCAAGAATGAGATGAACTGCAGATTACTGTAATCAAATGGGTACATTTGGTTTTTAATAATGTTGTTATTTCAGAACAGTGCAGGTGATCAAGCTCATCAGCAAGGACTCGATTGAGGCCTGCATGCTACGTGTGGGACAGGAGAAACTGAAACTGGAGCAGGACATGACCACTGATGAGGGTGAGTTTTAATACTGCCAGTATCTACATGTACCAGCTGTATTGCTGTGTTATTTGATGCTTTCTAAAGGTTCATTTTTACTGATTGTTTACTTATTTTTGCTCTGTTCAGGGGAAGATGGAGCTATGACCGAACAAATGGCTGAGCTGCTCAAAGTCTCACTGGGTTTATAAAGAACGCAAATCAATATTGTCTGGGCATTGCCATTCACTCATGGCAACGTGGAAACAAAGCAACTTGATACCCTTAAGTCCTAAAATCACTTTTTGACATGGGAGCTGTTAATGAGGGTTAGATAAGGACTAGCACTTTCTCTAGCAGTGTCCAAATATTACAGGGCCAGTTTTAAATAACGCACAAACCTTGGAAAAATGTTATGGCCATACTTGAGAAAAGTGATCTTGCTCAGAGATCACCTGAAATATTACTTGTAATATCATTCTGGAGGAGATCCATTTTGCATTTGTGCCGTCTGTAAAATGTAAAACTTTATCAGGTCAGATTAGCCCAGATTGCACACACAGGGCTTAATATGTCTGTTGAGCTTTTATACGTGTACTGTAGGAATTTAACAACGTGTTATTGTAATATTTTTTTATAAATAAAGATAATACATCCACTTGCTGAAACTTCAGTAGACAATAATCAAAATATATCCTGGTAATTATAAAACAGTTTATTTGAGAATTGTGCCCAATGTACCATAGCTTCAACTAAGTATGTAGGGTGGTTTTGCAGGGTTTATCTGTTTTTAAATTAAGGTAGCTCAAACATGCATTTTAGTCTTGGACTGACACATCTTAACGTGTGTGTGTGTGTGTGTGTGTGTGTGTGTGTGTGTGTGTGTGGCATTTGTTTTAACATAACTACGTTATAGGATTAAGACCTAGTCCTGGATTAATCTAAACCCTGTCCGGGAAACTGTACTATAGAGATTGTTATATATAACACAATTATATATTTACATCATAAATTAATATAGTAAAACTAATTATTTTATAAATAATTGGCTTTTGTATTTGCTGTAGCGATTTTAAAGGAGGGGGTTATGCTAATTAATAATTAATTATGTTAATTATTAATGTTTAAAAACATTTTCCATCATCCCAATTAAGGGAAACAAACATTAGTTCAAAAGTAAAGTACTTACAATTGATTGTAATCAACTGTGACCTGATCCAGCAAAATGAGTCACAGTGACCCAAATGTGAGATTTTTGTATCACTGGAAAGAGGAGATCATATGCTTTCAAATGTTATCCTAGTCAAAGACATACCTTGAATGGTTTTAAAGAAATAGACATTTGAATTAAGGTTGTCTGCCCTCTTTTTCCAACTGAAAACCTGAGAAAATCGCCTTTAAAGTTTTTTTTTGAGTAATTTGACCAAAGAAATTAATATAAATGCTATAACAGTAAACCACGCTGAAGCTCAAATTATTGTAAAGTATTTATTTGAATAAATATTTTAAAAGGCACTTTTACAAAGATTTACTAAAATTAGAAAGATTGAACAGAAGTGCTGCATTTTTGCTAGGGATAGAAAGAGTGTGTGCGTGCGTGCGTGTTTAAATCCAAATAAAAGCAAATGTAATGTGCGTGTGCGCGCATGATGGAGAGAGAGATTGAGAGAGGCAGAGAGACAAGCAAAAAGAAAACAAATAATGCTAGCCTATGCAATCATATCTTTGTGTAGGCTAGTTGACCATTACAGTGTAACAAATTCCTAAAGGAGTTTAATATTGGGTACAGAGCGCTGCGAGTCTGACAGGAGGATGGCTGGAGCAATCGCGTGCCCCGGGGCTTCCCATTGACAAATGATCAGCGTTTATGTAGATTTCTGATTGGCTCTATATACAACATGTTACATCATATTTGGAGAGAGAGTGACATTTCAGGGGATACCAGGGAAATACTCCGAGGTGACGAGAGGATTGAGAAAAGCGATGTTCATTTCCATCGAATTTAGTAAAACGTTTTCAACTTTAATAGTCATTTAAATATCTTTACTCAATTATTTGGACTTCGAACCTTTGGGAGATAATTTTGAATGTCCTTTAAAATTAGCTAAAAATTTTTTTTTATAATTTCATTGTTTTTCTACATTATCGGTCCATATCTTAAATGGAAAGTTGCGACTTCCGACTCATTTCGCCAGAGCGGGTCACAACTATAGGTATGTGAATCAAATAAAGGTCTTGGGTGTCTGGCCAACACTTGTCCAGCGAATGTTAAGTCAGACACTATAGACTATATTAAGGTATAGCTCTCTTGGCTAAGGAGATGAATATCCTAAAATTGATCCAACAGCTTTAAGAGCAGGTAGATACCTATTGGGTTAGTTTCCTGGACAGAGATAATCTTAAACCAGGACTAGGTCTTAGTTTAATTAGGATATATAACTAGTTTGAACAAACATACCTTACTAAAAACATTACTTTTGTGCATTTTGAGGAAAAACAAAGGGCACTGATGTATTTTAAGATGTGTCAGTGCAAGTTTTGTTCAGTTTGGTCAGCTCTTACAATTATTTTAGTCGAGGACTAGTCTAATCCCTGTCTGGGAACCCACCCCTTAATGATTAGTGACTCCATGAGCATGAACTACAAATAACATCATGTGTGATACAAATCAGACTTTATTGACTTACTGAACACATACTACTCTAAACATACAAACACACACACATACATACAGTTTAGCATTGGAAGAAGGTAGACGAACGAAGTCGAAGAGACGAACCATCAGTTACTTAATTTGATTGCACCTTAGTTAAAAAGGGATGCGTAATGCATCAGTGAATAAGACTAAGTATGATACTTGCATGTCTTGCCCATTAAAAAAAAAAGTGTCCTGATGTAGTTTGGTGAGGCTTCAGTTGAACTTGGCTGAAAGAATTGATGAGCATGAAGACAAGGAAAGACAAGGCCTAGGCCTGGCACAATCTAGAGGTACGCTGAAACTTAGTTTTGCATCCTTATCCAGAAAGAGATGTAAAGACCGGGATGACTGAGGGAAACTCAGAGAAGAGCCGACATTTCAGATAAGAACTCTGTGTGTGTTCTTATGTAGGGGTTTTTAAGCTGTGAAGAGGTAACACCTTAAAGATGTGTCTGACCCAATCAGAGGTCATACTTTTAGAGGGAAAGTTAACTGTCTTTGTCTTCCAACATGCTGTTTTGTATATGGAATTCAGTTGGATTGAGGTGCTAAAGAGTTTCATAATATTATTATGAAGAAGAGTTTCCTAAACATAATGTATATTATCATTCAGGAAATCAAAAATGGAACACACAGATACCAAACAAGGTCTAAATATGATTTGGATTAAGTAAGTAATATTAAACATTAATTGAAACTAGTTTGGGTTAATATAATGATATAACATAAACACCAATAACATAATCCATGGTGAGATTAGAAATAGTTGATTAAGACATTTCCCTTATACATTTATAAGTGAATACATGCATGACTAAGTAGAAAGTTTCTTTGTCTCAAAAGCTCCCACATTATTTTGTGGTCATAAAACTCTAATCTTGATGTGTTGCCATAGTCACAAGGCCTGTTAAAAGCAGTTTGGGTGTAGTGTTGAAGACCCCTGGGCTTAGTCTGCTTTTTGTGTGAGGGTCTGCACTTATATTTATGAATTATAAGTAGTTATTGTGCATCTGATCTGGCTCGGTCATTACAGTGCCCATATAGTATATACAGGCACCTGAGCTGAAGTTACTTAATTTTACTGACTTTTTTCGACTTAATCAATTTAATTAAATGAATCATGATAGAAAGTTGAATTTAAAGTTAATTGTAAACTAATGTTGATTTTTCTCATATGACACCCCTATAACCCATCACCATGTTACAAATGATTTAATTTGTTCTGTTATCTTTTTTCCTTCACCATGAAGCATTCTCCTTTGCTTTCTGCAGCCAGAAAATCTACTTCTCACAAAATAAATGCACTGACTACAAAAACGACTAAAACCATTGCATTAAAGGCTAGACCAGCCTTCTCTCCTCCAGATGTGTCGAGCATTAATGCCTTTTGAATTTCATCTGGTTCTGCCTGTCGCCATGTCTTAGTTCCTCCAACTCTCACCCAAGACCGATCGCCTTCTGTCATTATAGCCACATTGTTTGTTGCATTGCTGATCAGTGGTGGATTTGTAAAAGGTGGAAGGTGAACAGGCTTTAAATCACCACCAGTGAACACGGATGACTGGACGCAGTACAATATCTCACAACCATCACTAATGGCAGCTAAATGTTGGCTGAACTGAGGTGGACAGCGAGACTGATTTTGTGCAAGAGGATTGCCAGACTGACAGCTAAAAAAACCACCAAAAGGTACTGAGGATTTTGTTCCTTTTGTATAATCATTGCTCAAACAAACCATCATGCCATTAGACAATAGTTTTTGAGCAATGAAGTTGTCAGGACAGCTGCTGGATTTTGTTATAGGGTTTGGCAAAGATGGTCCATAAAGACCTCCAAAAAGATATCCGGAGTAATTAGGAGTATTCACAGTTGTGGAACACCAGAAGGTGTTAATTGTTGCGCGACGGACAAAATAATTATCACCACATATCTGGTCACAACAAGAACGCAGCCATAAAAAACCACATTTATGACATTTCTCCCTGCACTCAGAACGATAATACCCATTTTCTATTGTCTCAGAGCGTAATAGGGTGGCAGTGTATGGCTCAGGACATGAAAAATCACCAGTGGCTGGATTCTTCTGCGCTAACTCATCACAGATGATATTTCCATCTTCTGTCAATGGAGTGCATGCTTGATAAACACCACCAAAGCTAAGGTTAGTGACTGGACCCTCACAAGATCCATTCACATTTGCCTGGAAGTTAAAATTTTGATAATGTGGATATATACACCCTGGAATTGTGTTTATTTGGTAGTAATTCTCTGCAGCCTCATAAACTAACAAAGCTAGTTTAGTAACTATTGGCTCTGGAAGGTCTGGAAATGTTGATGGATTGAGAAAATAGTGCAGTGGCACTCCAGAGCGATCGATAGCCACCAGATTATTGAGCGTGCTCTCCTGCCACTTCTGTAGAGTGATGCCTGGGTAAAATAAAGCCCCTCCATGACTCTGAATTAAAGAATATGTGATGTTACCCTGATATTCACTTATTTCAGAGCTTCCTTGAGTATCCTTGCCACCAATATCAAATTTTACTTTGCCAAAAAAGTTAAAGCCTGCTGATGCTGAGACAGAAGACATGTGTGACTGACTGTTAGAGACATAGGACTTTTTCAGATAGTCCTCCTGCACTAAAGTGGCACCGGCATCAACACTTGTGATAACATGAGTACCATAGTCAAGAATAAGTTTCTCTGACAGGTAAGTTGCTTGACGTGTTTGATTGTTCTTAATAGCGTCTGCGATTTCCATGGCCTGTTGAGCAAAGGCAGAGTCCAAGGCGAAATTCGGATATGCCTTCACTGCGTACAGATGATTATGTACCTGAAAATACAAAAAAAATATAGAAGAGAAAAAACATAAATAGAAAGTTAAGGCACATGGAAAAAATTACACATGGCTTGTCTTAAAGCAAACACCACAGACATATAAACAACAATAAAAACTTGATTTTCCTCACAGTGGGAATTTAAGGCTAGTCCCAGACTAAAATGCATTGTGCTATTTTGACTGAAAACAACTTGCAGTAATGCCAGTGATGTTTTACTTTATAATGCAAATTTATGAAGACCTTAATCTTAGCTCAGTGAAACACAGACGTAAAGTTTAAAAAATCATTGTAAATTTAAGAGAATAATAAGAATTTAATAAGATAATAAATCTACATCTAGAAACTATTTGGCTGATATGAATTTGTATGATTACTACATACTCATTACATATGAGTTGGTCACCTTGTAAAATAGTTACAAATTTCTGAGGTTGTGTTGACACATCACAACCATAGTAATAGAGCTACAGAGGACAGCCAATCAAAATTCATTTGAAATTAAATAAATAGATATTGTTATTGTTTTTCATGATAATTGTACGTTTTTGCATGATTATCTTAGTACAAATTCATACGAATTAGCAAACTCATAAAATATGTACGAATTCCTGTGAGATCAGGCTGGGCACCTGTATTAAATCCTACATAAAAATTCAGATAAAAGTTGTTAAAGCGGTGCATGCTTCAAAAGTCACTGTTATAATCTAAAGGTCAATTTAAGTATAATAAATTCATAGTTTGTTAACCTTAAAATAGTGCTACAATGTTTTTTAACAATATAGACGGTTTCATCGGACGCACGTGATACACGTCTGGATCCGAACCTTACTTCCGGTTTCGTTTTTTTAATGGTCTGACTAGTTGCTAAACTGATCTCTTGAACAAATGCCTCGTCGAAAATAACAAATGTTTTGGTTTCCTAGGTAATCTATGTGTTGTTTTGTTTGCTTGTTATATAAATAAACTTTGTTTAAAGAACTTTGTTGTTATTTATTATTAGCGGAGTTTACCGGAAGTTACGTGCGGACCGCGACAGCGGCTTGTTTATGTTGTTACTGCTGAAACGGTCTATAAAATGTTTTTTTTAATTAAGAGTGCAGAGATCAACTCATTTGCATTTTAAAGGACACACCCAAAAACGGCAACATTTTGCTCACACCTACAAAGTGGCAATTTTAGCATGTTATAATAAATTATTTGGTAGGCTATTATAAGCTAAAACTTCACATATATACTCTGGGTACACCAAAGATTTATTTGACATCTTAAAAAGTCTTGTGAAATGTCCCCTTTAATATTTAATTGGACAGTTATTTTCACTTACTTGAACCCGAGCTGTTACCGAATTCTCTCCCACTTGGTGGGTTTTCATACGTTGGTTTTCTTTTGAGAATTTTCCATTGATTTTAGAAAAAAAAGATGCATCTGCATTGATGGAGCGTGAAGTTGAGCTTTTCTCCTCCAGCCAAGACATGATGATCTCAGAGTGAGTTTCCACTTCGCTCTCTTTCTGTGGAATGACAAAGACTTCATCAGGAATGAGATAAACACCATCTTCAGTGGTCTGGCACTGGGAATAGCTCAGGTCCATCACTCGTCCCATGTCTATGTTACGCAGGTTATCCCAACCGCCTCCTGGTAAAACCTCCAGTGCTGTTAAAGCAGAGTTTTTGCGACACTCATTGAGTCCATTACTGGGACGGATGAGTGGAGAAAGATCACAGACATTCATGAAACAGTAGAGCATCAGCAGATAGATTGCTCTAAATTCCATGATTCTCAAGTGTGCTTGATAACTGTTTTCCTATATGATTGCATTTGGTATTTATAGCAGTCCCAACGGGTGTGGACTTCATTAAACCAGTTTAGCCAGTTTTATTGATAAGCTAGTACGTTTTTTGGAACAATGGTTTTGTAACGGTTGATGTGGATCAGAATATAAGTTCGTTTAGTTCAAGTTCGTTTATTTCTATAGCACTTTTTACAGATCAGGACTGCCCAAAGTGCTTTCCATAGTGGCAACAGATCAACACATCAACAATAAAAACACAATTATAAAATAACAAGGAAATAGAAAACATAGGCACAGTGCCAATTTAAATCAAGATATGATAAAAGCACCTCATCAGTTTGAGGTCCACTGTTGCCTCCTTAATTCATGTCAGTTGACAGAACACAGAGCATCACCAGTCAGTTGACTGAGTGCAACAATTACAAAAATGCAAAAACATAACACAACAGACAAATTAAGACTCATATCAATAGGTAACTCACTGTGCCGTTCGAACATAAGAAGAATGTAACAGCACATGTCAGTAGACTGTGTTCGAAATTACTAAAACATTTATCAGTGCAAAGAGTAACTCATGACATTTAAATATGATAATTGTTCAGCTAAATACCATAGGCAAAGAAAAATAGGTACGTTTTCAATAGAGATTTAAAAGTGCTCGCTATTCCATAATCTAGGGCCCATAATTGAAAATGCTCTCTCTCCTCTGCGTTTTAGTCTGGTAGCAGGAGCAATAAGCAAACTTTGCGAGCTGGAGCGTAGTTCTCTGGGTGGTGTATATGGACTAAGCAATTCCGATAGGTAAGAAGGAGCCTGGTTATGAAGGCATTTGTATACAACAGAATGATTTTGAAGTTAATCCTGTATTGCACTGGTAGCCAATGGAGATCACGTAGAAGAGGGGTAATATGGTCATATTATAGAATATAACATAAGAAAAGATTATTTTCAATTTCACTTTTACATAAAAGCTTATGTAAGAACTATAAAGAGCAAACATCCTATAGATTATTTTGGTACATAATTAGGGGAGGGAAGGGCACAACCTGACACTTTTCGCCTTTGGCTCTATCATTAAAAAATATTTGTTAGATTAATTATGAACAATCAACGCACACACACACACACACACACACACACATCTCTGCTACAAATGAACAATTAAAGTTTGTTTGTGGGATCTACCGTTATTGTACTACACCCTTAGAAAGGATTTGTTAAAACAACACATTAGTTAATCCGCACATCTCTGTGTTATTATTGAAACACTTTTAACACAACTTGTGTTTTATTTTAACATAAAATAACACATAATGTGTTAAAGTGACACCTAATTTGTTAAAGGCATAACACAAACAAACGCGTAAAAAACTAAGACATTCTTAGAGTGAATTACGTTGAAAGGAGTGCAAGCACAACTTACCCCATAGGTGGGGTTAATTGTAACAAACAGAGGGTTTATTGTAACAACTGCTAATTAAGGTATAAAAAGTAGTGCTTCGGTAATTGCCCATATTTGACAAATATATGTTACTTTCAGTGTCAGAGACTTTAATCTGATGTGGGCAGCTAGGTAGCTAATGCAAATAAGAAGAGGTGTGGTGTGGTATTTTAATTCATTGAAAACCAGATGTGCTACAGCTTTCTAGATCATACAGAAAGGTTTAGTCATACGTGCTGCGGTTCAACTGATACAGTACAGTCAAGTTTTGACATGATAAGTATTTGGAGAAGGAGCTGAGTATGCTAAAGTCTGATTTTCCTAATGAAAACACGCACCATAAACATCATTTACATGTAGGTATTTAGCAGACGCTTTTATCCAAAATAATTTAAAATCCTAGGAAATCAATCTGAAGGATAATTATTTGAAAAATGCTATTCAAAGATACTTTCAGTTACAAAGTTTCAGCATACAAAAAAACTGATCTTTCATGTCTGCTGTAAACACACTCATTCAACTTTCAAAATGGCAGTGGAAAAAGTAAGTGAACCCTTAGAACTGATTTACACCCCTCCCCTTGGCAGCAATTACCTCATCAGACGCGTCCTGTAGCTATGGATCAAACCTGCACATTGAGGAATTTTAACCCATTCTTCGTGCCAGAACTGATTTAGCTCCATCATATTCTTTGGACGTCTCATGTGTATGGCCCTCCTCAAGTCAATCCATCTCTATTGGGTTGAGGTCTGGGCTCTGACTTGGCCACTCCAAAAGGCGTGTTTTTGGTTTTTCTGAAGTCATTCTGTTCTGGTGTTTTTGGGTCATTGTCCTGTTGCATCACCCACCTTCCACATATTTCAGCTCACGTACAGACATTCTCACATTATCCTGAAGATTTGTTTGATATACTTTGGAATTCATCTTCCCCTCAATGATTGCAAGCTGGCCAGGCCCTAGTGCAGCAAAGCAGGGCCAAATCATGATGTTTTCTCCACCATACGTTACAGTTAAATAGTTCAATCTTAGTTTCATCAGTCCACAAAACATTTTGTCAATACCACTGTGGTACCACAAAACTAGGCGTGCAGCAATGTTCTTTTTAGTAAGCGGTGGCTTCTTTCGTAGTGTTCTGCCACCCTGCACTGTAAAAACTATTATTATCTACTCAATATTTTTGGTGAAGCATTTTTACACTTAAAAAAATTGAGTAAATTTGAAAGCTATGAAATCGATTAGATTTCAGTAATTACATTAATTTCCTATCACAAATTAAATTGAGTAGATGGAATCAAAAATATTAAAGCAAATCAATAAAAAAATCCTAGTGAAGTCTACTAAAAAATTTAGTTGATATCATTAAAAAGGTTACTTAGATGTAGCTGAAAATTTTGTGAATATTATTTTAACTAAAATAAATTATTTTTATTTACTTAATGTAATAAATTTATTTCATACTGAACCATCAACTATCAATGATAAACAAAGCAATTTGTACACGTTATTTTATTGAAAATGGCAAACATTGTTACAAAAACAATCAGCTGAATAAACTCTGAGAGGTCTCTCAAATTCACAGCATGCAGAATCAACACCTCTTGAACCCAGAGAGGTGGACCACCAGCACTTGTACCTGCAACAAAGATAACTTTATTTAAACGGCTGTCCGCTGTGACTCTGGACGCTGCCACAGAGCCCCACTTAGTTTAACATTAAAATAACACATTTGTCTCAAATCTGTAACGATTTACAAAGGCTACGAATGCATATTTTATATCTGGAAGTAAACTTTGTCTGACTAAACTCGCGCTATTTAATGCGAACGTCCGGTGCGGTGTCAGAAACTGCGTGAGTTGTCCTACACGAGACGCAGTGCATCTCCACCGGTGTGTGAGACCCTTAACACAAAAAAGGAAAATAAAGAATAGGCATATGGAGTAAAGAGAGAATTAATATAAATGTATATAAGCGTGTGAGCTCTGTAAAGCTCTGTTGTGTTGTTCCGCTTTCATATGAAAGGTCTAATAAGTCCGGGTGAAGCGAAACTGAGGACAGGTGTCATGAGCAATTCGGTCCCCCAGAGCAATTCGGACTCCCCTAGGACCCCGCGAGATTCCATTGTCTGGAAAAACTCCTCATGGGTAGTTTTCTTAGCGCCTTATTACAATTCCTACAAAATCGCGTTATGATTTATGTAGTTAGAACGTTGTTAAAATTACAATTGATGTCTTTTAAATGATGTTTCATATAGTAGTATATAAATGAGGCTATAGGTGGGAGATCTACACATTGCTTGTGTCATATTATTTAGATATTATATTCTGTACCATTTCCACTTTTTACTGTCGACTACTTCTACAATTACTTACTCATTAATTACTTATACAAAACATGATTACTACATAATTGAATCACACATTTAAATTATAATTTATAAGCCATGATTACTACACTTTTACTATTGAAAAAATATATTCCGTAAGGTATGTAAATTTCGAGCGTACTGCGCAGACTCAAACTGAGCTTGGTGACGTGAGCAACCTGTCTGAGACTTGTAAGTCTTCTAATAGCTGTGCCAAGAGAAATCTGAATCACCCACCGAATCTTGCAGAAACGGCAAGCGTGAATGGGAGTACATTTTGTATTAAGTATATTTAGTATTATGATTAATTACTTGGTCATTTTGCATAGTATTTATTTATTTTAAAGTTTAACGCCAGTACGCCATATTCTACATGCGCTTCTCCTCCTGTCCATACGGTAATTTCTCTACTGTGCGACAGAGAGTCGCGTGGTTATGACGCAATCGTTAGCATAGTTTTACCAGAGTCGTATAATAATAGAGTTACGACACTCACATAGACGTCCGTTGTAAAAATGGAATGCGGAAGTAACAGCGTTTCATGTAGTGACCGGTAGTGACGCATAGTTCCAAACGCAGCACTGAAGCCCATTCATTTCAATGGCACCTGCTGGTAAATCGATGAAATTACCGTTTCTCTTTACATTTTCGGACATTTCATTAATATAGTCAACAGTGATATTTTATGAACTCTGCTGTAGGTAATGATTATCGTTAATAATAACTAGTAAAATTTTTATATTTTAATGAGTTGTGTATAATGTGTGAATAATATAGATTTAATGGTTTAATATTTTATTACTGGTGGCCATCTACTTTATACTTATCTTTTTTTATATATTACGAGTAACACTAGGGGGCAACAGCGACAAGCTAAATGCCTTATAAGAAAGTCACACTGCTTCACAATGCTGCTATGTGTTTCATTGTGTTTGGTAAGTAATACGAGTGATGTATCCTCGAAAATCATGTATGATTATATTAACATATAATGTGAATTTAAAATATGAATTTAGTGTGTTTCTGTTATGCTTCACTGTTACAAATAACCGCGTTTGCGATCTTTTTTGTGATTTTAATATATTAAAAGTGTAGGAATTATGTTTTTAGCAGATTGATAGCCATTTATATAGCCATATTTTGCTACAAAAATAAAAGATAAACTGTGTTGCTGTAGTTGGTATAGATAACCACAGTTATATTTGGGTCACAATTAACTGTTTATCTTTATTAACTGATTTACTGTATTTCCATCACTCCCTAGTAAAAAAAACGTTATAAACACAGTTAGTATAGTGATCAATTCCCATTACAAGCTAATATTTACCTAAAATAGCTGAAAACCTATGCAAACAGATTGACAGCCCTGCTTGGTTTGGAACTGTAGAACGTTACATGAATCACGTGACCGCGCGGCGGCGAGATCAAAGCGTTTCGTAACTCTGTTATTATACGACTCTGAGTTTTACTAAAACTGCTTCTACTGGGCCATAACGTAAGATACAAGGTAATGGAGCCTATTATACATTTTCGTGTTTCTTTAGAAATAATTGATGCACAAATTGAGTCTTTAAACGCCTCAGATGTAAAGTTATTCACTGTCAAAGTGACGCCAAAATGAATGGGAGTCAATGGAATGCTAAGAGCAGGTGGGGGTCCGCTAGCTAATGGCGGTGCCCAGGGCTGCTTCAATAAAATATGAAACCCTGTCCCCCTGGGGGCGGGACCGAATTGCTCATGACACCTGGGGCACGTTCAATCTCACACCGGTGCGCAACGTTTTGCTACGGTTTCCGGGTTGAACGACATGTTTCCTTGAAACGGTGTGCAACGGAATCCAACAGGTTTTAGAAGCGTTTTCTCTTGTTTGGTGGGTGTGTCAGAAATGTCAGCCCAATCAGCGGCAAGATGTATAAAACCACGCGATCGTAAAGAGACAGCTCCCTCAGTGGGTTCAAGTTGGAATGTTGTCTTTCATTCTGGACGGCAAGGTCAGTGACTGTAACATCGAGGGTATTTTACAGTATTAAACACACATTTATAACGATTTCATCAGGCTTCAGAAACATTTAAAAAAGAACACAAAGCATGGCCTCTCAGCTACCGTAGTTGCAACTCTTGCGTCATCACAACAGGGTGTTCAATGCATCACCGTTTCAGTTTAATAAACGTTGTGCAACGTTCTGTCGGGGCTGAACGCAGCCCTGATTTCGGATCGCCTGACTATCACTACAGATTTACACGTGTTTGTCTACACAACCACATTATGCAGTAATAAAACGATCAGAAATGATTATTTTACACACATTTCAAGTAGCACAACACTTTGGTTACCTGAACAAATACGTAAAATAAAAATATTCTTGATTAATCTAGCAGTATGTGCACAGAAAGCTGTTATTGTACCCAGTTTACGGTATGGCTCCGAAAGTATTCAGATAAAGACACGCAAGGACACATCAAATATTTCATTAAAAACAAGTGTAAATATTAATAAACTCAACACTTACCAGGAATTTTGAGGAGTTTTGAGGTTGTTTGTCTTCCTGCAAGAGGCGCTGTTTCTTCTGCTGCTGAATAAAAAAATCTGATTTAATAATTTTTTTTGCCTACTTTTACTCAAATAATACAATCTAACAACGTTTCACCAAAAATATTGAATAAATCATAGTTAAAGTTATGCATGAAATTTACTTTTTTTTTTGTTGATGTTAAATACCTATAGTTTTGAAAGCTAAAATATATAAGTGTGACATTCTGAAATATATTGATTCAAATTTACAACAAATATTAAGGATATCTATAAGAAATAATCTGTTAGTTAAATACTTATTTTATTTGATGTATACAACTAAATAATATCTGTACATTTTACACACAAATATATGTTTATTTTTTAGTCATTTATTTTGGTTTGTCTAACTCAAAAAATCAACTTAGTGAAATAAAGAGATTTTATTAAGTTATTTTAATAATTTATTTTAGGGATATTTACAAAGCCACTGAATTATGTTGTTTTACGTATTGTAGACTCAGGAACAGAAATGTTAGCAAGTTCCAATGATGCCTTCAAATATTTGGCAGTCATTCAGGGTTGTTTCTTTACCTCACTGATGAGTCTTCGTTGTGCTCTTGGTGTCATTTTGACTGGGTGCCCACTTGTTGGTAGAGTAGCAACAGTCCCAAAGCATCTCCATTTGTAGATTCTTTACCTGTAGACTGGTGAATTTCTAAAGTCTAACTCTGTAACCCTTTCCAGCTTTATGTAAAGCAACAATTCCACACCTCCAAACGTATTATCTTAACGAGACTCCAGGTGTGCTAAAACCTGACTCTAATTAGCTTTTTTGAAGTCATAAACTCAAGGGTTCACATACTTTTAACGACATGACACACATTACCCATAATCATGACATGACACGTGTCATAAACATGAAGGAGGGTTTATGCATGTTTATGACAATTGTCATTAGGTGTCATTTGTTCAATTATGTAATTTTAATGCAAATATGACATTGTTTGAGATGTCTTTGTTATGACAACTTGACTTAAACCAATACAACATAACTTGTCCTAAATCTGTCATAAACATGACATAGCAGAATAATGATCAAACTTAAGAAAATACTTAGCTTGGTTTAACATTACATTAAATTGCCATTTAAATATGTTAATACTCTGTCAAATAGTTTTATAAAAGCATCATGAATATTTTCCTTGACCTCAACTACAGTGGTAAAAATTAAACTGGTCATTAAAGTGTTAATACCATGTTGCATTTTGCATAAAGGTTTTTAATATTATTTGACAGAAATGTCAAAAGATTATACTTTATGTGCACAATACATAAAAAACTGGAGGAAACTTTAAAAAAAAAACATTATGAACTGAAGAATATTCATGACGCTGTTATAAATCAGTTTGACAAAGTTGTCATGACAAGTTATGATGGATTGGTTAATGTCAAGTTGTCATAACAAAGAAATCTCAAACAATGTAATATTTTCATTAAAAATGACATAATTGAACAAATGACACTTAATGACAGTTGTCATAAATGTGCACACAATCTCCTTCATGTTCATGACATTATAAATGTGTCATGTCAGTCTTATAAACACCCCTTCAAATAAAGTGTTTTCATATATGGCATATACAATAGATTACATGGGATTATTGCACATTTTGTTGTCCTTTTGAAGACATAATCTAACAAAACACTATATGTATGCTGAGACTATACGAAGTTTAGTCAATTAATATGATAAATAAAAAATTATACTGATACAGAGACAGTATGCCTTTCCAGCTTGTAAATAGCCCTTTAAAGCACAAAAAAATATGTAACAACAGGAGTATGATAGCCTACATAGAGTGGTCTTTAAAACTGTAGCCAGACCATAATAAAAGCTCAAATTAAATTACTTGTATAACACATTGCTGCAAATTGATTATTAATGACTGTGATAATCAAAGGTATTTTTTGTTTTAGGTGGTTATAAAATACATTGTTTGCATTTTATAATATAGAACAATTTATGAAATGTAATATTTACCCAAATTTACCTACAGTATTAATTCTACAGAAATTGAAGTGATGTGCCAAACATGGAGATTTGGTCACTGTTGAAATTATTCTTGGCACTTTGAAAAAACCATATCATTCAAATTACTTTTATAAGCTTGTCTTATCTCTCACAGTTCATCACAAAAAAATCCCAGTTTGGCCATGTTGTGCTGTAATCCCTGGAGCAGGGGCGGACTGGTCGTCTGGCAGACCGGGCAATTTCCTGGTGGGCCGATGTACTTTTTGGGCTGATACATTGTCTGACCAGCCCATAACACTAGTGCAACGCTGCCCATTTCTTTCTTTCTGTTTGTGCTTAATATATTGATGGCATGGTGGCAGTGTAATGCATTCAAAAAAAAGCGAAAGATGTTTTTCCTGACAGACCGGCCCATGAGACAACTAATCAGCAGCCTTATTGTTTTTTTTTATTTGACATTTGGCTCGCCCAATTCTATCTTAAAAAACTTTTCAGGCTTTTTTGCGAGCATGCAGCGCCAGTCTGCATCTGTCAAAAAGTAAGAGACGAAATATTGGACCTGCGGTAAGCAGAAATCTTGATTGGGGCAGCAGGGTAACAAAAAAAAAGAGATGAAAGGACAAGATATATACAAAATTAATAGTTATTAAGATTGCTGTGCTTTGGAATTGGTAAAAGGTATTCAGGAAAAAAGTGATCAAAATATCAAAATATATGTTATGTGTTAGCGCTTATACTTTTCTGCTGAATCATTATATGACTTTAGGTTGGTATAGTCAAGATTGCACAAAGATGGGTGGTATTTGTGATTCTATGTAGTGGGCCAGTTTTGGCCAAAATGCCAGGGCCGATTTTTTTGTCCCAGTCCAGCGCTGTCCGGAAGAAAAGCCAAGGACCCCCCTGATAAAAAATATGTTTACGTGGTTATGAGTGTATACATTTCCTTTCTACATTTGCCATTTAAAAACTTGTTTAGTCATTTCAGGGTAGGCCTACATTCACTCAACCAAACATGTTTACTCATTTAGAATTAAATCTTTTAATAGCCAAAACCCACAATAAAATCCCAAATAGTGTTTTTAAATACTTTATAAATACTTTACAATTCTAGATAGTTTGGTATAAGGTTAAAAAATAAAAATAACCTCTTGTCATCCCTTTATGCCATACCTAACCTGTATCACCTTCGTAATGCCATCATTGGTCTCCTCTCCACTAATAAGCTGGTGTGTGGTGGGCGTTCTGGCGCAATATGGCTGCCGTCGCATCATCCAGGTGGATGCTGCACATTGGTGGTGGTTGAGGAGATTCCCCCATTCATATGTAAAGTGCTTTGAGCACTGGAAAAGCGCTATATAAATGTAACTAATTAAAAAAAACTAATTATGTCTGTATGTATTTTAATTATTAGGGTTTCGAGCACAAAGTGCTTGAAAACCTATTGTATTTGTCTGTTTTATTATTATTATTTTTCCGCCTTAAAACGCGTCGCCCAGCCCAAACCGTAAGTCGTAGAAACTTGCCACTTGGTCAACTGGTTGTATATTAGCAGGCTACTCAGATACAGTGAATTAGCCAAATCGGCCCATAGGTGGCGCTATAACGATGGCAAACGCGTTTATGGTCATAACTCCCACAATTCTTATACAAATGTCAAGTGTCTTATATTGCTGGAATCCTTGCATCAAGACGAAAAAAAAGTCTATCTCCGATTTTATTTCCGTCATGAAAAATTTTCCGCTATTTTAGATTTTGTCGAAAAAAATAAAAACAAACTAGTCCTAGGTTTTTCGCCCGATCGGAATCATTCCAGTGCTAAAATGTTCCTTGGAGTTTGAATAATTATTAAAAAAAAGTTGAACTTTCGACTCACGGTCAACATGCCACGCCCAAACGTCTGAATTGTGGGCAGGAACTACAACATTATTGGCTATAACTGGGGATAGGAATGAAGTATCAACACGACACTTGGTACTTGTGATGAGAGTCATGGCCTGAGGTTTCATGCATCGTTTCGTCACAGCGCCACCTAGTGGTCAGACGAATCGAATAATGCTTATAACTTAGGCTGAGTTTAACGTATTTTCATGCGACTTTTTTCCTTGGAGTCCTGAATTGTTGCCGAGTCCAATGATACCAAGCATGCCAGGTTTTGCTTTACGGTTGGTTCTGCACAGGAAAATAGCGCTTAAAAAACACGCGCGAATAACTCCGCGAGGGTTCATCCGATCGACTCGAAATGACCATAGGAAGAACACTGTATTACCTTCTGAACAAAAAGTTCTATTGGCATTATGTTAAAATTTCCATCAGAAATGGCCGAAAATTGCAAAAAACGAAAAATTACCTCCAAATTTTGTGTTTTTTACACATATATGGTCATATCTCTGCAACAAAATGACATTTTTTCACCAGATTTGATACGCTGATGTCTGAGCAGAGTCTGAGGCAATACAAAACAAATGGTATGCCTGCACCACTAGTTGGCCTCATAATTGAACAAAACCTTTGACGTTGAGCTAGCACAATGGTCACACAACTGTTTTTTCACTAAACTTAAGTGTATAGCCATGATACTAGCTAGATGTAACACATTCATGACGTTGCATGCACAAGTTTGTCATAGCGCCACCTAGTGGTTATTTGTTATTTTGACTTAAAAATACTGCAACCTTATATCTAAAATCATGAGTCATCGTGGATTACTGTATGCCTTTCATGGCTTTGAGTATAATCATTGGTGGATTGCAATTCACTCCCTAGCAACCAATCAGAATACCCTAGCAACCATTTAGCAAGAGCTGTATCTTTGTATCAGAACATCGTAGAGATATGGGGTTCGGCTCGTTTGACTTTTTTACACTATTTTAACATTTTGTGACCCAAGTTTTGCCACTGTAAGCACCACAAACATTTCCTTCAGTGTTCTATTTGTCAATGCTTCGTGAGAAGAGAGGGAGACACTTTTTTACTGAATGATAGCACCTTTTTTGCTGATGACTTTGAATAGGTGTGTGAGGTAGCTTATTTTTTAAAATTTATTTTGTACAATTCAGCAAAACTACACAGGCATGCCCTTAAGGTCTTAAGGTCCCAAATCGCTTGAACCTGACTCAATGGCCTTGTAGTTCAACTAAACACGGCCATTTCTGCATTGTATGTTACGGTATAAATCTGAAAAACGAATTCTCGTTAACAAATTATCAGAATGACTTAACATTAAGGATGTGACATGTTTGTCCTATAGGTGCACCTGTGTGTAAGCTACATAGTCTGTCTGAACCGTTTCTGACCATCTCTTATGTTGTTCTGGATGCGATGTGGTGTATCAGCCTGTTCGACGACGTCTGACATGTTTTACATGCTTTAATGCTCGAAACCCGGTAAACGCTGCTTGCAGCTTTAATTGTATTTGCTTTTTCTAATTGTTTGTATGTTTTGTTTGTTTTTATCTGTCTTGTCTTGCGTGGCTTTTGGACATGAGTCTGGCAAATAAACTGAATTTAATATATATTTTTTACCAAGACCCCATGTTTTAAAATAGGCCAATTGTGCGGATCAACCCTGACACCCAGTATGAACTTACTACACTGCTACCACCTTATGGCCATCAGCGTCAGTACAGCTGTTTTCACTAAACTGATCTCTACACTTTATTTCCCACCCTTAAAATACTTTTCAGGGCAAAAAAATTAATTTTACATTTTCAAAAATACATATTTAGTTTGATTTATAAGCTGTTTATCTTATAGGGACCAAAGAGTAGTCTTTGTATTTTACTGTCACTTTAACTTACCGAAGACCCTCTCTGTGCACAAATAATATAAATTGTGAAATTATTTAAAAGTATAATTTTACATAAGGTTATAACCTTAACAGTGCAGGTGATCAAGCTCATCAGCAAGGACTCGATTGAGGCCTGCATGCTACGTGTGGGACAGGAGAAACTGAAACTGGAGAGGGTGAGTTTTAATACTGCCAGTATCTATACAGTATACCCAGGCCAGCTGACAGTCTTGCCTGGGCCCGGGACAAGATAATCTTAGAGGGCCCCCCCACCCCTTACTTTTTACTGGTAACAAGAGATTTGGCATCAGATTCAGGACCCACGAATATTGCATATTATACATTGTATAAAACATTTAGTTAAAGGTGCTTTTCGTAATTTTTAGAAGGATCTCTTGACAGAAATGCAAAATAATATACTAAACTATATTATCAGGGGTGTATAAAGACCTTTTTATAATGAACCGTTATGTTTTTATTACATTAGAATGAGACGTTTTTATCTACATACACAGAGGGTCCCCTTACAAGGAGGTCGCCATTTTGTGCTGCCATGTTTCTACAGAAACGTTTAACGGACAAACTTTTTTTACTAAGTTGTCTCTGACGATGACATGTTTTACTGTAGCTTATCTATGCGTTTCAAAAGCGAGGGGTGAGCAGTGGATTGAGCCGTTGGTTGCAATTTGCAACCTCACCACTAGATGCTTCTAAAATTTACACACTGCACCTTTAAATGTAGTACACTGAAAAAAAATATTCATTGAATTTAATACATTTTTTAAGGTAAGTGGTTGCAATCAATTTATTTAAGCTACATTTAAACAAAAAGATTAGTAAAGTAAAATAGAATATAAAACTTTTGTTTAAATGTAGCTTAAATAAATTGATTGCAACCACTTACCTTAAAAAAACGGATTAAATTCAATGAATCATTTTGTTTCAGTGTACTGACGCTGTATACTGAAACAAAATATCATAATCACGTATGAATTATGAACAGACTATTGGAAATATCAGAAAAACAACTTCAGCTAATATTATGCTGTGTTTGGACTAAATATTGAATAAATATTACTCCTCTCTTTAGAAATTTGAAGTAAACATATAAACTCAATCAATATTTCTCCAAACATGCACGCCTTTGAACCAAAAGTCCAGAGGGATATTATTTTGTAAAGAGCTTTCATGATGAGCATGCATTAGATTTTTCTCAATGAATGCGACTGAGGGTAGAGCCCTGCATTTCAGCCCAAGCCCGACCCGACCTTTTTACACCCCTCAGGTCGGGTTTCGGCCAATTTTAACGTCACAGCTGATACGCGGGCGGACCTCGGGCTTATAGGCTTCTCCATCTTTTTATATTTTTCAATTTAATTAAAATAACATTTTGACAGACGATGATTGCAAAACAACCGTAATAAGACTTTTAACCTATAGCACGAGTCCGCTATAAGCACAGCCAGCCACACATTTACAATGCAGCTGTTGCGTATTTAACAGCAGGACCTTCAGCGCACCAGGAAAAAATATTAATGGAGGACTAGATTAAAACCTTGGATACTGCGCATAATCTATGCAAACAGCATCCAAGACATAATCTATAATATATATATATGCATAGCGAAGTTGTAAGATAAGGCAGGTTGCATGTTTATTCGTTTCATGTTTATTTCGTTTCGTTTTGTAGCTATAGCCCTTTTCATTTTTTTATTTCTGCACCCGTTGCAGCTGCGAGCAGCAGAGCAACCTGCCTACGCTTTTTAAAAATAGTGTGTGTTGATAATAAACGTTTAAACTAACACTGTGATATGCTGAAAATATATATTTTATATAGTTGTTATTATAGACAAGTGAAGTGTTGATCTGAGAGTTCAATTCATCAAACATGTCGTCAACTTGCTGTCGGCTGCGAACCGCTTGTTGGAACAAACAAAAATACTCTAAAATGTAAATAAAAAAAGAAATATAACTATTTTGCCATTTAAAACAAATCTGAACTGCTTTAATTGCTGCAAGAGTAGTACAGCTGTGTAAGGAATCTGTGTAAGGAGTTATTTTTTCTATTTCTGCGGATTTCTTTTGCAGAATCTATGCGGAATTTTGCAGAATAATTAAAAATGTTTTAAAACGATCTGAGAGAATATGCGCTGTGAATATTACAAAACAATAAAATATTTTATAATTACATTTTATTAAAGGATTACCCTGAATTAAACTGGACCAACATGAACCAACAGATAATGGACAATGTGCTGTCACAACCATAGAGTTTAATATAAATTACATATATTACTGTCTACAGTGTAACAGTAAAAAGAAAAGGCTTCTCATAATGAATGTAGCCTATATCAAGATAATTTCATCTGTTTAACAACACAATGTATATTTATCTTGTAAACGGATTTGAAATAATAAATAATTTTCGCATCACTTAGCAATAGAGACGATAGCGAATTCATTATCTTCTCCGCGGTAAGTTTTATTTCAAATTCAAGTTTTACATATTAAATAGTTTGTGCTTTCTCTCATAAAAACCTCACAGCAAACAGCACAGACTTCTAAACACACGCGATGCAGTGACTATATCTGCGGTCACAGATTCCTAACGGGGATAATTAGGAATTCTATTTTCCTCTATAAGGCCTATATTTTCTTCTTTTCTTTTCTGAGCACCGGACTTGTGCTGAGTCTGACCGGACATTTTGAGCGTACTGAACTTCAAATCAAATTAATCAAATATTTTCTTTATTATTGATCAATTATTCCATAGGTTCCAGTTCTGGGGCCCCCTCTGGGCCCCACCCCACCCTGGGCCCGGGACAACAGACCCGTTTGTCCCCCCCTGTCGGCGGGCGTGAGTATACCAGCTGTATTGCTGTGTAATTTGATGCTAACTCGATATTACTGTAAATTAAATTTTTTGGCTCTGTTCAGGTGAAGATGGAGCTATGACTGAACAAATGGCTGAGCTGCTCAAAGTCTCACTGGGTTTATAAAGAACGTAAATCAATATTGCACGTGCACTGCCATTCACTCATGGCAACGTGGAAACAAAGCAACTTGATACCCTTAAGTCCTAAAATCAATGTTTGACATGGGAGCTGTTAATGAGGGTTAGATAAGGACTAGCACTTTCTCTAGCAGTGTCCAAATATTTCAGGTCCAGTTTAAAATAACGCACAAACCTTGAAAAAATGATATGTCCATACTGGAGAAAAGTGATCAGTGTTCACCTGAATTATTACTTGTAATATCATACTGGAGGAGACCCGTTTTGCATTTTTACCATCTGTAAAATGTGAAACTTTATCAGGTCAGATTAGGCCAGATTGCACACACAGGGCTTAATGTGTCTGTTGAGCTTTTATACGTGTACTGTAGCAATTTAACGTGTAATTGTTATATTTTTATAAACAAAGATAATACATCCATTTGCTGAAACAATCTGAACTTTATTGATTGAAAAAGGTTATTAGATGTAGTTTGTGTTGAAAAGTGGTGGGGACAAAAGATCAGATGAAAAAACATTACAGTAGGACGGGAAAAATATTGAATAACGGCGCATCAAAAATGGGTATAGTGTAGGCCGGTCAAGAACACAAAAATACTCAGCATAAAACCCTTAACAATGTCAACTGCGCATATTACAGTCCCTACAACACCAGCTCAACCGAAAAGTGCCAAAGCACCATATCATAGAAAACAGCAGCGCATTAAGTCAATGATTACAATGAAATTCATTACATATGCAAAAGAAAACACACCATAAGCAAACAACGCAACATACACTGTAAAAAAAACCTGTAGAAATTGCAGCTGGGTTGCCGGTAATTTACCGTAGATTTAAATTTATGTTATTTACTGGCAACATTTTGTTCAAAGTTTAATGAACATTTAACATTTACAAGTCTTTGTCTTTACAGAGTAAAACTAAAAAACAGTATCAAGCAAAACATTCTGGGAAACAAAATCTGAAGCAAAAAACTGAAAAAGGTTGATGATGATTTCTGGTTACCAGAATGCTTTGCATGAGGCTGTTATTGTATAGTTTTATTCTGTGAAGATAAAGACTTGTTCATATTTAAAATGTATGTAACTTTGAACAAACTCTTGCCAGTTAATAACATAAATTAAAATCTACGGTAAATTACCGGCAACCCAGCTGCAATAACATTGTAGTTTCTACGGATTTTTTTTACAGTGTATGTGACCCTGGACCACAAAACCATATACTGCAAAAAATTATTTTCAAGAAAAAATGGTCTTAGTATTTTTGTCTTGTTTTCAGTAAAAATTCTTAAATTAAGATGCTTTTTCTTGATGAGCAAAACAACCCAAGAAAATAAGTCTAGTTTTAGACCAAAAATACCAAATGTAACTGATTTTGTGCATAAAACAAGCAAAAAATATCAAATTTATATTATTATTTAAATATTAGACCAAAAAGATCAAATGTAAGTGATCTTGTGCATAAAACAAGCAAGAAAATCTGCCAATGGGGTAAGCAAAAAAAATCTTGAACATTTTTATATAACACTAAATTACCCCATTGGCAGATTTTCTTGCTTGTTTTATGCAAAAGATCACTTGACTTTGACGTTTTTGGTCTAAAAACTAGACTTATTTTCTTGGGTTGTTTTGCTCATCAAGAAAAAGCATCTTAATTTAAGAATTTTTAGATATTTTACTGAAAACAAGACAAAAATACTAAGAATTTTTTTCTTGAAAATCTGACTTTCTTACTTAGTATTTTTGTCTTGTTTTCAGTAGAAATATCTAAAAATTCTTAAATCAAGATGTATTTTCTTGATTAGCAAAATGACGTAAGAAAATGAGTCTAGTTTTTAGACAAAAACTACACAATTTAAGGGAATTTGTGCTTAAAACAAGCAAAAATATCTGCCAATGGGGTGAGAAAAATAAATTATGGGGCGTTTCTCGGACAGGGATTAGACTACACTGTAAAAAAAATCAGTAGAAATTGCAGCTGGGTTGCCGGTAATTTACCGTAGATTTAAATTTATGTTTTTTACTGGCAACATTTTGTTCAAAGTTAAATGAACATTAAACATTTACAAGTCTTTGTCTTTACAGAGTAAAACTAAAAAAACAGCATCAAGCAAAATATTCTGGGAAAAAAAATCTGAAGCAAAAAACAGAAAAAGGTTGATGATGATTTCTGGTTCCCAGAATGCTTTGCATGAGGCTGTTATTGTATAGTTTTATTCTGTAAAGATAAAATGTATTCACCTTTGAACAAACTCTTGCCAGTAAATAACATAAATGTAAATCTACGGTAAATTACCAGCAACCCAGCTGCAATAACATTGTAATTTCTACGGAATTTTTTTACACTGTAGTCCTAGACTAAAACATTTTTAAGAGCTGTCCAAACTGAAAACAACTTGAACTGACATATCTTAAAATACATCAGTGCCCTTTGTTTTGCCTCAAAATGCACACAGGTAATGTTTTTAGTAAGGCATGTTTGTTAAAACTAGTTATATTTCCTAATTAAACTAAGGCCTAGTCCTGGATTAAGCTAATCCCTGTCCGGGAAACTGCCACTAAGTGTTTAAGAAAAAAGACGTCTTATTTTTAGATTTTTTTCTCACTCCATTGGCAGATATTTTTGCTTGTTTTAATCACAAATTCACTTAAATTGTATATTTTTTGTCTAAAAACTATTTTTTTAGGTAATTTTGCTCATCAGGAAAATTTTGCTCATCTTGATTTAAGAATTTTTTGATATTTCTACTGAAAACAAGACAAAAATACTAAGTAAGAAAGTTATTTTTGCAGTGTAAGTCGCACATGTATTGCTTGATTTTTCAGAACATTTTAACCAAATGCTTTCAAAAAGTGGTGGGGACAAAATCAGCCATTTCAAAAAGTGGTGGGGACATGTCCCCAGCGTCCCCAGTGTAAATGACACCTATGGATGTGGGCATGTTTTTTTTCTTCACAATTTACAAGTATATTCTGTAGACAATAGTCCAAATATATCCTAATATTTATAAATTAACTTAGAATTGAGTCCAAAGTACCATCATTTCAACGAAGTGTCAGGGTGGCAGTAGGGCGGTTTCCTTAACAGGGCTTATAGCCCCACACTAAAATGCATGTATGAGCTGCCTACATTTAAAAACACCTTGCACTTGCGTATATTAACAGATCAGTGCCATTGTTTTGTCTCTAAATGCACACCAGTAGTTTGTTTGTAAAAACTCTTAATATAACGAAGAACTACACTGTAAAAAGATTCCGTAGAATTTACAGTATTACTGGCAGCTGGATGCCAGTAACTTACTGTAGATTTAAATTTATGTTATTTACCTGCAACAGTTTGTTCAAAGTTAAATGAAAATTAAACATTAGCAAGTCTGTATCTTTACAGAATAAAACTAAAATAACAGCCTCAAGCAAAGCATTCTGGGAAACAAAATCTGAAGGAAAAACACAGAAAAAGGTTGATGAGGATTTTTGGTTCCCAGAATGCTTTGCATGAGGCTGTTATTTTATATTTTTATTCTGTAAGACAAAGACTTGTTAATGTTTAATGTTCATTTAACTTTGAACAAACTGTTGTCAGTAAATAACATATATTTAAATTTACAGTACGTTACTGGCATCCAGCTGCCAGTAATACTGTAATTTCTACGGAATCTTTTTACAGTGTAGTCCTGGATCATTCTAAAACCTGTCAGGGAAACTGCTCAATAGAGATTTAGTTATATATATAACACAATTATATATTTGTTTAATAAAATAATATAGTAAAACTATAATTATTTTATTAATTAAAAGCTTTTGTATTAAAATCATATATGGACAGACAGACACATGAGCTGGACTTACTTAATTTTACTGACTAGTGTTTTTTTAGACTTGATGAATTTATTATAAATGGAATCATGACAGAAAGGAAATTTTGAATTTAAAGATAAGTAATTGTAAAGTAATGTTGAATTTTTTATTTTTACTTCTTATATGACACCACTATACCCATCACCATGTTTAAAATGATTTAATTTGTTCTGTTATCTTTCTAGTCCCTTACTATGAAGCATTTATTCTCTCTTTTCTGCTGCCAAAAATCTCCTTGTTACAAAATAAATGCTCCTACTACAAAAACAACCATTGCATTAAAGGCTAGACCAGCCTTCTCTCCTCCAGATGTGTCAAGCATTAATGCCATTTGAATTTCATCAGGTTCTGCCAGTCGCCATGTCTTAGTTCCTTTAACTCTCACCCAGGACCGTTCGCCTTCTGTCATTATATCCACAGTGTTTGTTGCATTGCTGATCAGTGGTGGATTTGTAAAAGGTGGAAGGCGAGCAGGCTTTAAATCGCCACCAGTGAACACGGGTGACTGGACACAGTACAATATCTCACAACCATCACTAATGGCAGCTAAATTTTGGCTGAACTGAGGTGGACAGCGAGACTGATTTTGTGCAAGAGGATTTTTAGCCTGACAGCTAAAGAAACCACCAAAAGGAACTGAGAATTTGGTTCCTGTTGTATAATCTTTGCTCAGACAAACCATCATGCCATTAGACAATAGTTTTTGAGCAATGAAGTTGTCAGGACAGCTGCTGGATTTTGTTATAGGGTTTGGCAAAAATGGTCCATAAAGACCTCCAAACAGGTACCCAGAATTATCAGGGATTTTCTCAGTTGTGAAACACCAAAAGGTTTCAATCATTGCGCGACGGACTAAATAATTTAGTTTAACACTCGTATCACAACATTGCAAAATCCATAGAAACCCACAAGAAACACATTTCTCGATTTTATCAGGATGATAATACCCCTCTTCTATTGTCTCAGACCGTAATAGGGTGGTAGTGTACGGCTGAGGACATGAAAAATCACCAGTGGCTCGATTGTTTTGTTTGTTACAGATGATATTTCCATCTACCGTCAATGGAGTGCATGTTTGGTAAACACCACCAAAGCTAAAATTAGTAACCGGACCCTCACAAGATCCATCATCCACATTTGCCTGGAAGTCAAAATTTTTGGAATCTGGATCCAAACACCCTGGAATTGTGTTTACTTTGTAGTAACGCTCTGCAGCCTCTTTGACTAACAAAACTAGTTCAGAAATTACTTGCTCTAGGTCTGGAAATGTCGATGGATTGAGAAAATAGTGCAATGGCAGTCCATAGCAATCAATAGCCACCAGATTATTGAGCGTGCTCTCCTGCCACTTCTGTAGAGTGATGCCTGGGTAAAATAAAGCCCCTCCATGACTTTGAATTAAAGAATATGTGATGCTACTCTGATAACTGCTTATTTTAGACCTTACTTGAGTATCATTTCCACCAATTTCAAATTTTACTTTGTCAAAAAAGTTAAAAGCTGCTAATGCAGAGATAGAAGACATGTCTGACTGACTGTTAGAGACATAAGGCTTTTTCAGATAGTCCTCCTGCACTAAAGTGGCACCGGCATCAACACTTGTGATAACATGAGTACCATAGTCAAGAATAAGTTTCTCTGACAGGTAAGTTGCTTGATGTGTTTGATTTTTCTCAATAGCGTCTCCTATTTCCATGACCTGTTCAGCAAAGGAAGAGTCCAGAGCAAAATTTGGATATGCCTTCACTGTATACAGACGATTATATACCTGAAAATACAAAAAAAAGAAATTACAAAAGGGAATAAAAACATGAAAATAAATAGTTAAGGCCCGTTTTTTCCAATGAAGAAAATGTACACATGACTTGTCTTAAAGCATAGTAAAAACACCACAGACATAAACAACAATAAAAACCTGATCTTCCTCACAGTGGGACTTTAAGGCTTGTCACAGACTAAAATGCATTGTGCTATTTTGACTGAAAACAACTTGCAGTAATGCCAGTAATGTTTTACTTTATAAAGCAAATTTATAAAGACCCTGCCTTGATCAAAGCTTAGTGAAACCAGACCATAAAGTTTTTAAAATAAATAGTAAATTTAAGAGAATAATTGCATCTACATCTAGAAATTATTTTTATGAGGTGGCTGATTTGTATGAATTTGTATGATTACTACAAAAAGGCAATAATAAAGCCCCATCCCTAAACCTAATATCACCAGTGGCGCTGGGGCGCCGCCCCCTAAAGTTGGCCAGAGAAGAAAGCTAGTTTAACATGTTACTAAAAAGTTAAATATATAATGCAAATTAATAGAAAATAAAACCGTTTAGTGAGTTCGTTGTGGTGAGTGTGTCATGTTTGATGACACACAAACCCAGGTCAGTAAAAAGGGTAAAAACATGTGACCTGAGGCTGAGCTCTAATTGGCTGGTTTCGGTTCCACCCTGGGGCGCAGGGCTGTGCGCCCCAAACCCCCCACTTATGTTGTAAGCGAATCAATATTGTTATTTATGTCTTTGACCTCATGTAATTGGATCGTTTTCAGAGTCTCATAACCGCGTTGTAGATTGCCATGTAATGCTAGATACAGTACTGATCAGTAAAAGCAAGTGAAATACCTTGAGATGAAAGAAAATATGATTTTATGGTTACAAAATCACTCTTTACAAGACATTTAGTTGAAAAATAAATAAAGGATTAAGGAGCTTGGACCAGACTGAGCAGCAGGAAATGATCATGGTCAAGTTTACACTGTGTGCTTTTCCAGGACTTATGGCAAACAAAGTTGGCTAACGTTAGCTGGATGCTATGTAAGTCAAATGCCTTTTATTATTTTCCTGTTTGCTGTTTATAAGTCTGCATGATATAAGTTACTGGTCAATATTTTGTGCCGCATTTTAGCTGCCTTTGCGTGGACATGGTGATCAGATGATCCGGTATTTTCCGTGGCTTGGTCAACTTTGTTGCAACGGACCAGTCTGGTGAACGTGATTAGGCAGCTTTACTGTGTGTGTGTGTGTGTGTGCGTGTGTGTGTGTGTGTGTGTGTGTGTGTGTGTGTGTGTGTGTGTGTGTGTGTGTGTGTGTGTGTGTGTGTGTGTGTGTGTGTGTGTGTGTGTGTGTGTGTGTGTGTGTGTGTGTGTGTGAATGATTACCATGATTAGTTCATTACTGATAATAAACCCACATAATACTTAGATTTACACATTCATAGTAAATTTATTTCATGATTTAGTTGACTTTAACAGTAACATTCATCACCTGATAAACAGCTTACAGCTTACAGACCATGGCCTGCACCGTGGGTGCATAGCCCTATTGTTTTTGCTCAGTTTCTTCTGCTTTTTCTTCTCCGAAATGAAATGCATTTTTGAGGGCCTAAACATGCTCGAAAACTCATGAAACTTTGCACATGCATCAGAAGTGACAAAAATTTACATGTGGTATAGGCGTCAGAAGTGGGTGTGTAGAAATGGCTCGATAGCGCCACCTGCAAAATTTCAAAAGAACAACCCTCCCACTACCAAAAACATACAGATACGAAATTTGGTAGAGTCATCTATCACCTCAAGATCTACAAAAAAGTCCCTTGGAACCAGGCTCTAAAACCCACAGGAAGTTGGTCATTTTTAATTTTCGCTGTGATTTCTGTACAAATTTTGACATTTCCAGGCTTTGTACTTTAACAAACTCCTCCTAGAATTTTAATCTGATCATCATCATATTTGGTCAGTATCATCTAAAGGCCTTTGCGATGTTAAATTGCGGAGCTTTTGACTTTTCGTTGGAGTGTGTGTCCGTGGCGGCCTGACAAATTTCAGCGTTTTCGCCATGAAACAGGATGTTGTTCTAACTCAGTCATACAATGTTCAATCTGCCCCACGCTTCACATGTTTTATAAGGGTCTTGGCCTGAACACATTTCAATGCCAAAATTCAGCTTCAGTCATAGCGCCACCTAGATGCAGCAGGAAATGCTATGTTTTACGCTGTGATTTACTGCTCTTAGAGATTTAATCAAATCATCATCATATCTGGTCAGACTGATCTTAAGCCCTTTGCGATGATAAATTGCAACGATCTTGACTTTTCGGTGAACTTCACACGTTTGATAAGGGTCCTGGCCTGAACACATCAACATGGCATAATTCAGTAACAGTCATAGCGCCACCTAGAGACAGCAGGAAACACCACGTTTTACGCTGTGAATTACTGCTCTTAGAGATTTAACCATATCAACATCATATTTCATCAGTCTAATCTCAAGATCTTGTGTGATGATAAATAGCAACAACCTTGACTTTTTGTTAAAGGGCGTGTCTGTGGTGGCCTCGCAAAGTATTGACAAATGAATCGCAATTTTGACTGCTTAAACAAGCTCAAAAAGTCATGAAACGTTGCATACATGTAAAATGTGATGATTTTTTAAATTTGAAATAGGCTTTAGAACTGGAGGTGTAAAAATGGCTCTATAGCGCCACCTACAAAAACTTAAGAGAGCAGCCCCCCCGCTACAGTAAACGTACAAATATGAAATGTGATAGGATAATGTATCACCCCAAGACCTACAAAAAAGTATCTTGGAGCCAAGCTCTAAACCCCACAGGAAGTCAGCCATTTTTAATTTTCTCTGTAGTTTGAGTGCAAATTTTGCCATTTCCAGGCTTCATACTTTAACAAACTCCTCTTACAGATTTCATTAGATTAAAACCATATTTGGTCTGTGTCATCTAAAGGCCTTTGCGATTCTAAATTTCGGAGATCTTGACTTTTCGTTGGAGGGTGTGTCCTTGGCGGCCTGCCAAATTTCTGCTTTTTGCCATAAAACAGGAAGTTGTTCTAACTCAGGCTTACAATGTCTAATCTGACCCACACTTCACATGTTTGATAAGTGCCCTGGCCTAAACACATCAACATGGGATTATTCACATACAGTCATAGCGCCATCTGCTGGCAGCAGGAAATGTCAGGTTGTACACTGTGATTTACTGCTCATAGAAATGTAATTAGATCATCATCTTATTTGGTCAGACAGATCTTAAGGACTAAATTGTAAAGATCTTGACTTGTCGTTGAAAGGTGCGTCCGTGGCGGCCTGGCAAAGTTTGATGTTTCACCATGAAACTGGAAGTTGTTGTAATTCAGGCATACAATGTCCGACCTGCCCAATACTTAACATGGTTAATAAGGGGCCCGGCATAGCAAAATGCAGATACAGTCATAGCACCACCTAGATGCAGCAGAAAACACTGATTTACTGATTTAACAATATCAACATCATATTTGGTTAGTCTAATTAAATATCCACATATTTGCACACTAAAATTCATATCCCCACTGTTCACAGTTTTTCCTAAGGCCATCAGGTGGCGGTGCTCATACCTGCGAGGGCCCTTTCATCGCTGCTTGCAGCTTTAATTTCTAGTTTGTATCCCCCCCCAAATTTTTTAGCACCAGCCGCCACTGAGCATCATCGGGGCAAAAGCAGATTGTATAGTATGAATAAAATGATATTAAGTCATATGAATAATGAATTGGTCACCTTGTAAAATCGTTCAAAATTTGTGTGAGATTGTGTTGACACACCACCACCATAACAATAAAAGTCACAGAGGACAGCCAATCAAAATCCACTTGAAATAAAATAAAACTTTATTGTTATTGTTTATTTATGATAATTGTACATTTTTGCATGATTAACTTTTCATACGAATTAGCAAATTCATAAAACATGTACGAATTTCTGTGAGATCTAGCTGGCCATTTACTTGTAATAAATCTACATTTAAAAAAATTCAGATTCAGATAAAAGTTGAAAAGTCACTGTTATAATCTACAGGATAATTAAAGTATAATAAATTATAGTTCTACAATATTATTTATCACTATAAAATGTTTGTTTAAATGCTGACATTTCATGATCAATAAAAATTAATCAAAAATTAGTATAGGCTCTAAAGCAACAGCAACAAAAGTGATAATTAATATTTAATTGGACAGTTATTTTCACTTACTTGAACCCGAGCTGTTACCGAATTCTCTTTCACTTGGTGGGTTTTTATACGTTGGTTGTCTTCTGAGAATTTTCCATTGATCATAGACTGATAAGATGCATCTGCATTTATGGAGCGTGAAAGTGAGCTTTTCTCCTCCAACCATGACATGATGATATCAGAGTTTGTTTCCACTCCGCTCTCTTTCCGGGGAATGACTAAGACTTCATCAGGAATGAGATAAACACCATCTTCAGTGGTCTGGCACTGGGAATAGCTCAGGTCCATCACTCGTCCCATCTCAATGTTGCGTAGGTTATCCCAACCACCACCTGGAAGAACCTCCAGTGCTGTTAAAGCAGAGTTTTTGCGACACTCATTGAGTCCATTACTGGGACGGATGAGTGGAGAAAGATCACAGACATGAATGAAACAGCAGAGCATCAGCAGATAGATTGTTCTAAATTCCATGATTTTCAAGTGTGTTTGAAAATGTCTTTCTCTGTATGATTGCATTTGGTATTTATTGCAGTCCCAACGGGTGTGGACTTCATTAAAGCAGTATAGCCAGTTTTATTGATAGACTAGTACATTTTTGGAACAATTGTTTTGTAATGGATGATGTGGATCAAAATATAACATAACAAAAGATTATTTTCAATTTCACTTTTACATAAAAGCTTATGTAAGAACAATACAGAGCAAACATTCTGTAGATTATTTTGGTACATAATTAGGGGAGGGCGGGGCACAACCTGACACTTTTTGGCTTTGGCTTCATCATTAAAAAATATTTGTTAGATTAATTATGAACAATCAACAAACAATAATCTCTGCTACAAATGAACAATTAAAGTTTGTTTGTGGGACCTACCGTTATTGTACTACACTCTTAGAAAGGTTGTGTTAAAAACAACACATTTGTGGGTCGTCCAAGAGTCCACACATCTCTGTGTTATTATTGAAACAACACATTTTGTGTTACTTAGTTTTAACACAACTTTTGTTTTATTTTAACACAAAATGACACCCAATGTTTTAAAAGCATATACAACCGCTAGAATATATTGTTTAAAGAGTAACTAAACCCTAAACCAACTTTTTTTAGTTAATGATCTGTAAGAATGATGCTTTATTAGTGCTGTTCATTGATTTTAGTAATTTTTTTGACATTTGGATATAAAGTGTTTCAATACTACAATATATGGTGTAAAAACGTCTGATTGCTGCCCTCTTCAGGTTGAACAGTGGCTACTGCAGTTGAATTTTCCCATTGGATGTTGGGTCCAAAAAATGACTCGTGACGTAAGCAGGTTCAAGATCACCATGCCCTTGTTACGATCTCACCACAGACTTGATACGAGCCTAGTTCGTCCCCTCTATCTTCGTTGGGATCTGCCCACTTTTCTTGCAGTTTTCAAATATTGCCAGTGGGTGGAGTCACGCTCTGACCAGGGGCCTCATTTATCAACCGTGCGTACGAACAGAAGTGTGCGTAGGAACAGTTTTACGCAAAGTGTGGAATTTATCAAATTGCACTTATACGTAGAAATGTGTAAATATACGCACACCTCGGAGTATGCGTACGCAGAGCATCTAGTGGTAGAATAGCGATACTACACAGGACCGTCCATCCCCAGCGTTAAAAGAACACTTTGCCTATTTATTATCCACCCCAAGGTGTTAAAAATGATTACTGTTAATAAAGTAACTGCAAATCAGTGTTGAAGTTAATTAATGAAATTAGTGTCTAACCCTATATTAGAAAGCTCCGTTAAATGCTTGACACAGTGCAATGGCTTATCTTGCATTATTGGAAGACTTGCAAATCATCCATTTCGCCGGGAGCGCGTTTTCAGAGATCGCGCCGATGATGCTGGTTATGCGGCTGTCCAAGGAAAGTTCTGTCATTGTCTGTCCTCCTACAGATTTCACGTCGGTGTGCTGTGACGCGTTTTTTATTTATTTTTTTGGCTGATAATTTAATGTCAAACCACTTTTTTATTTCTAGAAGTGTTCTCATACCCAACAGAATTAAATTTACTGGTAACATGTTCCCATGCAGATTTGTTTTCTTTTGTTAGTCATTCCTCCCGCACTAAGTGAACCAAACAGGATGTGTTATTAGGATTTAATCTCCTCCACCAGTAACTCAATTTCTGTGTCTGTAATGTTCCTCTTTTTCGCTCTCTTTGCCATTATTGCGATGAGGGAAAAAGCACAACCATGTGACTTATAACGGGATCATTGGAGGCGTTTCGGAATGCAAATGACCATGAACGTGCACGAGCATGGTGCTTAAGAACAAGTGGGATTTATCATCAAGGATTACTTACTGATGTGCGTACGAACCCCGTGCGCAAGTTTGATAAATCCCAATTTTTTTGTACTTAGGCACATTCTAAATTTCATTCGTAGATACAAATATAGAACATTTTCTACGCACGGTTGATAAATGAGGCCCCAGGGGTTTAGTTACTCTTTAAACAAAAATAATTCAAAAAAATCCTGTCTAAATACTAAAGGTGTTAGGATCCTGCCAGATCCTTGTTTGTATTTAGATCTTGTCAGCATGGCAGGGTTCTGACAGTACAGTGTTTTATGTGGGAGATGCGTGGTTTTAGTATTGGTTTATTCTGACCATGCATTTCCCGGGTCTCGTCACTTTTTCCCTGATCCCTTACTTGTGATTCTTTTCAGGTGTAGGTCATTAAGTTCTCCCTATTTAAAGTCCTTGTGATCATTGTTTTGTACAGGTCCGTTGTGAAAATCTGTGAGTTCCTTGTCATCTGTTAATGCTCTTGTTCTAGTTAAGTTAAGTGTTGTTCTTTGATGTAGTTAAGTGTTGTGTTTATTTAGTGTACCCTGTTCTGTTTGCCCCTCGTGGGTTTTGTTTTCTGTTTTTGTCACAATAAATTCCTATTTTCTACATCCTTGTCTGCACTTGGGTTCCCTCCTGCTAAACCCTGACAAAAGGTGGATATTGTTTATATGTCTGCCTATAATAGATAGATATCCACACACTCATCCATCCATGATCCTTCATCTTACCATCTTTGTATTATACATCAAAAATGCATATAAATAGATTATTTTGAAATGGCTGCACAATTAGGACAAAAAAAGTTATCATTTTGATTAGTAGTATTTACATTGTTTTCATTACATTATCATTGTATACCTGAGGCTTAATTGTAACACTGTGTTAAAACTAACCTCATTGTGTACAAATGTTTTCAATCCCAGCTATCAGTTACTAGGTGTTACTGCCATGTTTTATGATGAACACAAACATGTGTTATGTTTTAGGTAACATGACAGTGATTAAAATAGGATTTGGTGACTTACACACCCAACTAAAAAAAAAACTTAAGAATTTACTTCCATGCCACCAAAACACTCTTTGTTCAATATCTTAACGAAAACACACCAAAACTATACACAAATCATAGGAGATCAAACAAAAGCACAGATTGCTCGGCACTGTTTTAATATGTACAGGTGCTGGTCAAATAATTTGAATCATAAAAAAGTTGATTTATTTCACTAATTCCATTTAAAAAGTGAAACTTATATATTTATTCATTACAAACAGACTGATATATTTTAAATGTTTTTTTCTTTTAATTTTGATGATTATAACTGACAACTAAGGAAAATCCCAAATTCAGTATCTCAGAAAATGAGAATATTACTTAAGACCATGCAATACAAAGAAAGGATTTTTAGAGTATGAACATAAAAAGTATGAGCATGTACAGCACTCAATACTTAGATTGGGCTTCTTTTGCCTGAATTACTGCAGCAATGTGTCGTGGCATGGAGTGGATCAGTCTGTAGTACTGCTCAGGTGTTATGAGAGCCCAGGTTACTCTGATAGTGGCCTTCAGCTCTTGGCCTGCGTTGTTGGATCTGGCATATCGCATTTGGTTCCCAATTAAGAACAGGGATACCATGGTCCTTAAACCAGGTACCTTTGGCACTGTGTGCAGGTGCCAAGTCCTGTTGTTTGACGTCTTTTGCTGACATGTGACTTACGTCAAAATCTAACTTTATGTAGACGTCTAGTCCCAACGTTGAGTTGCATCTTATGCTGATGTTTAGCTGATGTCAAACTCTAACGTTATGCCGACATCAAGTCCCAAAGTTGGGCTGAGAAAGTTGGGTTGAGAATGAAAATCAGGTTGTCGTCTAATGCCGATATTTGTCTCAGAATTTAATTGAATGCTAAAGAATTGTTCAGGACATGGATTACCACCAGAGGCTGGATTAATCTGTGGTTGTAAATTACATAGCATGCGCTCCACATTCATGTTGTGAGCTTCGTCTATAAGTGCCACCAAAGCATCATCAATTTGGCTTGTGGAATCTGGATCAACACACCCTGGAATGGTGTTCATATTATAATAACGCTGTACAGCCTGTTTGACAGATTAAGTTAGTTTGTTTACTGTTGGGTCTGGGAGGTCGAAAAATGTTGATGGATTGAGAAAATGGTGCCGTGGCAGTCCAGAGCGATTAATAGCTACCAGATTATTGAGCGTACTCTTCTGCCACTTCTGTAGGGTGATGCCCGGGTAAAATAAAGCCCCTCCATGACTATGAACTAAAGAATATGTGATGCTAGCATCATATATTGAGTTGCAGATTTTTCTTGGGATTTATATCAGATTAAATTGTTTTTGAAAAAAGCTTAAGCCTGCTGATACTGATGCAGAGACAGAAGAAATGACTGCTGACTGACTGCTAGTCCTCCTGCACTAAAGTGGCACCAACATCAACACTTGTGATAACGTGAGTACCATAATCAAGAATAAGTCTCTTTGACAGGTAAGTTGCTAGACGTGTTTGATTACAATAGCGTCTGCTATTGTAATGTGAACAAAGCGAGAGTCCAGTGTGAAATCAGGATACGCCTTCACTGTGTGCAGATGATCACGTATCTGAAAAATATGACCCAAGCCAGTTACATCTAAATAGAAAGTTTTTACTATTTTAGTTCAGTTTCATTTTTTTATTACAGTAGGTTCTTATAAATTAAACTGCCACATTAAGGATAAACAGTTTTATGAAAACAGATGACAGAATGATGAAGACTTCATCAGGGGGCAGTTGTAGCCTAGTGGATAGAGTGTCGGGTTGTAACCCGAGAGTTGCCGGTTCTAAGCTCACGACTGGTGGGTTGCGACTGTGGTGCCCTAGCAAGGCACCTCAACCCCAATTGCTCCCTGGGTGCTGCAGGGATATGCTCTGGGTGTTTGTGTGTTCACTAATTACTGGATGGGTTAAATGCAGACGTCCACATTCCAAGTACGGATTACGGATTACCATTGGCAAATATGTCAATTTCTTTTTTTTCTTTCATTAGATATGAAATAAACACCATCTTCTATGGTCTGGCACTGGGAATAGTAATTATTGTAATTATTCACACATATTTTTGGGAATATACAAATAAACCATACAAACTAAATAAATATTCTGACCCTAGGTGCCAATGCAAACACTGGATTTACATACATGTACTGTACTGTAGTTAAAAGTAAAAGTGACAAGCTTGTCAAGTATGCAACGCATTATTTGTAAAGCACTTTATTATAATGTTGGGTAACACTTTACAATAAGGATACACTACTAATCATGAATTCATGCTTAACTAATGCACAGATAATACTGAATTAATGTATTACTAATGATTATCTAAGCTATTCATTAGCTATTCATTAATGATTGCCTCATTAGCAACTAATGAAGAGTATGTCTGATTAATATATTAGTTCATATATGAATTGTTATTAATTAAATATGTATTTGTGGATTAATTCCATCATCACTTCTTTTATTAACTAATAGTGTTAATTAATTTATTAATTACCACAATAAGCCAAAGCCTTATATTTCAACTTCCAGATAATACAGGTAAACTAATATGCATTAATACATTATTAATTACAGCATTAGTAGTGTGTTAATTCATACAATTACTAAATAATGAGTTAATAATGATGTGCCTCAACAAGTAAAGTCACAACATAATGATATATTTGCAAACCATTAGCTAATGATTAATTAATAATGAAAGACCATCACTAGAGTTTATAAAAGCTATTTATTTAACACTGGTTTCAAAAAACATTGCCAAAAACACATTTCCATAACACACTACATTTAAACACAACATTAAAACATTTAAAAAAAAAATAATATAAAATGAAATAATATAAAAATAATACAAAATGAACACTGATCAAAATTAGACAACACGTTCAGATACCTCAGAGTTATCCATATTAATCTAGCACCCGTGCTAAGACATAACACAGATGTACATGTTTAAGTCCAACCGTTTCAGTCTGTCAGTCGTACAAGTGAATGGTAACAAAACTATTATAGACAAAAAATATGCACAGACAAATCCAAATTAAACCCTGCGGCTCTAGACGATACATCGATGTCCTAAGAAACGATCGGTTTGTGTGAAAACCAAGTATTTATTTTTTACCTCTATCCATTTTTTACACTATCCAGAGCAACCAAGCGTGCCGCACAAGCCCTGAAAAGTGAAGCCAAAACGTCTCGATCGCCCCCCAGTGACTGGTACCAGTATAGGTCATAAACCCCGCCTCCCCATGTTATTCAATGGGACTTAGTTGGGACCAACCAAAAAAATTAATTACACTTCAATTATCTTTTTTCCGAAGCTGTTTTCTGTCATTTACTGTAGTTTTTATCACGCTGATGTAAATTCAAATGTTTGTTTTTAAAATAGGTTTGTGTTTAGTTAGTTATTTAATGATATAAAAACGGTGGTGTCACGTCATGATTGACAGCTGTGATATCGTGTGATATGCGCATTCTACGAGAGCGAGGGCGGGGTTTTGACTTCGCGGCTTCCCTTCCTGCTCACTACTGCGCATGACTGGTCCCGAAATCGTTAGTGCGCAGACTCAAGACCCAAGATGTCAGCGCCATATCGGGACACTGGCGGCTTCACTTTTCACCAATGGAAGAGAGTGAACAGGCGTCGTCCATCTTTTTTTACAGTCACTTGCTGAGTCCCAATTCGCATACTATCCGTCCTAAATAGTATTCGAAACTAGAATTAGTACGTCCCAAATCGTAGTATGTTGAAATGAGTATCCCAAAGATACCCGGATGGTCTACTATTTCCGGTTAGAATTCGAAGTGCAGATCAATGCACACTCTAACGGCTAAAATAACGTACTGGGTAAAATCTTTACAAAGATCTTGAATATGAGGCTAGTGTACTATGCAGAAATGAATAATATACTTTTTGAAGAACAAGCAGGGTACAGGACTGGTTACTCCACAATAGATAATATTTTTGTTTTACAGTCAATGGTTCAGAAATATATTACAAAGCGAAAAGGAAAGATGTATTGTATGTTTGTGGATTTCTCTAAAGCTTTTGACAGTGTTCAACACACTCTTTTGTATTTTATTCTTATTAAGAATGGTATTGGTGGGAAAGTATTTAATGTACTGAAATCTATGTATTCTAAACTCAAATCATGTGTGAAAGGAAACGAAGGTTTAACAGAATATTTTGATTGTACCATTGGAGTGAGACAGGGCTGCATGGTGAGCCCTTTTCTGTTTATTCTTTTCCTAAATGAATATATAGCAATGCTAAAGAAAAATTGTAAAGGTATTCAAATTGAAATGATGACAGAAGTGCAAACTTTGTTATACGCTGATGATATGGCCACTGTAGCAGATACAATTGGAGAGTTACAGAGACAGATTGAACACTTGGAAAAATTTTGTAATCTTTATGGTATGAGAGTGAACTTGAGTAAAACAAAAATTATGGTTTTTAGAAGAGGGGGGCATCTAAATAAAAATGAGAAATGGTATTTTATTGATGAGCAAATAGAGGTAGTTAACCCGTTTAATCCCAAATTTTTTCTTGGAATTTGAATACATGCAATTTACTCCTTAGACCTCCCTAACACACAAACTTTATGCCTTCTTTGATTTTATGTTGGTTAAGTTAGTGAAATATTAGGTTTTATACTCGGTCACAAAAGTGACCGGTGGGAAACATCATAGCCGGACTTCATTGAAATTCAATTAGACATATTTACATTAGAAAAAGTGTGTTATACTACCGGTCACAATTGTGACCGTTAAAAAAATTCTCAAAATATATCTGTAAGTGACCCCACCTACAAAATTGATAGTTCTATTTGTTAATTAAGATGTTTTACTTCTTTTTGTAGTAGTCTGAGGTAGATATCTTCTTCTAGATGTGCAAGCAGGAAGTAAACTGATCTGGTCATGTGACCTTTCACCCTAGTCACATGACATTGATACATTTTAATCAAGACAATCTATTTTTTCATTTAAAAGTTTAATTTCTTGCCCAGAGCCAACATCAACACTTTTAGAGCTTTCAGAAAGAAGAAAAAAAACACGGTCACAAATGTGACCGGTGGGATTAAACGGGTTAATAGAGATGCGCGGTTGGCGGTTACAGCCGCGGACTCCGCGGATAAACCGCGGATCGGGCGGATGACGTGACGAAAAATAATATTTTAATTAGATTCGGGCGGGTGGCGGATCGACTGCTTGTTAGCTGTGTCCTTCTAAGCATGCAACCTTAAAAGGTGAGCACTCTGTCTTTCAGGGTGGCAGCCTCAGAAGTTCTCAAAGAGAACTGAAATGAGACGGTCTAGCCTTCTGAGGACCCATAATTTGCGTCACCTGTTGCACGCGCCCCCAGTAGCCCCCACCGCGCCTGTCAGCAGAAAACAGCGGAGACATTTCTGACTTATTAAAATAAATATGTAATCAAAAATATTAATTTATTTTAGAAAATATGACACATTGATGTAGATTAAACTATTCAACAGTATATCAAATAATCAACCTTATGTTGCAAATATACGCAACATAAACAGAATAATATTAACACAAAACATAACTTATAATACTAAAACAGTGACAAGAAAAAGTTTTCTAATACACTTTTATTTAATAAAGGTTTTAATTGTTTGGGATAGCCTCGGCATGTTAAGAATCCCTTCGTTCTATCATTAACAGCGCAGAGAAATGAGGACGCATTTTGACATAGCTCTTATAAACGCCTCAAAAAATGAGAATTAAAAACAAAGGAAATAGAAGGTCAGAAAAGGTTTGCCTGGAATAAGTTTTACAAAGTGGTAAATCAGGATGACACCAGTGCAGACTATGTAATTTGTGCGTTTAATTTAGACATTACTTATTTATTTATTTATTTATTTATTTTTGTCCCGTGTGCGCCGATCGGAGACTGAGTTCACTGCTGATATTCTAGAGCTTTCTAGTCTCGCGGCTGTCATCAGCAGCGTCTTGCATCGCCCAGTCAGCGGATGGCGGGCGGGTGCGGTTTTGAAAACTGGTCAGAAACGTTGGTGCGGATGGATGGCGGACGGATGATGAGTTTTGTGATGCGGTTGCGGATGAAATAATAGCCCATCCGCGCATCTCTAGTAGTTAACTGTTACAAATACCTGGGTATGTGGTTTACACCAAAATTGTCATGGTGGAAAACCCGACAGCATTTAGCAAACCAAGGCAAGAAAGCAATGTTTTCTTTGCTAAGGTTTGTTCGTAAGCAAAAAATTAGCTACACTCAAGCCCGTGTCTGTATCCCCAACCAAGCACATAAACGTAAAGCTGGCAGGTACACCGTGCTTATATGCTCACACGCACGCATGCAGAACCACTTTAATCAAAGGAGTGTGTCTGTGGCTGGTTGCTACAATCCCAATCGGGCAATAAGATAGCAGGATGCGCATTTCGCTCAGCTAAGAGGGAACAGCGATACACCCTGTGAATGTGTGCGGGTCTACATTAAACCTGCTATAAGCACCACCGGCGCGGCTAGTAGTCTCCTATCACAACAGAGGTCATAGTCTAGGGTGAGAGAATAGTGGCTGCACAAGCTGTTCTACCTCTCTCGTCTGGTAAAAACTATATTACCCGTTTGTAAACTCCAGACTCAGTACCGGCGCGCTGCGCCGATTGTGCGACAGGTCTGCACAGCTGGGGTGGTCTGTGTCGAATCAAATTAGCAGCCGCTCTGGGTAATAGTATATACAAATACCCTATAAAGCGGGTGTTCATAATTCTCTCCCTTCTGTATCACAGCGGTGTTAGCCAAGGGAGGAATTGAGTGCTGTTCAGGGTAAGGTAATGGGCTAAACATTGCCGAGCGATCGGGATGTTGTAGCTCCATATTGACATGTTTGCAATGGCTCCGATCACACATGTGTGTGCCTATTATAGTATATGTTGTCAGCTGTGGAACAAGCCTGCTGTTAAACATAGGTGTGTGAGCCACCCATCATATGGAGATGTTACAAACCCATGACAAATCATAATAGTGCCGAGCGAGCCATATGTGCCTGAGAGGCTGCTGTAGGGCCACAGGGGTTGTGTGTTCAGACACGCACTGATTGCCGCCCAATCAAACCTGTCACAGCTCACCGCTTGGATGGCTGGATACAGGATACAAGTGCAGATTCGACTCCACGCATCTGGGACATTTCTGTAACGGATTGCAGCGCACAGGATTCCAGTTACATATTGTGTGGCATAAAGCAATGGTGTGTTACACAGAGCCATGGAAGAACAGAGCTTGGTTCTGCAATAGCACCGAGCGAGGAGATACACTCCTTATACACTGGAACGGATAGTAACCGGTCGTCTGTGCGTGTCGGGTGCCAGTTACATACTGTGTGCTTTGAAGAAGGTTGCCATTTAATAGAGTTTGTTAACGGCTGTACAGTGATGTTGCAAACTCCTGAACTGTACCACACAGTGCACAACCCAGACGTGTGTGAATCATCTAGCGGAGTTATCCGCTGAAGGGCACTGGCTCACTTGCCGCACATAGAGCCATATAAAAAAAAAACAAGTCTGGGTCTGCAGTGGCTTGCTGCTTTGTGCAAGGTCGGATGCAGAACCCGAGAGAGAAAGAGAGACACTTCCTTAAGAATGAACAACTTAGTAACAGCTCGCCACGCGCACGCAGGGAGTCAGATACCTGTGTTGTAGTGAGATATTGCCTGAACACTGCACGGATGTGTAAGGCACAATAGTAATCCTCTGTTGGTACAGCAACATAACTCCTAAAAGTTTACATCCACATCGGCTCACTGCCTTCAGCCAGGGAGCTAAGAGCAGGATGAGAGAGGAGAGAGATAGCCTCTCTATTCAATGCCAATATACATAAATAGCCAGGCGTGTAGGCTGCTATTAATAATGTGTATATATACAAATATACGTAAGAGTATATATATATATATATATATATATATATATATATATATATATATATATATATATATATATATATATATATATATATATATATATATATATATATATATATATATATATATATATATATAGTGCCAAGCAGTAGTCTCTATTTAATGCAGATATACCTTAATAGCCAGCCGTGTAGGCTGCTATTAATGTATAAATATATATAAATATACGTATGAGTATAGTGCCAAGCAGTACAATGAGTCTCTTTTTAATGCTGATATACATTAATAGCTAGGCGTGCAGGCTGCTATGAGAAATGTATAAATATATATATACGAATGTATATATATACAGTGCAATGTAGTACAATAAGCCTCTATTCAATGCAAATATACAGTAATAGCCAGGCGTATACACTGTAAAAAACATATTGTGAAATTCACAGTAATTAACTGGCAGCAATTGACAAGTAACTTACTTTAGAAAAAGCACAGTAAGTTACTTGTCAATTGCTGCCAGTTAACTACTGTGTTTTTTTTCTATAGTAAGTTACTTGTCAATTGCTGCCAGTTAAATACTGTGATTTTGCCGTACTGTAAGTTACTTGTCAATGGCTGCCAGTTAACTACTGTGATTTTTCCGTACAGTAAGTTACTTGTCAATTGCTGCCAGTTAACTACTGTGATTTTTCCGTACAGTAAGTTACTTGTCAATTGCTGCCAGTTAACTACTGTGATTTTTCCGTACAGTAAGTTACTTGTCAATTGCTGCCAGTTAACTACTGTGATTTTTCCGTACAGTAAGTTACTTGTCAATGTTACTTGTCAACATTGATACATTTTAATCAAGACAATCTATTTTTTCATTTAAAAGTTTAATTTCTTGCCCAGAGCCAACATCAACACTTTTAGAGCTTTCAGAAAGAAGAAAAAAAACACGGTCACAAATGTGACCGGTGGGATTAAACGGGTTAATAGAGATGCGCGGTTGGCGGTTACAGCCGCGGACTCCGCGGATAAACCGCGGATCGGGCGGATGACGTGACGAAAAATAATATTTTAATTAGATTCGGGCGGGTGGCGGATCGACTGCTTGTTAGCTGTGTCCTTCTAAGCATGCAACCTTAAAAGGTGAGCACTCTGTCTTTCAGGGTGGCAGCCTCAGAAGTTCTCAAAGAGAACTGAAATGAGACGGTCTAGCCTTCTGAGGACCCATAATTTGCGTCACCTGTTGCACGCGCCCCCAGTAGCCCCCACCGCGCCTGTCAGCAGAAAACAGCGGAGACATTTCTGACTTATTAAAATAAATATGTAATCAAAAATATTAATTTATTTTAGAAAATATGACACATTGATGTAGATTAAACTATTCAACAGTATATCAAATAATCAACCTTATGTTGCAAATATACGCAACATAAACAGAATAATATTAACACAAAACATAACTTATAATACTAAAACAGTGACAAGAAAAAGTTTTCTAATACACTTTTATTTAATAAAGGTTTTAATTGTTTGGGATAGCCTCGGCATGTTAAGAATCCCTTCGTTCTATCATTAACAGCGCAGAGAAATGAGGACGCATTTTGACATAGCTCTTATAAACGCCTCAAAAAATGAGAATTAAAAACAAAGGAAATAGAAGGTCAGAAAAGGTTTGCCTGGAATAAGTTTTACAAAGTGGTAAATCAGGATGACACCAGTGCAGACTATGTAATTTGTGCGTTTAATTTAGACATTACTTATTTATTTATTTATTTATTTATTTTTGTCCCGTGTGCGCCGATCGGAGACTGAGTTCACTGCTGATATTCTAGAGCTTTCTAGTCTCGCGGCTGTCATCAGCAGCGTCTTGCATCGCCCAGTCAGCGGATGGCGGGCGGGTGCGGTTTTGAAAACTGGTCAGAAACGTTGGTGCGGATGGATGGCGGACGGATGATGAGTTTTGTGATGCGGTTGCGGATGAAATAATAGCCCATCCGCGCATCTCTAGTAGTTAACTGTTACAAATACCTGGGTATGTGGTTTACACCAAAATTGTCATGGTGGAAAACCCGACAGCATTTAGCAAACCAAGGCAAGAAAGCAATGTTTTCTTTGCTAAGGTTTGTTCGTAAGCAAAAAATTAGCTACACTCAAGCCCGTGTCTGTATCCCCAACCAAGCACATAAACGTAAAGCTGGCAGGTACACCGTGCTTATATGCTCACACGCACGCATGCAGAACCACTTTAATCAAAGGAGTGTGTCTGTGGCTGGTTGCTACAATCCCAATCGGGCAATAAGATAGCAGGATGCGCATTTCGCTCAGCTAAGAGGGAACAGCGATACACCCTGTGAATGTGTGCGGGTCTACATTAAACCTGCTATAAGCACCACCGGCGCGGCTAGTAGTCTCCTATCACAACAGAGGTCATAGTCTAGGGTGAGAGAATAGTGGCTGCACAAGCTGTTCTACCTCTCTCGTCTGGTAAAAACTATATTACCCGTTTGTAAACTCCAGACTCAGTACCGGCGCGCTGCGCCGATTGTGCGACAGGTCTGCACAGCTGGGGTGGTCTGTGTCGAATCAAATTAGCAGCCGCTCTGGGTAATAGTATATACAAATACCCTATAAAGCGGGTGTTCATAATTCTCTCCCTTCTGTATCACAGCGGTGTTAGCCAAGGGAGGAATTGAGTGCTGTTCAGGGTAAGGTAATGGGCTAAACATTGCCGAGCGATCGGGATGTTGTAGCTCCATATTGACATGTTTGCAATGGCTCCGATCACACATGTGTGTGCCTATTATAGTATATGTTGTCAGCTGTGGAACAAGCCTGCTGTTAAACATAGGTGTGTGAGCCACCCATCATATGGAGATGTTACAAACCCATGACAAATCATAATAGTGCCGAGCGAGCCATATGTGCCTGAGAGGCTGCTGTAGGGCCACAGGGGTTGTGTGTTCAGACACGCACTGATTGCCGCCCAATCAAACCTGTCACAGCTCACCGCTTGGATGGCTGGATACAGGATACAAGTGCAGATTCGACTCCACGCATCTGGGACATTTCTGTAACGGATTGCAGCGCACAGGATTCCAGTTACATATTGTGTGGCATAAAGCAATGGTGTGTTACACAGAGCCATGGAAGAACAGAGCTTGGTTCTGCAATAGCACCGAGCGAGGAGATACACTCCTTATACACTGGAACGGATAGTAACCGGTCGTCTGTGCGTGTCGGGTGCCAGTTACATACTGTGTGCTTTGAAGAAGGTTGCCATTTAATAGAGTTTGTTAACGGCTGTACAGTGATGTTGCAAACTCCTGAACTGTACCACACAGTGCACAACCCAGACGTGTGTGAATCATCTAGCGGAGTTATCCGCTGAAGGGCACTGGCTCACTTGCCGCACATAGAGCCATATAAAAAAAAAACAAGTCTGGGTCTGCAGTGGCTTGCTGCTTTGTGCAAGGTCGGATGCAGAACCCGAGAGAGAAAGAGAGACACTTCCTTAAGAATGAACAACTTAGTAACAGCTCGCCACGCGCACGCAGGGAGTCAGATACCTGTGTTGTAGTGAGATATTGCCTGAACACTGCACGGATGTGTAAGGCACAATAGTAATCCTCTGTTGGTACAGCAACATAACTCCTAAAAGTTTACATCCACATCGGCTCACTGCCTTCAGCCAGGGAGCTAAGAGCAGGATGAGAGAGGAGAGAGATAGCCTCTCTATTCAATGCCAATATACATAAATAGCCAGGCGTGTAGGCTGCTATTAATAATGTGTATATATACAAATATACGTAAGAGTATATATATATATATATATATATATATATATATATATATATATATATATATATATATATATATATATATATATATATATATATATATATATATATATATATATATAGTGCCAAGCAGTAGTCTCTATTTAATGCAGATATACCTTAATAGCCAGCCGTGTAGGCTGCTATTAATGTATAAATATATATAAATATACGTATGAGTATAGTGCCAAGCAGTACAATGAGTCTCTTTTTAATGCTGATATACATTAATAGCTAGGCGTGCAGGCTGCTATGAGAAATGTATAAATATATATATACGAATGTATATATATACAGTGCAATGTAGTACAATAAGCCTCTATTCAATGCAAATATACAGTAATAGCCAGGCGTATACACTGTAAAAAACATATTGTGAAATTCACAGTAATTAACTGGCAGCAATTGACAAGTAACTTACTTTAGAAAAAGCACAGTAAGTTACTTGTCAATTGCTGCCAGTTAACTACTGTGTTTTTTTTCTATAGTAAGTTACTTGTCAATTGCTGCCAGTTAAATACTGTGATTTTGCCGTACTGTAAGTTACTTGTCAATGGCTGCCAGTTAACTACTGTGATTTTTCCGTACAGTAAGTTACTTGTCAATTGCTGCCAGTTAACTACTGTGATTTTTCCGTACAGTAAGTTACTTGTCAATTGCTGCCAGTTAACTACTGTGATTTTTCCGTACAGTAAGTTACTTGTCAATTGCTGCCAGTTAACTACTGTGATTTTTCCGTACAGTAAGTTACTTGTCAATGTTACTTGTCAACATTGATACATTTTAATCAAGACAATCTATTTTTTCATTTAAAAGTTTAATTTCTTGCCCAGAGCCAACATCAACACTTTTAGAGCTTTCAGAAAGAAGAAAAAAAACACGGTCACAAATGTGACCGGTGGGATTAAACGGGTTAATAGAGATGCGCGGTTGGCGGTTACAGCCGCGGACTCCGCGGATAAACCGCGGATCGGGCGGATGACGTGACGAAAAATAATATTTTAATTAGATTCGGGCGGGTGGCGGATCGACTGCTTGTTAGCTGTGTCCTTCTAAGCATGCAACCTTAAAAGGTGAGCACTCTGTCTTTCAGGGTGGCAGCCTCAGAAGTTCTCAAAGAGAACTGAAATGAGACGGTCTAGCCTTCTGAGGACCCATAATTTGCGTCACCTGTTGCACGCGCCCCCAGTAGCCCCCACCGCGCCTGTCAGCAGAAAACAGCGGAGACATTTCTGACTTATTAAAATAAATATGTAATCAAAAATATTAATTTATTTTAGAAAATATGACACATTGATGTAGATTAAACTATTCAACAGTATATCAAATAATCAACCTTATGTTGCAAATATACGCAACATAAACAGAATAATATTAACACAAAACATAACTTATAATACTAAAACAGTGACAAGAAAAAGTTTTCTAATACACTTTTATTTAATAAAGGTTTTAATTGTTTGGGATAGCCTCGGCATGTTAAGAATCCCTTCGTTCTATCATTAACAGCGCAGAGAAATGAGGACGCATTTTGACATAGCTCTTATAAACGCCTCAAAAAATGAGAATTAAAAACAAAGGAAATAGAAGGTCAGAAAAGGTTTGCCTGGAATAAGTTTTACAAAGTGGTAAATCAGGATGACACCAGTGCAGACTATGTAATTTGTGCGTTTAATTTAGACATTACTTATTTATTTATTTATTTATTTATTTTTGTCCCGTGTGCGCCGATCGGAGACTGAGTTCACTGCTGATATTCTAGAGCTTTCTAGTCTCGCGGCTGTCATCAGCAGCGTCTTGCATCGCCCAGTCAGCGGATGGCGGGCGGGTGCGGTTTTGAAAACTGGTCAGAAACGTTGGTGCGGATGGATGGCGGACGGATGATGAGTTTTGTGATGCGGTTGCGGATGAAATAATAGCCCATCCGCGCATCTCTAGTAGTTAACTGTTACAAATACCTGGGTATGTGGTTTACACCAAAATTGTCATGGTGGAAAACCCGACAGCATTTAGCAAACCAAGGCAAGAAAGCAATGTTTTCTTTGCTAAGGTTTGTTCGTAAGCAAAAAATTAGCTACACTCAAGCCCGTGTCTGTATCCCCAACCAAGCACATAAACGTAAAGCTGGCAGGTACACCGTGCTTATATGCTCACACGCACGCATGCAGAACCACTTTAATCAAAGGAGTGTGTCTGTGGCTGGTTGCTACAATCCCAATCGGGCAATAAGATAGCAGGATGCGCATTTCGCTCAGCTAAGAGGGAACAGCGATACACCCTGTGAATGTGTGCGGGTCTACATTAAACCTGCTATAAGCACCACCGGCGCGGCTAGTAGTCTCCTATCACAACAGAGGTCATAGTCTAGGGTGAGAGAATAGTGGCTGCACAAGCTGTTCTACCTCTCTCGTCTGGTAAAAACTATATTACCCGTTTGTAAACTCCAGACTCAGTACCGGCGCGCTGCGCCGATTGTGCGACAGGTCTGCACAGCTGGGGTGGTCTGTGTCGAATCAAATTAGCAGCCGCTCTGGGTAATAGTATATACAAATACCCTATAAAGCGGGTGTTCATAATTCTCTCCCTTCTGTATCACAGCGGTGTTAGCCAAGGGAGGAATTGAGTGCTGTTCAGGGTAAGGTAATGGGCTAAACATTGCCGAGCGATCGGGATGTTGTAGCTCCATATTGACATGTTTGCAATGGCTCCGATCACACATGTGTGTGCCTATTATAGTATATGTTGTCAGCTGTGGAACAAGCCTGCTGTTAAACATAGGTGTGTGAGCCACCCATCATATGGAGATGTTACAAACCCATGACAAATCATAATAGTGCCGAGCGAGCCATATGTGCCTGAGAGGCTGCTGTAGGGCCACAGGGGTTGTGTGTTCAGACACGCACTGATTGCCGCCCAATCAAACCTGTCACAGCTCACCGCTTGGATGGCTGGATACAGGATACAAGTGCAGATTCGACTCCACGCATCTGGGACATTTCTGTAACGGATTGCAGCGCACAGGATTCCAGTTACATATTGTGTGGCATAAAGCAATGGTGTGTTACACAGAGCCATGGAAGAACAGAGCTTGGTTCTGCAATAGCACCGAGCGAGGAGATACACTCCTTATACACTGGAACGGATAGTAACCGGTCGTCTGTGCGTGTCGGGTGCCAGTTACATACTGTGTGCTTTGAAGAAGGTTGCCATTTAATAGAGTTTGTTAACGGCTGTACAGTGATGTTGCAAACTCCTGAACTGTACCACACAGTGCACAACCCAGACGTGTGTGAATCATCTAGCGGAGTTATCCGCTGAAGGGCACTGGCTCACTTGCCGCACATAGAGCCATATAAAAAAAAAACAAGTCTGGGTCTGCAGTGGCTTGCTGCTTTGTGCAAGGTCGGATGCAGAACCCGAGAGAGAAAGAGAGACACTTCCTTAAGAATGAACAACTTAGTAACAGCTCGCCACGCGCACGCAGGGAGTCAGATACCTGTGTTGTAGTGAGATATTGCCTGAACACTGCACGGATGTGTAAGGCACAATAGTAATCCTCTGTTGGTACAGCAACATAACTCCTAAAAGTTTACATCCACATCGGCTCACTGCCTTCAGCCAGGGAGCTAAGAGCAGGATGAGAGAGGAGAGAGATAGCCTCTCTATTCAATGCCAATATACATAAATAGCCAGGCGTGTAGGCTGCTATTAATAATGTGTATATATACAAATATACGTAAGAGTATATATATATATATATATATATATATATATATATATATATATATATATATATATATATATATATATATATATATATATATATATATATATATATATAGTGCCAAGCAGTAGTCTCTATTTAATGCAGATATACCTTAATAGCCAGCCGTGTAGGCTGCTATTAATGTATAAATATATATAAATATACGTATGAGTATAGTGCCAAGCAGTACAATGAGTCTCTTTTTAATGCTGATATACATTAATAGCTAGGCGTGCAGGCTGCTATGAGAAATGTATAAATATATATATACGAATGTATATATATACAGTGCAATGTAGTACAATAAGCCTCTATTCAATGCAAATATACAGTAATAGCCAGGCGTATACACTGTAAAAAACATATTGTGAAATTCACAGTAATTAACTGGCAGCAATTGACAAGTAACTTACTTTAGAAAAAGCACAGTAAGTTACTTGTCAATTGCTGCCAGTTAACTACTGTGTTTTTTTTCTATAGTAAGTTACTTGTCAATTGCTGCCAGTTAAATACTGTGATTTTGCCGTACTGTAAGTTACTTGTCAATGGCTGCCAGTTAACTACTGTGATTTTTCCGTACAGTAAGTTACTTGTCAATTGCTGCCAGTTAACTACTGTGATTTTTCCGTACAGTAAGTTACTTGTCAATTGCTGCCAGTTAACTACTGTGATTTTTCCGTACAGTAAGTTACTTGTCAATTGCTGCCAGTTAACTACTGTGATTTTTCCGTACAGTAAGTTACTTGTCAATGGCTGCCAGTTAAATACTGTGATTTCTTTTCCACAGTAAGTTACTTGTCAATGGCTGCCAGTTAACTACTGTGATTTCTTTTCTACAGTAAATTACTATTGTCAATGGCTGCCAGGTAACTACTGTGATTTTTTTCCACAGTAATTTACTGGCAGTCATTGACAAGTACTAAGCAGAGATTATATGTTTTTAATATATAGTTCATTGTGGTTTTCCCTACAGCATTTGATTGGTTAGTTATTTTCTGTAAACATTCATCAATGTTAAAATAAAGTTGTAACGGCCAGCCTTAAAGGTTGAGTTACAATTATTTAAAAACTCAAGACTGTCAAAAGGTGGAAATACAAAAAACAAATCTAAAACAATATAAAAGTCCAAGCGTGTTAAAAGTCCAAATGTGCAAAGTTTCCACTGTGTATATAAAATCCAAGAAAGTGATATCCAAAGTCCATAAAACGTAACTGGACAGGTAAGCCCAAATACACAAACTCCACAACCCAGCAACCGCTTGTTTTAGCTATAGCATCAGCTAACCATGTGCACCTGCTCCTTCCTTTTATACAAAGTTCCATGTCATGTGACCCCTCACATGACAGGCAGACGAAGCAAAATAAAAGACATACACACATAAAATAGCAAAAGGATAAAATGGCTAAGAAAACACGTAAAACTAATTTAAACTCAAATATACATAAGTCACAATATAATGAGTGGTAAAACATGTATCTTGTGTGATCATGTCACAACGTTAATTATCTAATTTAAATATGCTAAATTACAAAACAATACAATAAGTTTTCTGATTTGAGGGAAAATGCTACTATTTCACAGATATGTACTAAATTAAAAAATTTTTTTTACAGTCAAATACATTCAATAAATGCATGTAAACGTACATTTGTACATTTGTAAAATAACATTTTAATTTGGATGAAAAAGTATGAATTCCCAAGAAATGTATCTTAAAACATCTTAAACTTTTGTTACAATCTAAAAATATCTAAATATAATTCAGTACAATCTGTAAATAAAACAAAATAATTAATTATCAATCAAAAGTACACTACAAGTAAACTGTAAGTTTCCTCCAATTCTTATTAAACACAATATTACTATCAAGTATAATATCTGAAATGCAAAACAAATTTATGTCTACAATATTTTCACTCCAAAATAAATAGTTCTAGTGCACAACACAACCATTGATTCTAAAAATGATTCTAAATTCAGAATCCTAATTTTACAGTGTATAAGTAACATTAAAATATGCCCAAAAAGGTCAGTGAAACCATACCACAACAGACAATGTTAAGAGATTGAAAAGCTGTTTTCATTTAAATTGCTAGTAATCTACTGGATCCTACAGTATGAATAAACATATTTACAAGATTTACTAAAAGTTAGAATTTATGTTTAATTCTATTCAACATGCTTAAACACATTATTGTTTAATTTACATGATTCAACGTGCCTGTATTGACATTTAAGTACGAAATAATATCAGCTTTGAGTGGACTAGTTATCAGATGTTTAAGTGAATCACCAAAACATGACTCCAAACAATGGACCTTTTCCTATAGATTATGTATCATATATGTGAACAAAGTTATTTATTAAAGCTATCGTCTACGATTTCAAAGATTGTTCATTATTAATAACCTCGTTTATATGCTGGTTATGGTTCTACAGTAACATCCTAACAATATAAAGAGAAAAAAGAATTTAAAAAATCCATTCAGTCTATTGGGTGTATGGTAGCAGATAAGTTGACCAATGTAAACTGTCCGGCCGGACAGCTTACATTGGTTAACTGCTCTCATCCAATCCCTGCTACATTTGAAAATCCACCTCGTGCTCGCGTCTCCACCCCATCGCACACCACCCCGCCCCTCTCCTGCCTGCGACATGAAATTTGTGTCAGTGTATGGTAGCTAGCGAAGCAGCAACATAGATTAGATAGATTAGATTCAACTTTATTGTCACTGCACATGTAGGTACAAGGCAACGAAATGCAGTTAGCATCTAACCAGAAGTGCAATAAGCAGTAAGTACAGAATAAAGGTCTATAATATGTAAGTCTCTTACTGTGGGTGATGCGGAGTCGTAACTCATCCATTTTGTTCACCAGTGACCGCACATTAGCGAGGAAAATGCTGGGTAAAGAGAGCCGGAGCGGTGTTAGCTTTAGCTTGGCTCTTAGACCTCCGCGCTTCCCCCGCCTTTGTTTACGATCTCGACGCCGCCTGCGAGCACTTCCGCCCGGCCGGGTAGAGTGCGAAGCCTCGGTTGTTCTAGCGTTCTAGAGTCGAAGATTGGTGATAAAACTGCTGGTAAAGTCCTCACCGATACCCAAAAGCTCCTGTCGGGTGTATGATGTTAAAGCAAAGCTGTTCAGTACGAACAGACCCGAGATGAGCAGGAATAATACTGCAAAATTGCAAAAACTGGAGAGACGCTCCGCCATTGACTGTTGGAGGAAGCTTCTGGGAGATTTGGGGCTGAAAACCGACGCCGACACGGCAGACTTTTGTTGAACAGGTACGCATTTATTTATACTTTGTATTGTGTGAGTCTGACAACATGCTGTCGGTCGGCATCGGAATGTTAGCCGTTTAGCATCGCGTATCACGGGTCAAAATAATTATATTTATAAAGTCATTTCTTGAAGCTCAGGAGGGGAAACGTATGCCAAACGTTGTTGTGAAAGTAAATAACGTCAATTACAATCATAATTGTAATTGTACATTCCTTCAAGGCTTTATGTGTTTACTGCTCGGTAAATCTCTGTTCTGATGTTTACTACCAGTGATCACAGCTTGAATGAGTGACTTTGTTCAGGTGGTTCCCCGGGGGGAGGGATCAGGTAGCACAGAGGGGCGGGATGAGTTTTTTAAAACTTACTAACCGTCTCAGGCTTTCTCTACCGATTTTCAACATCGTACACTACAGCTTTAAGTTATTTATACACACTTCACTTTGATGAAACTGTGCAATTTTATTTCCTGTGTGCAGGTTTAGCCACTGGTAAAACTCTAATGGGACTGCTCTCCATTCAGAGGGCTTATGTGTTTTCATGTCTCACCAGCATATGGCCAAGATGATTTCAGTGTAATACCGTTTAAAGTATCTATTAGCCTACCATGTGTATTTTCTCTAAAATTAAATATTTTAGCAGCAAAAGAAGTCACAGAAGAAGAAGCTAAGCAAGTTAACCCACAAACGAAGAAGAAACAGCAACTTGTTGTGTATAATTTGAGAAGACCAGTAATGATGGAAGTAAATAAACATCGACTTTTGATGCAATTTGAGTTAAATCACTCCTCAACTTGGCTCATTTTTGTTTTCACCGTCACAAACGGAAATACCTATGACACAGTTTTTTTTTACCTGACGGGAGGGGTTCTGGTGGACCAATCTGACGCGCTGTAGATAGACGCGCGTCAGTAGATCTGATGCGCTGTTAAAAATTTTGTGAGGTGCGCGTCAGGCTACGCAGAGCTATGCACAGGCTACGGACCTATGCACGACTATAAATCGCCCTTTAAACTGACATACTGGGTGCATCCCAATTCAGGGGCTGTGGCCTTCCAAGGCCGTATCTGAAGGCAAATGACATCACCGGGCTGTGACGAAGGCTGTCACAATTCGAAGGCTCATTCATATAAAAGCCTCTTACTGTGGCCTTTTCCCCACTGATTCCGAGTTAGGGCTGTAACGCTATAGCTTGTCCCATTATAAAGACCTGCCTGATTATGCATCAAAAATCATAATCATTCAAAATAAAACAGAATCATTCAAAATCATTCAAAATATTCTTTATTATCATGAAAATACCTGAAACTATTTGAAGAACAGCAATATAAATATTCTTGTAGACATTTCCTGGAACAGCGTTTGCAATGCTAGCCTACTTCTTCTGTGGCACAAAGTTAGTTTCTGCACGAGAGCGCCCCCTGGCTTTTGGATGTGGCGGCATTTCACCGTAATTCATGCAAATTCATTAATTGAGAAAATGCGCATTTGCACGATAAATCGTTACAGCCCTACCGAGGATCCAAAGATGTATCCTTCACAGCCTTGGCTATCCCAAAATTCAATATGAAGTCTGGGTATTTTGAAATAAACATTCAAAACTGTAGTTAAATAAAATTGTATATTTTGCTAATTAAAGGTCCTTGTGTCTGTTTTACTATTATAAATGATGTTTTAGTGATGTAAATTAATATTATTGCTGCAATGTTGTGTGTTGCATTTTGCTTTTGTATATTTCTAAGGTTGGTGAATTTTACATACTGTTGGATAGTTTAATCTGCATCAATGTGTTATATTTTCTAAAGTATACAAAGAACAATTCCCGCACACTATCTGCTTGCTGAAAAAATGTATTTAATGAAAGCTGCGTTGCAACGTTTCGATCAACTGATCTTCATCAGGCAACTGATGAAGATCATGTTGCTCTTCATGTTGCCTGATGAAGATCAGTTGATCGAAACGTTGCAACGCAACTTTCATTAAATACATTTTTTCAGCAAGCAGATAGTGGGCGGGAATTGTTCTTTGTATATTTTGAGACTTTTTGTCGTCTTATCCTACGCACCCATCTATTGACTTCAGGTGTGCGACGCTAATTTGTTTGAATATTTTCTAAAGTAAAATAAAAAAATCTGCCACCATATTTATTTTTAAAAGTCTGATAGGTCTCAGCTTTTGTGTCCCAGTGACAAGCGTAGTGGGCGGGAAAAGCAAGTGATGCCCCCGTAGGCTAGACCGTCTCATTTCATTTCACTCCGTGGCGTTTAGAGGCTGCTGCCTTCAAATATTGAGCCTTGCCTTCAAAGTCCGCGGCCTTAAAAGGATCCAGACCCTGAATTGGGATGCACCCTTAGTTTCTTCAAACTAAACCAGTGCTCACACAGCAGTCATTGGCCAGTTTACTGAATGACAGTCATATTAACCAATTATACTCAAAGCAACATGACGAGTCAGCCAATACAATTTGGTAACACTTTTTTTCGATAGTCCACTTTAGACATTTTACTAATTATAAGTAACTTTGCAACTATTTATCCTACCAATCTTTACCGTATTAGTAGATGATTATTGTGATGATATTGTGATAAGTATCTTTGCAGGTGCATGTCAACTTATTCCACTAACCCTAAACTCTTCCCTAACCCTAACAGTCTACTAATACTCTAAGGACAGTTAGACAGTTAGTTGAGATATAGTTGCAAATTAGTGAAAGTTGGTTGACATAGTTGAAAACTTATTTATAGTTGTATAAGTATTAAGTGTAACCTACAATTTATTTCAGTGTGGTAGCATATTTAATGGAATGTTGTGTGTACCATATTGTAGACAAAACAATAATCATAGTGACTTTCTCCTTTAAAGAAATAGAAAATAAATCTAATTTGTCATTACTAGCATAATACTCAAATATAATATAATAAATATACTTTAAAAAGGAATTCCCAACAAAGATTATTGAAGAAATAATTTTCTTCAGTTTATTTTGAGTATCCTGAATAAGATTAGACATCAGTATGTTGCTAACAAAAATTGTTGTTGACTGGACTTAAATACATTTACTGTAAAATGTGCTGTAACACATCATGAAGTTTGATTTCTCAGAGTTTTTAAAAATAAAACTCAATCGGGTTAAAATGTCAGGAGTTCCTGTCGGGATGAAAGTAACACTTGTTACTCTTCTCCTACTGCCAATACTGTTGCATTATGTTGAAAATGTATATTTTTTTATTTGATTTAATTTTATTGTGTTCAAACTGTTAAAAAATTTTTTTTTTTTCAACAATTCAAGTTTGTACTGTCAGGTTGCTTTAGAAACATTTGATGAAACCAAAATTTAACCGAAAATACATATAAACAAGATCATAGTCATGTTTATTTACTAAAAACAAGTGTAACACAAAAATCTATCTTGTTCTGTTCTGCTTTTGAGCCACCTATGTGTTACTTTCGTCCCTGCTGACAGAGTCTATGGCCATTTTGTTTCCAAAATTTCACCTGGAATTCATAGTCCACACTTGAGTTACTGATCACAGCAAAAATATATCTGTCTAAAACTTTATCTTTTAAAATTAAGTTTTTCTGAAAAATTGTACTTTCGCCCCTGCTCACCCCTACTGTGAGTCTCTAAAGTACAATGTTGGTTACTGTGAGTCTCTACAGTACAATGATGGTTACTGTGAGTATCTACAGTACATTGCTGGTTACTGTGAATCTTTGCAGGATATTTTATTTACTGTGATTTTCTACAGCACATACCTTTTTACTGTGATTTTTACAGTTTAAAAACACTACTGTGATTTCACACTGAATGCACTGTAATCCACTGTGAACTTTATTACAGTTATTTGCTGTGCATGAACACAGTTAATTACTGTAGATTTCACAAGCATTTTTTACAGTGTAGGCTGCTATTAGAAATGTATAAATATATATATACTTATATAAAAGTATATATATAGTGCAATGCGTAAGTATAGAGCAACGTTGCCACCAATCGGGGGCGTGCGAGATGCATTGTGCACTGCTTAGATGTGTGTGTGTGTGTGTGTCGAGACAGATCGCTGTGCGAAGCGATCGGCCACACTCAACACACTTCGCTATACTCGGTCTGTCCCCATTGCTCTGCAGCTCGTGTGTAACGGATGCATAGTGAGCGGGGTTGAGCATTGTGAGTTGTGCATGCGTTTTGATACGGATCGCTACTCAGTGCGAAGGATCAAACCTGACATTATCCTCCCCTCTTTCTCTTTGCAGCGCGTGTTTAACGGGCACATTCAGAGTATGGCTGAGCGCTGCGCGCTGAGTATCCTCCGTAAGAGCTGTATATTGCTATATATATGGTCTCTATTGGCACATAGTTCAAAGAGGACAAGTGCAGAGGGAATGTCAATATACAGGGCACAGAAGTATGTTGTGCTGATTGGTAGCTCGCTGCCCGTCAGCGGCCATTGCACACAACATCTGAAAGCATTAAGCATAGCCAACACATATTCCCGTCGTCATCCGGAACAGATGAGGGGCGTGAATGTGTGTGTGATGTGGTACCATCACTGATCATACTAAGAGCAACAAGTGTAGCATGGATAACAGGCACAAGTATAACTCTCTGTATACGTAACGTTTCTTCTCGTATAATTTTTGTGGCAGCTTAGACACATTAATGGTGTATTGCCGCCCCCCTCAGTACGTCCGAAGAATAGCAGGTCCGTGTGTACGTATGACGCTACGCAAAATAGCTCGCGTAGTGACGTGGCCAAAATGGGCGCGGTTCACGCGGGACAGCCTGAGGCGAGCATAATGTTATGTTAGGCCAGCCGCTGTGCTAGTGGCTGAAACGTTTAAAATCAGCCAGAGCGCACTGTATCACACAAAGAAGCCAAGGAAAATATTTAGTTACATCTATACAAGCGTGACAGACGGCCATGTGGCAGGTGAAGGTCTTATAAAAAGGAGCCGTCTGCACGCTGTGCTCGCACGCGACCTGTCCCGAAGGGGGTCTGTGCATGCCAGCACTGGCCGAAGTGCGTTAAATTACAAAGCAGACACCAGGGTGGGGGTCTTATCATGTAAGGGGAGCGGCTGAAGTGCGCTATAAGTACAGGACAAACATATATGAGAGGGTATTGCAACGGTAAATGTATTGTGCACACTGTGGCATTTTCCGCACTGCGTAGGTGGGGAAAGGAAGCCTTGTGTCTTTCCCGCGTCCGTAACCTCGGATACCCCGGGGGTATGAGGCTAATAGGGCGGGTAATGTTACCGTGGAATGCACGCGACGTTCTCCTCAGTTTGACAGCATTGCCCCCAACGGCGCTGTGGCGGCGGGGGTTTGCTGCCGAGAACGCAGTTATTCGATATATCTCGGAGTCCATAAGATACACGGTCCTTCACTCGAGGAGCGAAGCTCAAAATCCTTGTAAAATTCTGCCGGAACACGTGTAAGGGACACGATCCTTGCGTCCCTCACAAGTGCGACGATCTACGGCGAGACGCTTCAGTCACAGTGAAGAGAAAGAATCTGAGTATTTTGCCGCCTAAACAGGCTATATAGTAGCGGAAGTCCCGCCCCTATAAGGCTGTCATGGGCGGCATTGGCCAGAACACTGGCGTTGTTCAATAAAAGCTTCAGAAACCGGAAGAGGGAGGAGTTTCCCATAGCGTCAGCGGACGCAATGTCGAGTGACCGCTCTCGAAAGGGAACCAATCAAATTTCACCATTAGGTTCTTACGTTTTAATGAAGACCGTAGATTGGCTAATATGAGCGTCAGTCATTCCTTGTTGCCGTGCTACGTTGGTACGTGAAGCGCGAAAATGTGAAAGACGAACCACGAGCGTGACGAGAACGAGCCGATTAAAGCCAATGTTACTACTCTAATTAATGACGACGATCCGGATTCAAATGCGACTCCACCACTGGAAAATAAGACTTGACGTTAAAACTTTCGGAGAGAGTGGTTTAAAGATTACTAGTGTCTCCGCTATGAGAATGGCTCGATGTAACTTACTGTGTTTACTGTAAATCCTGTAAAACGGCGTTGGTGGCGGAATCAAAACATTTTAAGCGCCAGACCTTGCTTAAACCTGGCGAAAGTGCCAAAAACACAAGTAGTGTCATGATAAATGTGTTCATTATTGATGGAGACACCGACCTGTCTGTCAAAGAGTGTTTGATGTATGTGCGCATGCGCTGGTGAATGGACATCCGACAAACACCCTTGTGGTCCATGTTGATGTGGAACACGACAATGATGGTATGTTTTTATAGTATTTTTTAAAACATTGCCTATTTAGTAGTAATAGCATCCTGGTAATGCAGTTAAAATACCAATATATTAGCCTTCTATTTTAAGGTCAGTTTTGTAATGTCCCAGTTAATCAGTGTTTTACGTGTTTGCTAGATTTCCTATGGTAATCTTAATCATTTTACCTGTAATTGTTAAATTATTATTGCTATACTATTTCAACAGCATTTGGGTTTTAATTTTGGAATCTATGCAGCAAAAAAATAAAATAAATAGAAGACCAAATTTTAAATACTGGGTATGGTGGCGTTTTATTTTTAATAAAATATATCTATTAACATATACATTGTAGTTTTGGTGCCTTTAAATTTTTGGATGGATGCGCCTAAATTTTTGCTGGTGCTCCTAACTCTTTAAAGTTGGGAGCACCAGTGCTACCAAATAAAAAAGTTAATTTTGAGCCCTGATATTAGTTTACCTGTATTATAAGGCTTTTCCTCATTGTGGTAATTAATAAATTAATTAACACTATTAGTTCATAAAATAAGTGATGATGGAATTAATCCACAATTACATATTTAATTTATAACAATTCATATATGAACTAATCAGACATACTCTTCATTAGTTGCTAATGAGGCAATCATTAATGAATAGCTGATGAATAGCTTAGATAATCATTAGTTATACATTAATTCAGTATTATCTGTGCATTAGTTAAGCATGAATTCATGATCATTAGTGCACCCTTATTGTAAAGTGTTACCTAATGTTGCACTATTAAAGTAGTTTTCTATGCAAGAAATGCAGAATACTGAAGATATAAATTAAATATATAGTGTATACAATAAATGACATTATTGCACATTATTGTTGTCTCTATAAAGACTAAGAGAAACAGCTATACAGATTCAGTATGCCTTTCCAGCTTGAAAATTCCCCTTTAAGGAACAGAAATTTTGTAAAAACAGTAGTGTGACATATTTCAGCAACAACATGAAATGAACCCCAGCACCACCAAATGTGAAATAGTGCAGTCTTTAAGACTGTAGACAGTGACCACATTAAAGCTCAAAGTTAAATTACTTTTATAACCCTTTGCTGCACAAATTAATAAATGTAATTATTGAAAGTGAAGTTTTGTTTTAAGAGGTTATAAAATACATTGTTTGCATTTCATAATATAAAACAATAATATAAAATTTGATACCCAAATGTATCTATTAATTCTACAGACTTTAGATTAATGTGCAAAGCATGGAGATTCTGTATAAGTTACTTCTGGCACTTTGAAACAACCCATGACTTTCATAATGCACAGACCTGTTATCTCAAGTGAACGGGGAGATTTATCACCCACACCAGAGCAAAGTTGCTCTCTAGGTCTGGCCCATAAGAGGACAAACTTAAAAACCTTTGGGCTACACCCATGCGTGATTGCTACTATTTAAAATGCCAGGGCATTTCGACACGGTCCTTGTATGGTTGTAAGTGGCAAGTGTTTATAAGGTGTCTCAAAAAATTACTGTCCCTGAATGGGACCTCTCCATGGTGCTGGACACCCTGTCTCAATATCCCTTTGAGCCCCTAGGTGGCATTTCCCTAATGCTGCTGTCTTTTAATCTGGCTTTGCTCTTGGCTTTGACATCAGCTAAACATGTCAGTGAATTAAATTCTAATTAAATGCACTAAATTCTCTTTGAGTGGAGATAAGGTTTTTCTTAAACCTAAGTGCTTCCCTACGTTCACATTGGAGGTGTTGGAGCTGTCCGTGTGGCCTGTGTCCTGTTTGTGCATTACAGACCTATACTGACAAGAATAGGGTTTTCCGGAAGAGTGACCAGATCTTTATTTCGTTGGCGCCCCCTCACAGAGGGAATCCTGTATCAAAGCAACACCTCTCACATTGGCTTATTAGTCGCTCTTGCCTTGGCATATGAATCGAAGGGAGTGCAACCACCAGGGGACATTAGAGCTCATCCTACGTGACCGCCTCTTGGGCTTTGTTCAGGGGGTGTCACTGCAGGACATCTGCTCTGCAAACTGGGCTTTTCCCCACACGTTTGTGTGTTATTATCGGTTGGATTTTACTAAATCCTCAGAGGCACATTCCGGTTTAGGAGTAGGGTCATTATAGCCCCTTCCTGTTACATACCTTTTTCCTTTCTGTTAACACATTATAATAGGAATAAAGGGCATATGGCCCGGTGGGCATGTTCATGTTATATCAAACATGCACTCACATTCCTGCCTGGGTGTGTTTTTTGCATTAATGGTTTGTTTGCATGTGTGTGCTTAATACATATTTCCTGCCCTGTATGTGCATGGCAGCTACTTATGCGTGTGCGTAGGGTGCATGATTATGGGCTGTGTCAGGCACTGCCCCCTTAGGGGTGACTGTCCTTTTTACTGGCTGTCAGAACCTCACTCTGAGTGTGAACTTTTCCTATTTGATATTTCTCATGAGTCACATTAACACCATATGTTTGTTTAGAACCAGTCATGCAGTCCACATTTCATTATATCCGCTTGTTAAGATCACTGCTTATGGGTCCAAGCGCTCCCTCAGATGCCTTAAGCAAACAACAAACGATACTACTAATATACACTTTTGGTGTGCTGTAAACACTACTGAAAGTTCATGATCCTAAATCTTTTCTCCATACCGAAATCCTATGGACAAAAAGTAATTAATCTTTTATGAGTTGTTAAAGTATTGGTGTCGTGGTGAGAGCCTGGAGAGTGTTATTAAAGTAAAGCTTAATTGTGTGATGTGAATAAATATTGCTTATAAACAGATGTTAAAGGTGGAAAAGAGGATGTTTGTTTTATACATTTTTGCAATATTACTTGAAACTGTCTTTACTAAATGATAAAAGACTATTTATTAGGTGCACTGAAAGTAATAATATTAATATACGTTATCTGTGCACAAGATAAGGCCTTAAAAACATCAGCCAATTGCTCTTGCGGTCATCGCAATCATCATTGGCCCTCTGGCTTGTCAATCACTGCCATTACGATCCTTGTGAGAGACGTGCGCGCTCCAGTAACTTTACACAGGCGACGCATGCGCATAGAGCATGAAACTTCGTCTTAAGTTTCGGTTTGTTTTCATTGTCGATCCTGCTTTCCTCCTCGAATTTGCACCATGGAAGAGAAAAAACCCGAAGTAGGACGCAAAAGAAATACTTTTTTTAAAGCCGCTGGGAATAGGAAAAAATTGTCAGAAGAACGTAACTTAATGTAACCAGAGTCGTTAATGGAGAAACATTTAAACGCTGGAGAGCAATGAATGAACAGAGAGGTGTCAAGACAGACGCGCAGTTCGCAAAAAATCTTCTCAACAGGTAACAGTGATTATTCTTTCTTTGTGGATGTAATTATTGTTGTACTGTTATTCAGGTATATTGACGTTGTTATTGTACTGTAGTTGTAAGGCAGTGACCAGTCTGCTACATGCTAGTTGAAATGGGAGTAAGTTAGCGTCGACTGATCTAACGTTTTAACGTCTTATGTGTTTATTATCATATCATTTCACACAATGAATTCACTGACGCGACACAGCATATGCCTGTGGCAAACAAACACTCGTTCGTGCACGAGTTTAGGAAGGCGTTCCCTAGAAATGAGCTGTGAAGGCGGGAGGCTGTTCTTACGCATGCGCTCATTTAAAAAACTCAGTAACCGTTTTTGGATTCTCAGTCGGCGAAAAACATCCTCTTTTGCGCCTTTAAGATTGTAGTTTCATATGAAGTAAAGTTGTAGTCTTATATGAGTGGAGGTTTGGACCCAGAAATGCTCTTTCGTACGTCATGACTTAACAAGCATATAGTGATGGATGGGTTTATAAATTGAACATTGCCTGGACATTGTCATTCACTCGTGGCAAACTTGATACCCTCAGGTCCTAAAATCACTGTTTGACAAGGGAGCTGTTTATGAGGGTTAAATAAGGACTAGCACTTTCTCTAGCTGTGTCCAAATATTTCAGGTCCAGTTTTAATAACGCACAAACCTTAGAAAAATGTTATGGCCATACTGGAGAAAAGTGATCTTGCTCCGGGATCACCTGAAATATTACTTGTTATATCATACTGGAGGAGATCCATTTTGCATTTGTGCAATCTGTAAAATGTAAAACTCAGCAATGTATTTTACAGCAATTTAACAACGTGTGGTTGTAATATTTTTATAAATAATGATAATACATCAACTTGCTGAAACAATCTAAACTTTATTGATTCAAAAAGGTAATTAGATGTGGGCATGTTTTTTCTGTAGACAATAGTCCAAATATTTCCTGAATTAACTTAGAATTGTGTCCAAAGTAGGGCGGTTTCCCAAACAGGGCTTCTAGTCCAAAACTAAAATGCATGTATGAGCTGCCTACATTTAAAAACACGCTGCACTTACATATCTCAACATATCAGTGCCATTATTTTGTCTCAAGATGCACACCCAGAGGCGGTCTTACCATAGAGGCATAGGTAGGCGGCCGCCTGGGGCCCCCCACCAGCGGTCAAATTAGGGGGGCCCCCAACCAACCTAATAAATAGCCTACATAAATAAATAAAACCCTTATCATCACGAACACTTCAAAAGCATTGTAAATTGTATTAATATTCTTAAGAAATACGTTGAAACTTTGAAATAGTAGTTAAAATGTCCAGTTCATGTTTTGTCACCATACACTTACACCCCCTTCTTTCACAATGAAATGGACTAGTCCATTACGGTGCGTGCTGCGGCGCGAAAGATAAACACAAAGTGACACGGGGACTGGGAAAGTACATGAACAGAGACTTAAAGACAAATATAAACGCGAAAATGGGGCTTTGGTAAGTCAACCGGCTAGTAATAGCCCTACATTGATAAAATGTATTTTGTGGTGAAGTAAATAATGTTACTACAGAAAAAAAACTAATGTAACCCTACAGGGCTCCAGACTGCGAGTACATAGTCGCATTTTGCGAGTATTTTCCCTGCCTATGACTATTTTTTATTAAATGTCGCACTGGCTGGACTGTGAAATTTAAATACAATTATATTAATATAATGCGCAGGCGATTACGTCGACCCGCATTCAGTCACTCTTCCTGTTGTTGCCCGCTCCCCCGCCTTTCTATCAGCTCAGGTGCATATCACCTCTCTAAATCCGTCTCTTTTGTCCACTTTCGACCGCTTCTGCCCTGATTGTTTTGAGGGGTGGTCTATGGAGACTGCGGGCGAGAGCCTCTGCTTTCGTTTTCGGGAGAAATGACGGGTTTAAAATAACGCGAACTAATATTATGTGATGTCAGAGTCCGGTGTTGTAATTAACGATGCTGGACAGTGTTTTTTTATGTGTATGTAAGAGCTTTCTCTGATATTTCAGCGCAGTTGATGAAATAATCTCCCCACAACCTCCACACGCTCGCAAAATGACACTAATAAAAGAGGCGGAGATCAGCTGCTTTAGATTAATCAATGAAAGCCTAAAAATAGCGCTGTACACTGCGTATTCACGCTAGAAGTCAGAAAAAACGTAATACATTGTGTTCAGTACCTTACAAGTCCTGGCCAAATTATATCTTCAGAGTGCATGGAGACATTTTGTAGTGATTACAGCACAAGAATGTGATTTCTTTACTCAAGTCTGTGTTAAAGTAGCCTAAAGCTTTTACAACAAAGTAATAAAATGTTGATTGTAAGTTTAATGGTTTACAATTAGGCAAATATATGTTAAAAATAATAAGTATGGTAAAGTAAAAAAAAAAAATTTATGTTGTTAAAGTATACAATTATTTGTATTTGTAATTAAATTGTTAATGCATTAAACTTGTTTGGACTTAGGTTTTAATGAATTATTAATGCATTAAACATGTTTGGACTTAGTTTTAGTGTTTATTTTTTGTTTTTACACCACCCAGTGACTGGTGCCACCAAATTGAGGCAAGTGCAACCTCTCTCAAATGTTAGTCTGGAGCCCTGCTGATGTTATGTTGGGGATGTTTTCGTCCACTATGGGGTGCTGTTGAGTCTTAATTTGGCCACAACTTTCAGCATATGGAATGATTTTTGGTGAAAAACCTTATGTTGACACATATTTTGGGAAAATGCTTTGAACATTTTTCAAAAACTCAACAATACACTGTGGTAAAATTCACAACCCTTTTGTTATGTTTGTGAAGAAAACATCAAAGAAAACATAGTTTTAATATAAAGTGATTGTAGACTGGATTTTTTTAAACCTTTTAACACAGTCTTGGGTATGTGGAAGATTAGTAACAACATTGGCTTTGATGCATTGCTAGTTTTTGTGCAGCATCAGATTTAAATTATTTCTCCCTCATTTACTGTTTGTGGCTGTTTTTGCCCCATTGACTTATTCTCTATTGGTTTGTGTAGTGCTTCACTTTGTGTGACTTCTGCTTTCCATCTTCATTTTGGAGTAAAAAATACCTTCGCCTAGGGCCCCCAATTTGCTAAATCCGCCACTGTGCACACCAGTAGTTTTTTGTAAGGTTTGTTTTTAAAAACTCCTAATATAACGAAGACCTAGTCCTGGATCATTCAAAACGCTGTCCGGGAAACTGCCCCATAGAGATTTAGTTATATATTACACAATTAGATATTTATTTAATAAAATTAAATAGTAAAACTATTTTATAAATTAAAAGCTTTTGTATGTTCCCATATAGTATGGACAGGCACCTGAGCTGGACTCAATTTTACTGATTAGTGTTTTTTTAGACTTGATGAATTTATTATAAATGGAATCATAACAGAAAGGAAACTGTCTTACTACTACTTGAATTTAAAGATAAGTAATTGTAAAGTAATGTTGATTTCTTTATTTTTACTTCTCATATGACACCCCTAAACCCATCACCATGTTATAACAAATTACTTAAAGCTCCACTGTGTAAGATCTACTCCCATCTAGCGGTGAAATTCTATATGACAACCAACTGAATATTACTTTCTAGCCCCCCCCCCCATTCGGAATGCGTTTTAACTCGTACGGTGGCCGTGTCATGCCAAGGTTAACATGGCTGCCAGTAACTACAAAGCAAAAGCAATGAAAAAAATGAACAATTTGCAATGTCCTTTGCCTGTGATCCGTCAAAGCACACAGATTTATGTTTAACATGGAAAAAGTTTCATTTTCATGATATTTCCGCTTAAAATCACATACATCCATAAACGTAGCTTAGACACTCCTTTTTCATCGACGCGAGGAAAAATATCACAGGGGCTGTTAAACTTGGTATTAAGATGTGTTTTCGTCGATCGGATCACAAGTGGACGAGAGAGACACATCACGTTTACGCTTGGTGTTTAAATCCGTCTCTTTTTGTCCATTTTCGAAGCTTCTCTCCAGAATACTGAGGAGATGGTCTATGGACGAGTCCCTCTCCTGTCATTTAATCATGAGCGGGAGTAATGACGGGTTTAAATGGACGCAAACTAATATTATGTCAGAGTCCAATGCTTATGTTTTCTGTAAACGTTACATGTATATGTAAGAGCTTTCTCTGATATTGGTGAAATAAGATCGCTCAACTTTCACACGCTTGTAGACGCGAAAGACGCGCGGATCAGACGCTTTTATCAATGAAAGGCTAAAAATAGCGCTGTACACCGTATGTTTGTGCTAGAGGTCAGAAAAGATGAAAAATATTGATCTCAGTACCTCAGATTACAAAAATGGGCGGAGAGACGGCGTGTGGCTGTTCGAACACATTAAACCACATGCGTGTTTACACTAACAAGTGTTATGCATAACCATGCTATAGTTACACAAGCAACTATAAAACTTCGAGTTTACACCATAGACTGTATATATTTAAACAAATATGCTGAATTACCTGTGGAGAAGATAGAAAGTAGGTAACTTTGGGTCCTGTGAGCCTCATGATCTTGGAAAACTAACATTACTCCAATATTGACTTTGGTCTTGTTGTTTTTCCTGTCGCGTTGTCGTTTTAAATCCCCTTTTCGCTTCCTTGGTGACGTGTTTTAATGTCCTCGAAAATAGGTCTTCAAAAGGCTTTCAAATCTGCCTCAAATCAAAGCATTAGATCGCAGGTTCATCACGGTGTGCGGCTGTTGTAAAATCCGAACTTAGGATTCAGTCTATGCAGGTTGCATAGGCTGCATACGTCATCAAGCCTGGTTTATTTAAATTAACTGAGCATTACATTCGCAAGTCATAAGCATATTACATCAATTTACTATTAACTAAGAATATTTGTCAGCTTTATAATTGTTAATTTTCGAAATAAGACTGTCTTAATGACTTATACCGCCTACACATGCAACCTATGGAGGCTTCAGCTAGCGGCCAGCGTGAGTGTAGCCTGAAAGCGCGAAAGGCGGAGTTGAATTTCAGGAATGTCCCTCGTCGGCGAATGTATTTCAAAGATGGAGGCACAACATGGATGCGCCAGTCGAGCGATTCGACCGAATGTATTTTAAATAGCAGATTCTACACTTACGAGAATACTTTGATTAGTGGGTGGGAAGTAATTACACATGAATGAGCACATACTTTTGAAAGAAAACATGGGTTTTTGCTAAGAATTAACTCAATAAAGTACACAGTGGAGCTTTAATTTGTGTTCTGTTATCTTTTTTCCCTCATTATGAAGCAATTCCTCTCTGCTTTCTGCAACCAGAAAATCTCCTTGTTACAAAATAAATGCTCCTACTACTAAAACAATCATTGCATTAAAGGCTAGAACAGTCTTCTCTCCTCCAGATGTGTCGAGCATTAATGCCATTTGAATTTCATCTGGTTTTGCCAGTCGCCATGTCTTAGTTCCTTTAACTCTCACCCAGGACCGATCGCCTTCTGTCATTACAGCCACAGTGTTTGTTGCATTCATGCTGATCAGTGGTGGCTTTGTAAAAGGTGGAAGGTGAACAGGCTTTAAATCTCCACCAGTGAACACGGATGACTGGACGCAGTACAATATCTCACAACCATCACTAATGGCAGCTAATTGTTGGCTGAACTGAGGTGGACAGCGAGACTGACTCTGAGCAAAAGGATTGCCAGCCTGACAGCTAAAGAAACCACCAAAAGGTACTGAGGATTTTGTTCCTGTCGTATAATCCTTGCTCAGACAAATCATCATGCCATTAGACAAAAAGTTTTGAGCAAAGAAATTTGCAGGACAGCTCCTGGATTTGGTAAACGGATTTTGCAAAGAAGGTCCAAATAAACCTCCAAAAAGATACATAGAATTATCAGGGATTTTCTGAGTTGTGGAACACCAGTATGTGTCAATTTTTGCACGATGGACAAAATAGATATCACTACATTTTTCATCACAACATGTAGACAGCCATAAAAAACCACATGAACGACATTTCTTCCTGCACTCAGCACGATAATCCTCATCTTCTATTGTCTCAGAGCGTAATCTGGTTGCAGTGTACGGCTGAGGACATGAAAAACCACCAGTGGCTGGATTGTTTTGAGTCTTTTCATTGCAGATGATATTTCCATCTACTGTCAATGGAGTGCATGTTTGGTAAACACCTCCAAAGTTAAGATTAGTGACCGGACCTTCACAAGATCCATCATCCACATTTGCCTGGAAATTAAAATTTGTTGAATCTGGATCAACACAACCTGGAATTGTGTTTACTTTGTAGTAACGATCTGCAGCCTTATAAACTAACAAAGCTAGTTCAGTAACTATTGGCTCTGGAAGGTCTGGAAATGTTAATGGATTGAGAAAAAAGTTTAGTGGCAGTCCAGAGCGATCAATAGCCACCAGATTATTGAGCGTGCTCTCCTGCCACTTCTGTAGGGTAATGCCTGGGTAAAATAAAGTCCCTCCATGACTCTGGGTTAAAGAATATGTGATGTTGCCCTGATAACTGTTGCTGGGATTATTGTTGCCAACAGTATCAAATTTTACTTTGCCAAAAAAGTTCAAGCCTGCTGATGCTGAGACAGAAGACATCTGTGACTGACTGTTAGAGACAAAAGACTTTTTCAGATAGTCCTCCTGCACTAAAGTGGCACCGGCATCAACACTTGTGATAACATGAGTACCATAGTCAAGAATAAGTTTCTCTGACAGGTAAGTTGCTTGACGTGTTTGATTGTTCTCAATAGCGTCAGCAATTTCCATGGCCTGTTGAGCAAAGGAAGAGTCCAGAGCGAAATTAGGAAATGCCTTCACTGTATACAGATGATTATGTACCTGAAAATACAAAAAAGACAAATTATAGAAGATAAATAAGATTTAAATAGCTAATGCCTGTTTACAACAATTTTTTTACAGTTTACACTATGGATGATAAATTGGGTTTGACAGGCAAGGCTTAAAGGTATTGTGGAGGATTTTCTTTTTCCGGGTGGATCATCAAGACTATTGGTCCTCCTAGTTGTCAATCAGGAGGGTTGCGCAATTGCATTTTTTTTTTTAAAGTGGAGAAGGCGGTTATTTTCTAAAATGCGAGAAAATCCTCCGCTACACCTTTAAAGCTAGTCCCAGACTATGCATTGTGCTGTCCAGGGGCCCCTGCAGGATTTAATATCAGGGTACGCACAGAAATGCATCTAAACCCCATAAAGCACACATATCAAAGGATGCGTTAAACTTTTTATTGTCACTTTTACAGACATGGAAGTAAACATTGCGTCATAATCATTACAACCAGGAATTAATTTTTTTTAGATATTTATATAAAGATATTTAATGGCCCTTGTTTTCGGTCACATTTTTTATTTTCAATCATGAACACTTAAAGAGTGAGCATATAAGCTAGAATGTGCATTTATTTCTTTATAAGAATTACACATAAATCGAGAACGTACATGCGTGTTGTCATTACATTTTGTGTCTACCTCAGACAGATGACTTCTTGTGGAAGTTTTAATTTCATTCTGAAGGCTGAACCAACGCTCCTCTGCCACACTGGAGTGTTTTTGACTCCATGCAGTTCTGTGCAGACAGATCAGCCATATGATATCAAAGTATCGCCAGACCGTTTTGAGAGTGCCTACTAATCACTCTTGCAGAACTCATGAAGTCAATCACTTATTATGCGCAGTTTTCACTAATCCCCTATGTTTCCTTATTCTCGCTTTCATTTCGTATGTCATGAGCATACACAGATTGAACGTTTAATTTGAAAATCAAATTGCATTAGTGCCTTCTCACGTTACGCACAGTGCGTACAGCTGTACGGCTGCAGGCGCCACTTGTGCTGTCTTGACTGAGAACAACTTGCAGTAATGCCAGTAATGTTTTACTCTATAAGGCACATTTATGAAAACCCTGCCTTAATCTAAGCTCAGGGAAACCAGGCCATAACATTTTAAAAATAATTGTAAATTTAAAGCTGCAGTCCGGCGTTTTCCTCTTTGTCACCATCTCCAGTGCTTTAAGTGGGCCGGAACGCCCCGGTACTCGGTACAGCCACTTCCAAAAATAGCTCTTGAGCGTACCACCACCTCTCCGTGCGCCCAGAACGTGCTTTTAGCGTACCGGAACGCTCATTTGCACATCTGTTTAAAAACAGAGGTTTAATTTAATCCTTTGGCTGCGCTGCGGCTTTTCAGAGCACCCTTAATGTACGCTTCCTAATTCGTCCCACCGAGAGCAGAGACTGAGACTACATTACCCATACACCCTTGCGTTTACAAGTTAAAAGCGCATGCGTCGATCAGTCAGCGTCAACGTGCTCTGGACTGGAGAGGTGTGTGTTTGTGTGTGAAACGCGCAACCATATCGGCTCGGTTAAAATGAAAATACAATGAACACTTGATATCCTATGCCCTCCTTGTTTTAGACTCTGAGTAGTGAAAGAACAAGGTCAGAATCAGAGGACTCGCTGACTGACATCCCACCAAGCCAGAATGATAGCTGCAGGTTAGACGCAAAGCTTTCTCCAAAACCCTTTTGTAGGTACGTAATAATCTCCGCTGTCGCGGCTGTCAGTTTGGTTCCCCTCGACGCAACTTCGGATTTCCTCAGGCGATGTGCAGAAAACATTCTTGAAATTGTAATATACATTTAGCTTAATTGCTAAACTACAAGTGAACGAAATTTCAATGAATTTGAACGACGTGCACAGTAGTTTTACCACCCGCAAAATGGAAAACAATGGGACAAAATAAATGACTTTCAAGTTTCAAATGGCCAGTATTTTGTTATTCTTGAACCCATAGACATGGTCTCGGTGTCATTTTAAAGTTTTTTTTCAAGCTCTTTCTATCTGAACAACTAGTTTTAGCATTTAACCATGCCAAATTTTACTCACATATCTACCTTTTGCACATTTTATTTATGTTCAAAAGCTCTACAGTAGCTCTTTCCTTTCCAATGGTATTTTTTCAAAATCCTTTTGCACATTTTATTTATGTTCAGTAGCTATTTCTAGCTCAAGCAAATCCACAAACTTATAAAAGGATTTATTATTTTTTACAAGGTCGTCTGTTGACTGCTGAATATAAAACCCCTTCAAAAAAGGAGTCGAGTCAGCAAAAAAAAAAAAAAATAGAGTACCAGCACCTTTTTTGGGCCACTTAAAGCACTGACCATCTCTGTTTTCGAAATCTGCAATTGCAGCCATTCGCGGAATTATCAACTTTACGTGGGTTGTACACTGGTTGTACATCAGCACGAAACAGCGCGGATGAACACAATAGTACTATTCGGACGGGATTCGTTTTACATAGGGAGGTGGGGTAAAGCAATTTTTATCAGAGCTTCTCAGTGATTTTAGTCCTGTCCGAATGCTCCATGTCAGTAAAGATTACGGACAATGTCAGTAAAGATTACGGCGACTTTTACCTTTTGTAAAAAGGTCCGGAGAAATTACCTCAGGTAATCCAGTGCGAATAGACCCGCTGTAAATATACACGTAAATTGCGTAATTTCCTGTTAATTTGCGGGTTTCTTTTAAATATAAAAGCGCTTAAAGAAGCATTTACTTGTGTTCTAGGCGGAAAAACAAGTCAGTGGCAAGTCAGTTCCTGAATTACATGACACAAACTTTAAAAAAAAAGTCAAATTTACTTCTCAGAGGCACGGCACTGTTTCTGAAACTGACGTTCTCCCCAAACTGAAATTAAACACAGTGTTTCACGTTTTCCTCATGTGTCATGCAGCATTTTTATTGATATAATCCAAGTGCTTGGTTAAAAATGACCCAGAATTTTTTTAAAGTGTAATGCTGACATTTTATGATCAATAATAAAGTAATTAAAAGTTTATTCAAGCTGTGCAGATACAGCAACAAAAGTAAACATTAATCTTTCATTGGACAGTTATTTTCACCTACTTGAACCCGAGCTGTTACCGAATTCTCTTTCACTTGGTGGGTTTTCATACGTTGGTTTTCTTCTGAGAATTTTCCATTGATCATAGAGAGAAACGATGCATCTGCATTGATGGAGCGTGAAGTTGAGCTTTTCTCCTCCAGCCAAGACATGATGATTTCAGAGTTTGTTTCTACTCCGCTCTCTTTCTGTGGAATGACAAAGACTTCATCGGGAATGAAATAAACACCATCTTCAGTGGTCTGGCACTGGGAATAGCTCAGGTTCATCACTCGTCCCATGTCTATGTTACGCAGGTTATCCCAACCGCCACCTGGTAGAACCTCCAATGCTGTTAAAGAAAAGTTTTTGCGACACTCACTGAGTCCATTACTGGGTCGGTTGTGTGGATTAAGATCACAGACATGAATGAAACAGCAGAGCATCAGCAGATAGATAGCTCTTGGTTCCATGATTCTCAAGTTTGTTTGAAAATGCCTTTCTCTATATGATTGCATTTGGTATTTATTGCAGTCCCAGAGTGTGTGGTCTTCATTAAACCAGTTAAGCCAGTTTTTGTGATAGACTAGTACATTTTTGGAACAATGATTTTATAATGGATCAGAACATAACAAAAGATTACTTTCAATTTTACTTTTACATAAAAGCTTATGTAATAACTATAAAGAGCACACATCCTATAGATTATTTCAGTACATAATTACTATTCAACTTTGATCCTAAAGAGCCATGCCCTCCTGAATTAGTTCCAACCCTAAACAAACAAACCTGAACAAACTAATCAAATTGTGTGTGTAATTATGGTTGAGTGAATGGTGGACATCTATTGTAAATTTTATTTGTCTCATATGTAACAAATTTATAAAATCCTACATACAAAACTAACTACAAATTATACTATTTAATAAAGTACAGTAAAATATACATGTTAAAAAAATATAATAAAAAAAGTTGATTGTATTTAATTCTTGTAAAGGCTACTTAATGATGTAGCGACGGCATCTATAGGGACTAAGAATCAGACATTGCTTTGTCTAAAGGAAAGGTAAAGATTATTTACGTCTCAGTCATCTTAGAATTTATTCTGAATATAATTCAGTAGACAAAAACTTCATTTAATTTTACCTTTGTATAAAATTGAGGCTGGAGCAATGCAAAGAAGTCCCATAAATATGCTGGCTATCAGTCGATGAAAATAAAATCTAAATAATTTAACTTTATCACAACACTTTAAATTCAGATCAGTTTGTAGATGGTGTAGTCGATATCCTTCAATTATACTATAGTAATTAGTTAAACGTCACTGAAGAAACAGAGGACAGAAAACTGAACTTTTATGTCTTTTATGACTATTTGTTCTAAATAGAAAAACAGTATTTTTTATCATTTTAATGAATTTGCTTAGAATGGTGTCAAAGAACCATAATTTCAACCAAAAATGAAATAAGAGATGTTTTTGCTCACATAGTGAGATAAGCAAATGATAAAGAAATAAGAGCCACAACTAAATGTTATATATAAGTATTTATTGGTTGAGTATGTTGTTATACAGTAGGCAAATCTAATGAAAGTTGATTGTTGAAAGAGATTTTAAATAAGGATATTAGTAATAATAGCTAATTTAAAGCATGTTAATGTATTTTTGTTTTTACCTCTAAAATATCATCATTATACCCATCACTACATGACTAAATTATTTCATTACAATTTCATTGATATAGGTAAATACATTATAAGCATTTGCATACTATTGTTACCTTACTTTATGAGTGTTGCCTGTACTATGAATCTATTTTACACTCTGCTTTCCATGGGATCAGAATTTTTTTCACTTAAAAACAGTTTCTGCCACTACAAAAGCAATTAAAGCAATTACACCACCAGCTAGACCGGCCCCTTCTCCTCCAGATGTCTCAGAAGATCTGTCGAGCATTAATGCCATTTCATTAACTTCACCCAGTTTTGCCAGTCGCCATGTCTTAGTTCCTCCAACTCTCACCCAGGAACGATCGCCTTCAGTCATTACAGTCACAGTGTTATCTGCAATCGTGCTGATCAGTGGTGGCTTTGTAAAAGGTGGAAGGCGAGCAGGTTTTAACTCAGTGAACACAGCTGACTGGACGCAGAACAATATCTCACAACCATCACTAATATCAGCTAAATTTTGACTGAACTGAGGTGGACAGAGAGACTGATTTTGTGCAAGAGGATTGCCAGACTGACAGCTAAAGAAACCACCGAAAGGAACTGAGAATTTGGTTCCTGCAGTATAATCATTGCTCAAACAAACCATCATGCCATTAGGCAATAGTTTTTGAGCAAAGAAATTTGTTGGACAGCTACTGGATTTGGTAAGCGGGTTTTGCATAGTAGGTCCATAAAGACCTCCGAAAAGATACCCAGAGTTATTCGTTTTCTGATTTGTGGAACACCAGTACGTGTCAATTTTTGCACGACGAACAAAATAAGCATCACCACATTTTTCGTCATAACAGGAAAACAGCCATAAAAATCCACATGAATAATATTTCTTGCTGCACTCAGAACGATAATACCCATCTTCTATTGTCTCAGAGCGTAATAGGGTGGCAGTATACAGCTGAGGACATGAAAAATTACCAGTGGCTCGATTGTTTTGAGTCTTTTCGTTACAGATGATATTTCCATCTACCGTCAATGGAGTGCAAGCTTGGTAAACACCACCAAAACTATGATTAGTGACCGGACCCTCACAAGAAGCATCATCCACATTTGCCTGGAAGTCAAAATTTTTGGAATCTGGATCCAAACACCCTGGAATTGTGTTTACTTTGTAGTAACGCTCTGCAGCCTCTTCGACTAACAAAACTAGTTTAGGAATTATTTCTTTTTTAATATCTGGCAATGTTAATGTATTGAGAAAATAGTGCAGTGGCAGTCCAGAGCGATCAATAGCCACCAGATTATTGAGCGTACTCTCCTGCCACTTCTGTAGGGTGATGCCTGGGTAAAATAAAGCCCCTCCATGACTCTGAATTAAAGAATAAGTGATGTTACCCTGATAACTATTGGCTTGAATATTGTTGCCAACAGATTCAAATTTTAATTTGCCAAAAAAGTTCAAGCCTGCTGATGCAGAGATAGAAGACATCTGTGACTGACTGCCAGAGACAAAAGACTTTTTCAGATAGTCCTCCTGCACTAAAGTGGCACCGGCATCAACACTTGTGATAACATGAGTACCATAGTCAAGAATAAGTTTCTCTGACAGGTAAGTTGCTTGACGTGTTTGATTGTTCAAAATAGCTTCTCCGATTTCATCTACTTGATGAGCAAAACGAGAATCCAGGGCAAAATCAGGATATGCCTTCACTGTGTACAGATGATTACGTACCTGAAAATTTTAATGAACAAATTATACAACAGAAGAAAAAACGTAAAATGTAACTCTGCAGGTTTCACATTTTGGTCACCTTTTTAAACAGTTTGCATCCCAGATATGAATTTTTTATTTTCATATTTTTACTTACTTGAACCTGAGCTGTTACCGAATTCTCTTTCACTTGGTGGGTTTTCATACGTTGGTTTTCTTCTGAGAATTTTCCATTGATCTTAGACTGAAAACGAAAAGATGCATCTGCATTGATGGAGCGTGAAGTTGAGCTTTTCTGGTCCAGCCATGACGTGATGATCTCAGAGTTTGTTTCCACTCCGCTCTCTTTTTCTGGAATGACGAAGACTTCATCAGGAATGAAATAAACACCATCTTCAGTGGTCTGGCACTGGAAGTAGCTCAAGTTCATCACTCGTCCCATGTCTATGTTACGCAGGTTATCCCAACCGCCACCTGGTAGAACCTCCAGTGCAGTTAAAGAAATGTTTTTGCGACACTCACTGAGTCCATTACTGGGATGGAGGGGTGGAGAAAGAGCACAGGCATGGATGAAACAGCAGAGCATCACTAAACAGATTGCTTGCAATTTCATGATTGTCAAGCGTGCTGAGATGAAGCCTTTCTCTTCAGAGGAATGTGGTTGTTTATTTCAAACCCAGTGTGTGATCTATAGTTTAGCCCCCTTTTTTCATTTACATAACCACAATTTACATCTACTTTTAAATTTATTTTAGTATTCAAAGTAGCTTACAAATGAGGTACCATATGTTGCCTTTAGAGTCAAATAATAAATACATTAAATTAAGCTACATGAAAATTAGCAAAACGGATTTGGTGAATTATTATTTTATTTTATTTGTTTGAGTAAGGGAACAGTCAAATATCGCTCACCCAGTGATCATAAATTGCATTGAGGTATAAAAAGGTGCTGTTCGGGTGATTGCCCATACTTTACAAATATGTGTTACTTTCACTTTTACTCTCACAGACTGAAATCTGATATGGGCACCTTGGTAGCTAATGCATTAAGATCAGGAGAGGTGTGGTGTGGTCTTTTAATTCTTTGAAAACCAGACCTGCAACAGTTTTCTATATCATACAAAAAGGCTAAGTCATACGGGCTGGAAGTTGAACCAATAGGGCATTGCACTATAGTCAAGTTTTGACATGATAAAAACTTGGAGAAGGAGCTCAGTAGCATGGAAAGGTCTCTTTCACGCACTATAAGCATCATTTACATGACATTTACATTTAGGTAGCAGACACTTTTATCATAAGTTATTTAAAAACAATTGTGTGGGTGATTTGTCTTAAGGAGGTAATTAGTTGAAAAATGCTATTCAAGAATACTTTCAACTTACAGAATTTCAGTATATATATATAAGCCAGTGCAAATCAAGTTCATGATTTGTATGTGAGCAGCAATAAAAATAAAGAGATGTGTGATATATGTGCTCTTTTGGGTTCCTTGAAGACCAGTCGATTCTGAATCATTTAAAGTGGTTTGATTGCCCGTGCAGGAAAACTGGCTTGCAGTAGTCCAGTCTAGATATAACCAAGGCCTGGACAAGGATTTGTGCCCTATATGCTCAGTTGGATAAGACCTGCTTTTCCTCATATTGTATAATGCAAATCTGCTAGTTGTCAAAGACCAGCCAAAGCTTTACCCTCCAGGACAGACTGAAGGATGTACATGCTGACTCAAACTAGTGTATGTCAACCTAACTTGTGTAGACATCATATTTTGGTTGAAAATTTTAATTGGGTTGATGTCTTATGCTGATGTTTAACTATTGTCAACCTCTAATGTCATGTATACACTGTAAAAAATTGTGCTAAATAGCACTAAAAGCTTGTAATCATAGGGGATTTTTTTTTTAGTGCTATATAGCATCTATAAAGCACCTATGAAGAACCATACGGGGGTGATATACTGTAGCACCACTATAGCACCAGATATGATTCTATAGCACACAGGTGCTACACAGGTACCACATAGGTGCTATATGGCATTTAAAATGGGTCTCCTATGACTATATCCCAATGATGTCATATTTTGGCTGACAATAAAAATCGGGTTGACGTCTTATGCTGATGTTTAATAGCTAAAAATGGCTATTCATTAAATATGTACAGTAGTATATATAAATAGATTACATGGGATTATTGCACTTTGTTGTTGTCCTTTTAAAGACATAATCAAACAAAAACTATATGTAGGCCTATGATTTTTTTGAAACTAGAACATTTAGTGAATTAATATAATAAATAACAGGTAGGTCTATACTAGCACTCTTAAGAAAAATGGTTCTAAATGGTACCAAATAATGGTTTTTCAGCTTGTGACAATAACAGAACCCTTTTTGGTGCTATATAAAACCCTTTAAAGATGGTTTTACATAGAACCTTGCCTTGAAAAGTTCCATATAGAACCTCAGTGATGCTATAAAGAACCATTAATTTATGTCAGAAGGGGTTAATTTTGTTATTTATTTACTTTTTTATTTATAACACTTTGTAACATTTAACGTTTAAAAACAGAACTAGAAAAGACATCAGAAAATTATATTTATTTTGTACCTTTTCATTACATGAGGTGTCATACAATAATAAATATGTCTATTAAAATCACATTCTTAAGTTAAAAATATACATTAAAATAAATACATGGATTATTATGCAAATATAGCAAATCACTACTCAAATAAGATATGGATGTTAAATAACTGCTTCAATATTAAATAAATTAACAATAAAATTTGGCAAAGACAATCATTCTAAATAGACAACAATAACATTAAATAATTAAAACCATGACATATGCCACATCAAAACATGCAAATGATGATAAATACTGAATATTAACATATTATTGACATTACATTCAGATGTATACATTTAAGCACAAACAAAGAGATGGCATAGAATACAAATTAATGGCATGTTAATAATACATTACTAACTGTAAAAATAAAAGTAAATCTTTGTAGAAGCCAAAAAGAGTCCACAGTATATTATTTTGTTTGCTGGATCATTGTACATGCTCCATCCAATGTTTTTTTGTTTTGTGGCAGGGATGCTGAACATTCACTCTTAAAAAGGAAGTGTTAATTTTTTTGTGTTAAAATAAAACACAAGATGTTCTAAAGGTAACACAAAATGTGTTGTTTTAATAATAACTCAGAGATGGGTGGATTTTGGGACAACCCATTTTGTCCCAGAATCAACATTAATGTGTTGTTTTTAGCACATCCGTTCTATATTGATCTTGAGACACATGCTGTGATGACCACAGACCTGGCTGTGGTCATCATTTGGTGGACTATGCAAGGTTAAGCATTAGGCCAAACAAGATTTGGGTCTGTTGGTCCTGGGTGAAAAAATAAAACATGGAGACAAGTTCATATAAGCCTGGAGTTTGTTTATGTAAAACTTGATTTGACAGAAGTTTTAATATGATTCTGCTCAAGCTACCTGTTTTGTCAGTAAATTGGTGAATGCTTGATGAAAGATTTATTCATAAATTGATTTCACTGAATTCACATAAACCACTTTTATCAAGCCAATGGCCAACCTGCAGCTATCCAACTTTTTAGAGCTTCACTCACGATTCACCTACAACAGATAGACAAAATAGTAAGCAATTCTGTCTTTACATGTAGGCTAAATGCAAATTTTCAGCAAAACAGAAAATAGACATTAAGCCTTCAAACAGTATGTCATAATCGGTTCTTTTGTCCATGACATACTATAAAAAATGTAAGGAATATTTTGTTGAAAGTCATTTTGAACCATTTTGGACCCTTTACAAGGTCTGCAGAGTTAAGTTAAATTACTTTTATAACCCTTTGCAGCACAAATGAACGATTATGTAATCGAAAGTATGTTTTGTTTTTAAGTGGTTATTAAATTACATTGTTTGTGATTCATAATATAGAACCATTTATTAAATTTATGATAACTTCCTCATCCTTTTATGCCATTCCTAACCTGTATAACTTTCGTAATGTTCGTAACAATCTGTTTTTACTAATGCGCTGATGTAGCAATTAGATATTCATTTCAGTAAACATTAGCTACAGATAGGAAACAGATCTTCAGCATTTTATTTTTTACAAACAAATATTTTGGCGACCGCGGTCCCTTTGTAAGTAGTCCAAAAACGCAACCCGCGATTCTATAATTTTTTTACCACGATCCCATAAAATAGACAAATTTTGCGGATCAACCGCGACACCCAGTATGATCTTACTACACTGCTGCCACCGTATGGCCATCAGTGTCAGTACAGCAATCAGTTGTGCCCCAAACATTGCAAACACAGCAATCAGAGGCGTCATGCCCATTCAAACAAGTGCTGGTTTTTTGAGCCTCAAAATCAGAGAAGCGTCCATTCATCTGTTATTTGTCTTTTAATCTGATTAATATGCACAATATTATAAATTATGTGCTGCATCCTTGTCACTTTTCGCAGATTTTCGCCGTTTTGATAGTGTTTTGATCGTGTTACATTACTTTATGCTGGCGGCAGGCGCTGGATTCAGCGCAATCGCTGATGTCATCAACGTCTGAGCGCGTTCACGATCTCTTTGCTGTTGCTGCTGCATTTTGCTATCAGGAATTAAAACGTGGAAGAAACGCTCACAACATTTACAAACCCCAGTACGGTAATGTGCAGTTAACCCATTCTGTGTATGGTTATGGTTTAAAATGTGACCGTCAAGTGTGAAAAGCGTGAACGTTATATAAGTAGAGATTTCTAGATTCATCTTCTTGGTACAACGCCAAAGTTCTCCAAAGTTCACGGGGACGCGGAATATCACACGTGTTCACATGAGGTAAAGTTGAATGCAAAAATCCATTCTCTAATAATTTTTATCTAAACATTTTTTGAATCATTATTGAACATTAAAATCAATCACGTAGCTATAGCTTATGTAATTTTCGTTGTTTATAAACTTTATGAATTTAAAATTACATTAATTTTATAGGATTATGCAGTTGTTGTGCAAAATGCATTGACACAATTAAACAAGTAATTAAACAAAACGTGAATAAACAAAACATGCCGTTCCAGATGTAAATATGATGCCAATATGTCATTATTCCGATTGAATAGTATTTAAAGTATAAAGTTTCTGAAACAGATAACCACCATTTTCGTTTTTTTTTAAGAAATGCTTTTCAGGACAAATATATATATATATATGGTTTATACGCTGTTTATTTTATAAGGTCCAACAAATAAAAATCCAAAAAAAGGTAAAAAATGTTTGGTATTACTATATTTAGGGAAATTTGGTCTTCATACTGTATGGTTTATCAGGTAAATTATAATTTTCCTTTTTCTAAATTTATAAAAAATATATAAATTAAATTTTTATTGAATGCTGTTTCCTAATATGGGGGCAATTGCAACATTTGACTTTTCTATTCAAGTATACATATATTATCATACGTATGGGTGGGTGGGTGATTCTCACGAAATCTTGCTTTAAAAAAAAGTGCAAAGAATGGAAATGTAAAAATTGCTTGAATTTATTTTTTTTCCCACCAGACAATGAAAAACAAAGTCTGGAGTAAATGGGAACATTAATTTAAACACTTTTACTTATCATTTAACACTTTTTGTAACATAATTTAAAAAATTATTCCTAAAAAATCTCATTACCGCAACAGTCAGAAAACATCAACACTGACATATTTTCAAAATGACATGACAAACCTGAAAGAACATAATTTGGAGATTCTGCACATGCATTTAAAATCAAAGTATTATGCTTCTATTAATTAAATTAACATTTAATAAGCATCTGTTGCGGTAATGATAATCAAAATGTCGTGTAAGCATTCTGACAAGACAATATTTCAAATTAACTGTAAAAAAATGATCTTACCTGGTAGCCATCTTGAAGTAATTGGTTCATGTGCTTGGTCACTTAAAATCAAACTTTATTAAAATTCTGTATGTGTGCTTAAACTGTTCTCAAAAAGTGTTGCGGAGGATGAGAACATCAGGCATGGACACATCATTTTCCTAATTTTTCTTCATTATTATTATACATGAATATTCAGTAAATATTTTTTCTGTCATCTAAAGTAGTCTAGCAAAACATCCATTTATTTTTTTTCTAAATATTTTTGTGTTAATTCGATTAAATTACAACATAACGCATGTTCAAACACAGCCGGACACATTGCGGTAATGAGAATTTCAGCAGAAAATGAGATAAAATTGACAAATTATAAATTCTTATGTTGAAATCACACATTGTGCAAGGTAGAACACAGTATTGTGTTTATTCTGATGCTTTTTAATATTACTATATTACACATTTTATAGCTAAAATCATTAGTGCCGTGGTGTTTCAATGGTTTCGTGAGAATCACCCGGGTATGTTAGTTTAATGTACTAAAAAATGGTCTGTTTGCATCCTGTAGGAAACCCAATACAAGGAACACCCACAGCAAATCGCAATACACAACATTTGAACGCCTACTTCAAGAAAAGCTCACAAAATTTGTCAGTTTCATTGAAATGGTTTAATGCATATTATTATTAAATAACTATTAGCTTTTGTGTTTGTTCATGTTAATACAATAATGCATCATGGATTTATTTTATAATATCTGGTATCGCTTACTGAGCAGGTCTGCCAACATGGAGCCAGCCCTGGTGGGAAAAGGGTACAGGATGCAGATGGATACACTTTCCAGTACAAACTGTCTCTGAGAGAGTAAAAGAATTGTATAAAGTGTTGCAACCGTCCCCACTCTCCCCTATACAGTATCAGAGTGTCATGTTTGTGGTGAGTATCTGCTACACCTGGGGCCTGTCAGGTGAGTATCACAAGAAGCGCTGTAGGTAAAATAAAGAATCCCTCGTCTTAATTTACAGCTATGTGAGTGAATCCCACGTTCAGGAGTGACCACACACTTCCCCACAATGTCATTATAAAATACATCAATGTCCCAAACCTCAAATATGAGTTCATGACCAAACTCAATCGATCCAAAATCATAGGTGACATTCCATTCTGGGTTATTATCGTCCATTATCACATCAGTCTCCTCGTACATAAAATTGTACCAAATTTTCACGAAACCATCAGTGCGTGTGAAGAGGTCTGCCTTTAAGCCCGCAGCTCTCTGCACAGACACTGCTAAAGTACCACGGCCGGCCCGCAGAGGGCAGCAGTTATGATCCAAATTTGGTGCTTTTGAACATTCTTGTTTCTCTTCTTGAACTTCAGAAAGCATGTTTTCTTCAATGTACTCTGTTACTGCTCTTCTCAGATTAGCACTGACCTCAGGATCAGTCACCAGATGATGAAGAGGAAAA